>NC_136816.1:45214757-45649587 GCF_951394365.1 Tetrao urogallus
TAAACAGAAGTACAACAGAGAAATGATTTATCATTTGATTGGAAGAGATTTAATTCAGGGTGTCATCAGTCCAAAATCTTTTCTTATGTAGAGTGCTACCAAAAAAAATTAGTGACTTTGAATACAAGTGGAAAATTTATGACATGTCTAGTGGCAATTAGGTATTTTTCTATTTGACTTTTGGAAAGCAAGTATCTCTTTTTTCTTTTCTCAATCATATCAGTATCAGAAATGATACAGTAACTTGTCTTGTTTTTTTTCTTCTTTTCCCTTTATTTTTGTTTTTATTATGCTGTTTGAAACGTATGGCAAAATATAAAAGTGCAGTTTATTTTGCAGACCCAACATTTTCAAAGCATGTTTGAGATTGCTAAATAGCATAGGAACCATATGGTACGCAGATATACAGTATGGACAATGTGGAATAAATTCTTGCACACTATTTTAAGTCTTTAGAAACTCATGTCCCTTTCTGATTTCTTTGCCATTCTTTCTGCATAAAAATAGACAATTGGTTGTGGTGTTTTCTTTTGTTACTTTTTTTATTAGGTTCTACTGTAGGTGGCTAAAAGGAGCAGAACTGCTCTGACTGCAGTTACTTGGGCAGCTTGCATCGACTTCATTGAGTTCATGGTCAGAAATTTCACCCTTTGGAAAGTCAATGCTTTAATACTTTTCTAAAGAGAGTCACCATCTAGCAAAGAGCATTTTATTATGTAACAAACTTCCTCCAACTTGAAAACAACAACAACAAAACAACTAAAAAAAGAAAAAGAAAAAAGAAAAAGAAAAAAGAAAAAAAAAACCAAAACCTGAATCTTAGATTTATGTGGTTTGCTTTTCTTTCAATCATTACATACCAATTAAACAAAAGCAATGAGTGGAGAGTAAGTAGAAAATTGAATTTCATATCCTTTCAGTGAACTAATAAAATATGTATGCTGTTTTATAACACAGTATAAGCTGACGTGAGGTTGCAAGGGACTGGAAGTAAGATGTTATTCTTAGTACAGAGCACCTGTGATTATAAAGCAAATTCTGTCATTATATCAGCAAGTATATTATGCACTGGTTTATGTAGATCAAAAGTATTACATCTAATCATTCAAAATTAAAAAGCATTAAAACAAACTGGAATTTTAATCTGATACCAAGATGTGATCATTAAGAAATTAGTAACTGCTTTTGAAATAGAACTAGAATATTCTAGAAAAAGATACAACTTTACACTTCAGTTAATACTATTTCAGATCCCTATAGCACAGAAAACTGACAATGGCTTCAAAAATATTTTTAAATCTTAATAGTTTTTAATGATTTTTTTTTTCTTTGATGGATGCTATTCCACTATTCCTATAGAATACATATATATTTATCCTGGAACTAACCACTATTATATTTCTGCATAACTTTATTTTATCCATTTATCTATTTTTATCTTCTGTTCATATTTCAAATAGGTTTAGCAAGTTTCAAATATAATATTAGCTTGATTAATTAGAAACAATACTTGTAGTGTTTAAGGGTTTGTTATTTTTACCATTTTTTACCCTGAAATTTTGTGTCTGTTACTGCAAATTGAAGTGTTTCAGGCTGCTACAAACAAGTCACCAGCTGCATACAAATTGTTTGATAGGATGTCTGCATTTTTCACCACCTAACAGACTTGTGAAATGTACGTGAGCAAAGGAAAGCCAAGAATTTATTATTAAATTTAAGAGTCTGATGAAAGATCAGTTGCTAATCTAGGCACGCTGATATTGATGTATTTGGTTCAGATTGTTCAATTACTACTCATTTACATTAATTGCAAATAATATAAAATAATTTTGTAGTATCTTCTTATGTCTGGGCATCACAACCATTTCTCCATTGCTTGTACACAAAAAGGTCAATGATTTCAGTTTTGGTGTTCAGAGAACACAGTGAGCCAGCAGTATAACATGTCTTTGAGTGGAAGAAGTGTGATGCACTTCTTGTTGCGCATCACACGTTGAGATTACTTCTTTGTACTCCTGAGTCCACCTGGTATCACCTTTGTGTGTTTGGTTGTGCTGTCCTCTAACTTCCCCTTTCTTCACTGGTTTGCAACTCTGTATTGTATCTATATGCATGAATGATGTTTTTTGTTTTTTTGTTAAGTAGGATATTTTCTTTTGTGCTCTTTGTTATCAACAAAACTTTTTATCCAGCTACCAAGACTGCCAAGACTGCATTCATTTAACATCTACTAAATGCCACCTTCAGTCTGAGTTGCTTTTAGCCAGGGTCCTCCAATATCATCGTGTATCTATACTTTCAAAGCCTTTGTTATCAATTCATGCCTGCACTCTCCTATTGCTGCATTTTCATTTCAAGATTATTCATAGTTCATCCATCTCATAATGCTGCTTGTTAAAACTGTCTATTACTTCAGGACATATAAATAGCAATGAGTTATGCAGCCCAGCTATACAAAACTAAGCAAGATCTAAGGCAAATTGTTTAAGTCACCTGGTCACTAGACAACTGCTTTTGTCAGTGTTTATTTTGCTTTTTAAAGTGAAAAGAGAGATCACAGTCCAAAATCAAGTTCAGTCATATCCTTAGAAATCCTGAGGCTTGTATTTTTTTATTAATATAAAGCCTATGTATTTCTCATGGCAAAAATTCAATAGAATATTTATTGGACTATATGGGTACACATACCTGATGAAGGTACAAACCAAAGGTAAACACATCCCGTAATCTGTATCTATGATACTGACTATTAGAAAAAAAAGGTGGATATTCTTCTTCAGCACTCACATTATTGTCATAGTTCTAATTGCTATGTATAGACAGAAATATTATAGATATACACATAATAAAAACAAACATGTTTGTTGTCATCCTGTAATTGTAGGTCAGCCTCAGAAAAATAGAACCAAGATATCACTGATTCTCTCAGTTTCCATATATATATGAATTTTACAACCTATTTATTGCTCTTATCATTGTGCTTTTCCTATCCATATCACTAATTGGATAATTGGATTGGTTTCAGAGTTTGGCATTTTATGGTTAATGCATCTCCACACTCGTTTGTAAAGTAGTGGTGTAATACAACTGGTAAATCTGAGGCTTTCCTTACATGCCTGCCTGTTCATTGCTCTGTAACATTATTTCATAAACAGATTAGGAAATTATGCAGCCATCACATTATCATTACAGCAGTGGAAATATTTTTCCTATAATGAAGCTTTCAAAAGTTGGTAGTAATTTTGGAGGAAGTAAAGGGATTAGAATCACAGAATCACAGATCACAGAATCACAGAATGGTCCAGGTTGTAGAGGACCTCAAGGTTCATGAATCTCCAGCCCCCCTCCAGCCACCAACCTCCCCATTTAATACTAGACCAGGCTGCCCAGGGCCCCATCCAATCTGCCCTTAAACACCTCTAGGGATGAGGCATCCACAATCACTCTGGGCAGCCTGTTCCAGCACCTCACCACTCTCTCTGTAAAGAACTTCCCCCTGACGTCCAACTAAATCTTCCCTCCCTGAACTTAAAACCATTTCCCCTTGTCCTGCAGTTATTTACCCTTTGAAATAGTTGATTCGTCTCCTGTTTGTAGGTTCCTTTTTGGTACTGAAAGGCTGCAATGAAGTCACCCCGCAGCCTTCTTTTCTTCAGGCTGAACAAGCCCAGCTCCCTCAGCCTGTCTTTGTAGGGGAGGTGCTCCAGTGCCCTGATAATCTTCGTGGCCCTCCTCTGGACCCCCTCCAACAGCTCTCTGTCTTTCTTGTACCGGGGGTCCCAGATCTGGACACAGTACTCCAGAAGGGGCCTCACAAGAGCAGAGTAGGGAGGGACAATCACCTCCTTGTCCTTGCGGGCCACTTCTCTTTTGATGGAGCCCAGGATACCATTTGCTTTCAAAGCTGCAAGAGCATGCTGCTGGCTCATGTTAAGTTTTTCATCCATCAGGATCCCTGGATCCTTCTCTGCAGGGCTGCTCCCAAAGATTGCTCCTTCCAGTCTGTATGGATGCCTGGAATTCCTCCAGCCCAAGTGCAAAACTCTGGACTTTGCTGTGTTGAACCTCATTAGGTTCACCTAGGCCCACCTTTTAAGCCTGTTGAGGTCTCTCTGAATGGCATCCCTTCCTTTCACCGTGTCAACTGCACCACTCAGCTTGGTGTCATCAGCAAACTTGCTGAGGATGCACTCGATTCTGTCATCGATGTCACTGATAAAGATGTTAAAGAGCACCGGTCCCAAGACGGACCCTGGGGGATTTTGCTTGTTACCAGACTCTACCTGGACACAGAACCATTGATGAAAACCCTCTGTCTGTGGCCTTTCAACCAATTTCTTATCCATTGAGTGGTCCACTCATCAAATCTACATCCCTCCAATTTGGAGATAAGGATGTGGTGGGGGACCATGTCAAAGGCCTTTCTCAAGTCCAGGTAAATGACACCAGTTGCCTTTTTCCCTTGTCCACCAATGCCGTCACTCCATCATAGAAGGTCACCAGATTGGCTAAGCATGACCTTTTCCTGGTGAAGCCATGGTGGCTGTCTTGGATCACACGCTCTTTCCTCGTGATTAAGCATGTTATCCAGCAGGATCTGTTGCATGTTCTTCCTAGGTACAGAGCTGAGACTCACTAGTCTCCGGTTCCCCGGGTTCTCCTTTCTTCCTTTCTTGTAAATGGGAGTGACGTGACCCTTCCTCCAGTCATCTGGGACCTCACCTGACAGCCACGACTTTTCAAAACTGATGGAGAGTGGCTCAGCAACCACCTCAGCCAGCTCCTTCAGAACCCTGGGATGCACGCCATCTGCCCATAGACTTGTACACTTTCAGTCTCATGAAGCGGTCTCGAACTTGCTCTGGCCTTACAATGAGGGGTGGATTTACTGCCCTGGTCCTCACCTGGAGGTTTTGGGATGCAGGGCTCAGGGACATGAGAAATACTAGACTACTGGCTGCCAGTGAAGACTAAGGCAAAGAACTCATTCAGTACCTCAGCTTCTCCTCATCTGTTGAAGCCAGTTGTCCTTTACATTTACCAAAAGAGGTACACTCACTTTGGCCTGTCTCTTCTGGCCAATTACCTGTAGAATGTCTTCCTATTGTTTTTCACATCCCTCACCAAGTACAGTTCTGCCTGTGCCTTGGCTTTCCTGATCCCACGTCTGCAAGACTAGACGGCATCCCTGTATTCTTTTCAAGTGACACACTCTTGTTTCCAGAAATTGTATGCGTCTTTCTTTGCCCTGAGTGTACTCAGTAGGTCCTTGCTGAGCCATGGTAGTCTTCTTATAGAATCAGAACGCTTTCTTTCTCCTATCAGCTTTGGTCAAAAAGTATATTGTTACAATTTTTACATTTATTATTATTGTTTTTTAATTAGTTTTCTAGATTTTGATGCATTTCATTTTTCACAGATATATGCAACTTACAGTACTTCCACAGATCCAGACAAGGTTTTCCATATAGTTCTGCCAAAATACTGGTGTGCAAAACCTTTGGCATTTATTTCATTGGCATTTCATTCCTTCCCTGGCCTTTTCTGATTATAATCTGCCAATTATTCAAAGCAGTGCCAAATTGTGCAATGCTATGTGATAGTAAAAAGGATCTCTTAAATTCCAGTACTAATTACCCAACTGATTTCATGATTTCATTCCAATTCCAAACAAGCTAAATGAAGTCATTAAGCATAAATCTAGGTTTCCAAGTGTCTAATTTAGTCATATTTTGCTTATGTATTTTTTGTTTTTGTTTTGTTTATTTTTCAACCAGCTTAAATGGGAAAGTCCTGAGACAGCCAGACTCCGGAGAGGGGAAAAAAAAAAAAATAATAATAATAAAAAAAAAAAGTAGAGGAGAATTTTGGAGAAATTAAAAGATCTGAGAATGGAAGTAATGGGGGAAAATGAGAGACCTGGAAGGAATCATGAGACTTGCAGATTTCATATTTGGAGCTGACAATGGAAAATAATGATTAGCTGAAATAAAAGAAATGCTAGCTGATTTCCTTAGAATAAATTGCAAACTAATGATGGAAAAATAATAAAAAAAGGTTTTTATCTGTTTGTCATGAAATTAAAAGTGGAGAAAAAGAGAGGAAGGAATAACATATATGGCCTTTTGCTTCCACTTCTCGAGACAAATTTTCCATAATGACCAGCAATATATGTGTGCATCAAAGTGTCTTAAATATGATTTTTTCCCCTGCAAAAGTACTGTAAGCCTAAAGCATCTTAAAGTCTTATCTCAAAGGCTGTCAATTTTGAAAATGCTAAAATTTGAATTTCTTGCTTTTTAACTCAGAAGAAAAGATCTTGTTCTCCTTATCGTAATGGACATGTTAATGAAGAGTAGGTGAATGTATTCTAACTCCACTAGCTAAATATGATGAGATAAACTTCTTGTCTCTGACTTCAAAGCCGTAGTAGGACATGATTTTTATTCCAACTTAAATTGGGAAACATGCATCCAGACTTCAATTTTTCCAAGCCACATTTTTTTTTTAACTTGACTTTCAGTTTCCTGTCAAATTGTTCAGTCATTGCTCTCCAGTTGCTCTACTGGTGAAAAATATCTCATTGTCATGTTCAAGGTGCATGTTCTCATACACTGTAGTGTCAGTGGAAACTGGGAGAATGAGGCTTCACAAGAGTGAAAATTCTTATGTTACTTTTCCCAGCATTCCTTTTTTTTTTTTTTTGGAAAACAAAATGAGCTAAATAATTTATTTATTTATTTTTTTTGGGGTGATATTTCCTTACAATCTATACTGCCTGCGTGAATTTTCACAGTGAACTACAATAACAAGTATATGTAATGCTTGGTGGGTTGAAGATGAAAGTGATTGTTTTGCATATGCAGCATTTTCTGTTGATATCCTATATTACATCAAATTTTGACATGTTTTGAAGGACAGAAAATGTGTCCTGAGCCATACTTTATGCTTACATATACATCATTTGAGAGAGACAGAACAGTACTTGTATCTGTTATCAGAATAGTGCACTGGAACAGCAGACAGTTGTTATTGTCATTTTTTATTACTGTGTTATTGATGGAGAGTTTCATGGCTACTTTTGCCTCTCAGTGACTACACTCATAGTGATTCCAAGGAAAGACATTTCTCTATCATGTAGCACTATACTACATTTATAAGCACATGCTTGCAAGAAAACCTTGGAAAGTATTCATTTTTTTTTTTTAATCTCAACCCTTCTTCACCTTCCATATGCTTATGAGATCTGCAGCTGGTGCCAGACTGTCCTCAGTCATAGCTGTGTTATCCTCATCTTCAAACATTGCAATCCTCAATGGAAACAGTGATCAAAATATGCCTTGTGAGTCACTCTTGGTTGTGTAAGGTGCCTGGACAGCAGAAATACATCTGGCCAGGTTGCGTCACTTTTCACAGCTTCTGATTTTTACAGACAATTTTGTTTTAACAGTGAGAAGATGCACAAAATAAGACAATCAGTTAAATAAACAAAAACAGCATCCAGTAGAACCTGTCACTTCTGTACATGACCTATGCATGTCTTAAGCTTAGGAACATCTTCCAGGTGGTATTTGGTCTTGAAGGTGAAATATTACCAGGTTTTCTTCTTTGTAAGTTATGTTATTGAGTCTGAATAGTGGAAGCAGAAACATGAGTTCAGAACAGATTTCCTTGCAGAAAAGGCTTAGAGCAGACATGTCAAACCCATAGCCCATGGACTGTATGTAGCCCAGCATGGCTTTCAGTGTGGCCTGCTCCCTGCATCATGTCATCATGGTGACAGCCTGTGTACACTCACTGCTCAGCAACAACCAAATGTTGGTACACAATTAACCCTATCTGAACTGAATCCAGGACAAGGAGAGGGAAAAGTGCAGTGCTAAATCAAATTATGGCATGTAATTTTACATATTTTGATATATCGGCTAAATACAGTCCTGTGAAAAGCAAAAAAAATGCAGCGGTGCTTTCCATTGTGATAATAGAATTTGAGAACAGGTTTAAAGACAGCAAGAATATTACTATTTTTTGGGTATATTTGTGACTATTTTCAGTCAGAATAAACAAATGACCTGCAAAATTTCAAGTGGAACATACATAGTTAAAATCAGACAATCAACTCACAGATCTGATCATGTTTTTTACTAGACTTTCATAAGCTCTGTCTTAACAGAGAGAAATATCCCTTGCTTCACAGTCACAGCTTCTTTACATTGTCACTTTCTAGCACTATGTATTTTTGTGAACAGTTGTTTTCAGACATGAAGCACAGGAAAAATGAAGTTTCATCAAAAGTGCTGACAAACACATTGAAACCTCATGAAGAATTGAAACCACTGCTATCAAACCAAATCAATCTGGTAATTTCACAAAAACAAGGTCAAGTATGCCACTACTTTTGTGATTTTGTTGGGATTCTTTTTTGTGTTCTAATATTTAATATTAAAAATTGTCATGGTTCCGGTTCCATGACTAATGGGACAGAGGGACCCACGCCCCGGGTGAGGGGGAAGGAGGAAGGGAAAAGATAGGGAAATGGCCTTAAACAAAACAAAACAAAACAAAACAAAACAAAACAAACAAACAAACAAACAAACAAACAAAAGAACAAACCAAAAAGACAATGATAAAGAGCTAAGAGTGAAAACTAATTTACTAAATATGATAGTGGACTGCAAGATTGCACAATATAATACTATATAATTGGAGTTGAAGCTAATAAGTCAAATAAATGAGAGAGAGAGACTCTCCAAAAACGAAGAAAAGACCTCACTATAACGCGGAAGTGAGATGTTTAGGGAACACACACTACAGAGATGAACAGAAAAAAAAAGAAGGGGCAGTCTTGTGGCTCCCAAACAGTTTTATTTTTCCCTTTGTATTGAAAATGGAGAGAGAAACAATGAAGTCTTCTGAAGTAGTTTGTTCTTTCTCTTCTGAGAATCAGGTACCCAGAACTAATGGCAATCCATGGAACTGGAGCTTATCCGTGGAACTTATTAACTATCAGTGCAGGACATGACGTTATGACATGGAATATAAATCACAAATTATTACAAAATTATCACAAATTATTAAAACATGAAAAATACAAAAATATTTTATTTCTTAGATATATACTACATATATATTGCGTATTATTAGATGGGCAGCTCCAAAGATAATGCCTCCTGTTGTATTACGTTAGCCCATGACCTCATAGGCAGATGTTGGCGGTATGGCAGTAGAGGCTGAAACTTCTGCCAGTATTCCATTATATTTTGTTGCTGTGCAGCAGATGTCAGCAGTGGGACATTCGGTCAGAATGGTGTCTGATATGAAAGTATTGAATTCCTCCATGTGGAAAAACTTGTATCCATTGACTTTCATTGATAACTGCTGAACATCTGTGGAGATCAAACAGTGGATGTGAGCACAGTGGGTGCGTTTCAGCAGTTATGAAAGCAACAGTGGGTCACCTCCACTGGTGCAGGCTTTTATGAGTGTGGCGTGCAGGCTCCTGCTCATTGCTGACCAAATAAATAAATAAATAAATAAATGCATAGCTAATGGTGGTGACTATGTTGAAAAATAGTATTTTGTAGCTGAGAATTTGTTCTATTGTAAAGTGTCATCTGTTGCTCTGTTGCTCATTGCATCCATTGTAGTTTCCATGGAAATAAATAAAAAGCATTAGTTTTGGAGCAACCTACATATATGTCAGCCAAGACGATTTTCTTCACTCACTGTTCCTAGGCTAGTTAAAAATTTTGAACACCCATGGCTTAGAGAATAGTGATAGATTTGGAAAATAAAGATAAGATGGGTTAAAAGAATATATAAATACCTTTATTCTACTGTACATGGAGTGCGTGTTGCTACAGGCATTGTCTCATATAGTTGCATTATTTGGCATAAAATCAAAGTGCTGTTTTGTTAGCAGTAATTTGTACAAGTCCATCTGTGTTCCTTGTGTCCATTTTGCCGTTGGATCCAATTATTGTTCTTATTTTAGTCTTCTAGCTGAAAAGTTCCAGACAGACCTTTGAGCGCTGCTGGGCCAACAGAGGACATTGTTTATCGATGGTGAGGTCAACAATGTCCAAGCAGAAAATGAAATAACTGAAACTATTGTTGAATAGCCTGCTATTACTAGAAACAACTTTCTTTAGGATATCGTTGCACTGTACCATTAGTGTTAAATTTATTATGATGAAAGGAAAAAAAGAAAAAAAAAGAAAAAAAAGAAAAAGGAAAAAATAAAAATAAAAATATATATATTTTTTTTTAAAAAAAGGAAGAAGACCAAATAAGCACTACAGCACTACAGTCTGGCTATGCCACTAGATAATAATCAATTTAAATATCTAGTATTAATGTGAATACAAGTGATATAATGTGATTAAGTAAATGTATTTCTTGTTCTTAAATGGAAAAGAGCCCTGAATTGATTTCTGGTGTGTTTCTTTGAAGATAACAAAATTTGGTACATACTATATTTATCAAGGTTATTGTTACTAGCATGTATTTATACAGTAAAAACGATAAAGATTTACTCATAATTTAAAAGTCAGATTAATATTGTATTTGCATAGACCACACTTAATCAAAAAATAATCTTTTTTTTTTTTTTTTCATTCGATTTCATTTCATAAGCTACATGCTTAGCTGGTATTTTGAATGAAAATATTCTATTTTTTATTTGTGATTTATTTTTTGTTTCTTACAGTTCTCATTTTGGATCTTTTATCTTAGATCATGAAATATGTATTAAACATCTTTCCAAATATCTCACACAGCTTATATATTAATTTTGGTATGTGTTATCCACTCCTGGAAAATGGATGGATTAATGGATTAATTTTCCCTAGCTTTTAATTGTCTTAATATTCATACACTTTGACGTATTTTGTACTAAATCTAATCTAATCATTTATAATTTCAGCATTATCTTTAGGAAGAAAGACTGTTCTCTCGGTTTCTGTTCTTCCTGGGCAATCAGTATGAGATAGTTAATCTACAAGATAATTTGTATCTTACTGTGTTACTCAGTCTCAAAAGCTGCCACAAAGCGTCCCTAAGATGCTAAGTTACACTCTCTCTGCAAAAAAAATAATGTATCAAAACTTATGTAGAAATGTATCTTTTCATGGATGTCTTTTTATGCTTTGTATGGTGAAGAAAGCCCATATCATCATCTCATAGAAGTTAATCTTATGTTGTCTTTTAAAAAAATGCACGTAAATGATCCAGCCAATCTAATTTTGTTTAGAACCATTTCTAAAATGTTCTAAAAATGTTTCAAAATGTTTCAGAAAAACCCAGGTTTCAGATTCAGAGAGACAAAGATTCATATACAGACACAAGCCTGAGAAGTTTTGAGCAAGTAGGTAGAAGCATTGAGTCTACATATGTTTTTTCAGCCCATACCCTTACTTTAGATCACCTTGGAAGCAATGCTCAAATAATCCCTAAGCTAAAAATATGAAGGGATGCAAACAGGTATGCAACTTGTAATGTGAAGGAAGTTATGCTATGTAAATTGTGTAAATAGTATAAAGTGTTTTAACAGAAGTTCTCTGAAATAAAGAGCTGGAATGACTGTCTACCTATGAGTCAAGGCTTAGAGTATCAAAACAGTCATGAAAGATATCCTATGCACATTTGGATCTTGCCTGAAATTCTTCTGAATATACTACTTTGGAAGCCAGACTTCTCCCCTTACCTGTTCCTATCTCATATTTTCTACTCACATAATTATTTCTGTAATTTCTGTATTTCTATAATTCTATGAAGCTACATTAGCACAAAATGACTAGCTCTGAGTCTCAGATTGAAGGTTGGATTTTCCGTGCAGTGCTCAGAATCTGATTTTACAGTTTGAGTCTGGGTTGGGTGATACATACTGTGCAATGAGGAAATATGACAAACGTAGTAGTTACCACCCGTCTCATTGCCAAGAGATGGAAAGAATTGGTGACTATTTATTGGGTGCCAACACTTTACATAACAAGCTAATTTAAATTCTATCTGCTCTCTTTATCAGCCTTTGAAATACTTCTTTTTTTTTCTTTTCAATATGATACATTTTTTGCTAGCCTAATTGTATCATGAAACAAATGGGTGCTCTTTTTTTTAAAAAAAATATTAATTAGAATGCACACATTTTGAATGACAAGATACAAATAAATTGGAAGTTATGAAATGGAATATCATGAAATGGTAACTAAATTTGATTTTTCTAATAAATTAGCTATATATCACAGAATATTTCTTTGTAAAAAAAATGGAAAAATTGACCTTTAAATTAGAAATTCTATGAAGAAATTCAAGAATTCTCATGATGAAGCAAAGAGAAACTAGTATACCCTTTGATTCCCTACCAGTCTTTGCTGAAGCTGATGCGTGGACTGAAATCCTGTATTCAACATTAAAGCAGCAATGTGCAGCAGAGTGGATGAATTTGTGATAAATTGCCCCTGGGGGTTTATAAAACATATTCTCCATAAAACCAGCCACGGTATGTTTCTCCACATTAGTCAGTTTCTGACATTCAGGCTGCTGAAGCTTCTAGGCCAGTACTCGTATCTGCCATCCTAAAGCTGTAAACAATGCTTTGTTTATAGCAGCAGCACTCATACATCCATTTCAAGGTTTTACAGCGATAAAAAGCTGACTGCCTACATAAACTGGAGTGGGTTGCAATGTTGTTATTTTGTTTATTGCTCTTTTACTGCATTGGTCAAATAGTCCCTGAGAGACTAGACACTGGTACTCTGCCATCTGTACAGGCAGTGTTAGACAACTTGTGTCAACTAAACAACCATGACAAATTTTTATAATGAGCATACTAATTAAATAAAATGTTGCTGTATTAAATTGTGGAGGAAAAGTGGAAGATTAATAGAAAATTAAGAAGAACTTGTCAGTTGTCTTTTAATGGGCAATGACAGTAGTCTCAGGAGAGATTTTGATTATGTGAATGATTTTTCTTGGATTCCTTTAATCCATGCTTTATTTTTCACATTATTTGATTATAGGGAGAAAAATAAGGGTTTGTTACTTAAGAGGAAAGGGAGATTTTTTATTTGTCTACATAAGATTAAGAAATGCCAGTTTAAAACAGAGCTCTAAATTTTGAATTAATTCTCACAGGTCTCAGGATAACAGTTTCTTTTTTTTTTTTTTCTCCTCTCTTCATATGCTTTTAGGTTATTCAGCAAACACTGTCCTTTTTGCCCTTTCCTTGATGTTCACCTTTGAAAAATCATTTTTGTTAAGTTAAAATCAAATAATTGAGGCATGCTTGTAAAATTTTAAAACAAACAAAAAGTGATAAAAATGTACCCCAAATCTAAAAATGTGCTGTGATTTCAAATCCATAAATTCTGAGGTTTGCATTATGTGCCTGCTTTATTATGTCAAAATCTTGAATGAGTTTTCCCAAGTGAATATTTCTTATTTTGCAGATGATGTTTCAAGTCACTTAGCACTGATCACTTAAAAAATCCTGTGCATAATTTAATTTAAATAATGACAAGATTTCACATCACTAAAGAAGCTGTGAATCACATGGGAATATAATGGGCATCTGGACATGTACGTTTTTTTTATTGATCAATTCAGAACCTTTATTTAGCTTCAGTACAAATTGTGAAGCTACAAGCTAATATCACAGTTAAAGTGAAATGGGGAGAAAAAGAGAAATGACATTGTTACTTTAACACTTGCATTTTAGAAATTTAAGGTCACAGGCAAGTCATTTCTCAAATAAACATAGACTTATTGTAGGTAAAGTAATTATGGGGATATCCTATGGCTTAATCCAAGCTGTTTTTTTATAACACTGTGTTAAACTCAGAGCTCCTTTATAAGCGTTTTCTGCTAAAAAGGCAAAAGGCAGACTGCTTTGAATTCAGCCTTAATGAAGAGCTATTACAAAATCTGAATTTTGTGAAGTATGTGAAAACTCTTGCTTAATAAAAATCTTTAGGGAGCATACAGAAGAGTTTTAATCTGCCATGAGAATAGTGCAGACTATGTGTTCCTCTTTTCTAAGCAGAAAAGTTTGATATATTCCTTTTTTTTTCTTTCCTTTTATTTTCCAATAGTAGGCTTTTATTTTATTTTATTTTTTTATTTTTATTTTTATTTTTTTTGTCACTAGTATGGAATAGATTATCCTTTTTGCTTAATGAAATTCAAGGAGATACAAAAAAAGTGATAAACATTTGCTAGTAACAGTAGTTGAAAACTACTACAAATAAATGTTACTTAATTATTTTCGCCTTTATATAAAGTTTAAACAAAAGATTTGTCTCTTCCTACATGTAAAATTGTAGGGATTAGGGAATAGTTGGTTTCAATAGATTTAGATGAACAATACTATCTTTCTAACCCTAGGGAGCCTGAAGTAAAATGAAATTAAATACAATGCTGTTATAAAATCCTTTTAGAACATTCTAGTACATATATAAAAAAAAAGAGGGGAGTGGAGGTGGGCAGGACACTCACATTTGATGGTGATTATTTAGATTAAACAGGAGTGGTATAATTGTTATCCTGAGCAGTTTGTTTGTTTGTTTTCAGTGAGTTTAAGCATATATTGTCTATTAACTAGTCAAGGAAAACAGTGGACATGGGAGGCATTGGATAGGAAATCTGGAGACTGTGCTTCAGTCAAGAATTTCCCTAGAATGAGGTTCAGGTTATTCATGATCAGGGGTGTGATTATCTCCCTTGAAAATTAAACATCACTTGAACCTGTAGTGTTAGATTGTATTTTAATATTAGATTTTGTGGATGGTAGGTTGAAATTCCTTATCCACACTTCACAAAATCTAACAAAACATACATGTATTGCATTTAGCACGAGACAACTTTCCTATTGCCAGTGTAATACAAATCTACCTTCAAATTTATTTTTTGCTTCTGATTAAAAAATAAAGTGTATTTTTCTTTCAGTTTTCTACCTCTGTCACTTTCTCACATTAGCACATTTTGCAACTGCTCTTCAATCTAATCCTTCCCAAATGATCTGAATTTATGAAACATATTTTATCTACATCCTTGCACATATAGCAACTTCCCTCCAGAAAAAGCTGTCATAAATAGCACTAAAGGGAAAATGGGTTCTGAATTTGTGTTGTCTCAGCTGTCTTTTCATAGAATGCAATGGAAAAAAAAAAGTGTATATTTTTATTTATGTATAAATCAATCATGTGAGACCTGAATTACTGTACTGAATCAAGTAAGAGGCATCTGTGATTGAGAGTGGAGAAAAGAGGTTTTTTTTCCATTTTAAATTCTATCGTTTTGCCACCCTATTTTCTTGTCAGTACATAGTAGGTATTTAGAAGCATGACAGAAAGGTCTTACAGGAGCCCTTTTATGTTGACCTTCCGAAGTCAAAGCTTTACCTCTTTTGAACAGTGCAGCCATCCCTGACTTAATGTTGAAAAAAATATCTCTATTACATACTGTCATCCAAGACTTTCTATGTACAGATTATAGTAGACGTACAAGTGGATGTCTGCATACGTGTGCATGAATCAAAATTTGCTTACCTGAGAGGAGAAAAATAGCACCTTTTGTAACATTAATGTATTTTTTTAGTAATTCTCCCATTCTTGATTTAAAGATTCTGTAGTTGACTCTTACATCAAAGGGTTAAGATCGTTGTTGTCAGGAGGATGGATGACTTCATTATGACTGCAGTGCATGACTGAGAAAAAGAAAGGTTGGAGTGGGAACAGTCACAGAGTTGCTGAGCTAGGAGGCTAAGTGCTGCTTGGAACAGCTGATTTGTAATTGATAACTAGTATATCAAGAGGAATTATGCACACTTTCTGGAGAATTCAGGCAGAAGAGGCAGGTGTAATGAAGTAAGTTCAGTTGCCAGTGTGCAGTGGTAAATTATGAGAATTATAGCATGCTCCCTGAAAAACTGTGTAATTGGTTTTATGTTTGGTTACAATGCCTCATTCAAGGGGAACTATGACTATGTATGTTGTGTGTAATAATAGCAATACAAACTCTATCTGTATTCAGTATCACCATTTTGTTTTGTTGTTTTTGTTTTTTTTTTTCTCTTTAACTTACAGAAAGATCTTGATGAACTGTCTTCATTAGATTTCATTAGTTATTCATGATACATAAAGCAGGTGTTTATCACTAGGAGGGAGTATTTACGAAATAGGAGAGTGCTATTCTTGTTATTCATCATCTTATGTAGTTTATGGAGTTATTGCATCAAAAATATTTCAAAGTGGTTTCTGTCTGCAGAAACTGTTACCCTGTACATGTATGGCTTTTGAGCAATTTTTATTACATATGCTTTTTTTGTTTTGTTTTGTTTTGTTTTTACATGAACAATAACACATTTCATTTAACTTGTCTACCTTGGCTTGCTTTTTAATTGTCCCAAATGCCTTTTCTGTATCTCTTCCATTATCTGCAATCTTTTCATCCTCGTGCAGATATGAAACACTACCATTCTGATTTGGCAGGGAATTAGTCTATTCAGCAGGTGTAAAAGTGCACAGTACAATGGAAAATCCGATTATGTTATCACCTGTTATCCTCTTTAACTCAAGTGATGTTGCTGCATGTTTTTTCTGAATACCAAGAGAACTGCGAGCTTCTCTTCTGTAGCTTGAACCACTTTAAATACAATGAAGAGCATTAATACTGGGCCAAAAAGTGGAAAAATTCTATGTCAGTTCCACTAAAAAATTCCTGTATTTCCATATCCTTATTAAATTATTGATATCCATATCCTTGTTAAAAATGCAAAAATGTTGGTTCCTGTAGCCAAATTAAATAATCTATTTTGCGGATACTTGATAATAAATAATTTAATTGGATTATTTCATTAATTCATGCATAATCAGGACTGTCACTGAATGACTTAATTAGCTTCAGTGTAGTATAAATTCTGCATTATATCTATGTGCAAATGATTTTATTTTTATTTATCAATAAATATACATTTCTTAAAGTTTTATAGAATTAATATACAGAGATATAACACATATACTTGTTTGTGATCTACAGTAAAAAATTGCAGATGTGATAGACAGTGTTTTAGCCTCTGTTTTTTGGTTGACTATGCTCTTCATGTTTTATAGCAGAAATAATAGATAACCACAGATTTAGAGACTAGGTCTCACATATCTGCCATAGCAACTGTTTCTAAACTGATTGAAGTGCAAACCTCTCTTCCTACTGTTACACTCTTTGACTCAGTAAGTATTATTTCTTATAATGCTGATTTTTTAATGCTATAAGAAGTAGTTTGAAAGCTTGATCATTTTCAAAATTAAAAAAAATAATAATAATTCTAGCATTTATGTGTTTGTGTGGCATAATTGACTCACATTTCACAGTAGGTAGGAAAGATGTCCACAGGATGTTTCACTAATACTAAGGTGCTTCCAAAGGTCCATGATATGGAATATTTGGGACCAGAGTTCACCTGGTTTTTCATTTCTCAACTTGCAATATATTTTTCTTGTCATACTTTATACTGTAAATAAACATTCTATGTATATATAGATAGTATGTAGAACAGAATCATACAATAATTTAGTCTGGAAAGGACCTCTGAAAATTATCTAGCCTGAAGCAGATCCTATAAGTTAGAGTGCGTTGCTCATTGTCTTCTCTAATTAATTGTTGAAGTATCTTCAGTTATTGGAACCTCAAAACATCTTTCAGCAACCTGTCCCAGCACTTTACTACTTCGAAAGTTAAAACAAAACAAAACAATAAAAAAAAAAAAAAAAAAAAAAACACCACAAAAAAACATATCACTCATTTGTTTCATTTGTTTTTTCCTGTTATCTTGTTACTGTGAGCATTTTGAAAGAGACTGCCTTCATATTTTCGTTTCTGTCAGATATCTCATTGAAGGTATCTGAAAGCCATCCTTTCCCATGTTGTACAGAATAAGCTCCTGCAGCCTATCCTGGGGCAGCCTAGACTCCAACTCCCAGCCTCCTTAATGGCCTCCATGGGATTCACACCAGTATGTCAGATCCATTCAAGGCAAACCTTAGACTGAGAATGATATTCAGGTACATCTCATAGGTCCTTTGCCAGGACTTGGGGCTGTACATTTTCTCTAAGATACATCATGTTCTTCTTTGCTTTTGGGGGGAACTGCTCCTGTGTCTGGGGTTCATTTTCTACAGAGCTGTTCCAAATCAGTCACAGTGAAACCTGTACTACTGCCTGAGTCTTTACACTGTATTTTTGATCTTTTAAAAACCAAAAAACAAGAGGTCAGACTAAAAACAAAAACAAACAAAAAAATTGTAGTATGAAATTGTTTGAGCAAGAGGTTTTGCTGAAGTGCGAGGAAGTTCGATTTTTTTTATTTAATTATTTGATTTCTTCACACTTCTATGAAAATTGAAGACAAAACAAACACTCTCCAGGTTTGTATAGGTTATCAATAGAATTTGTCAACACATTGATGGTTGAACCACTAAGGAGTATATTTTAGAATACATATGAAATATTGATATCAACACTTTCATAATGAAAGGAACAGATGTAGCACAGATGTAAGTTATAATTCAAGTAAGTTATAATTCAAAATTCTGTATGAACTAATTGCATAAACAAACAGACAAGGAAAAAGGCTGCATCTTTACTCTCCAAAAGCCAGAAGGAAAACAGTCCCTACTGGTACAGTTTTTATAGTCTGCAGTGTATTTCAGTTAGACTTGAAAGAACTAATTAAAGGAGTATCACACAACTGCAGGTGATGGTGTTTTTGTTGTTTTTTTTTTTTTTTTTTTCTGCAGGTTATGCTTGGAGCTTAGCATGAAATGCCAGCCATGATATCAAAATCTAGGCACTGTCATGGTTTTATGATTTTTGTTATCACTATTCCTCATCACAGCATCGTGTAGTGCACTGGGACTTAAAGAGGTAAATGCTCCAATTTCATGGATTGTTGGTAATTCCAGGGTACTTTTCATATAAGAGAAGAACTACATCTCCCAGAAGACTTCACTGTTTCCATTTCCATTTTCCATTCAGAGAGAAAGATAAAACTGCTTGTGAGTCATGAGACTGTCCCTTTTACTGTTTGTCTCTGCAATATTTGCTCTCTAGCAATCTCACCTTCAGCATTAGACTAAGGCCTTTAGTTTTGAACACTCATTTATTTAATTTACTACCTTCAATTCCAATTATATTGTATTATATTATCTCAGATTCCACTATTATATTTAATAAATTAGTTTTCTCCCTTGTTTTTAGGTTCATATCCCTACCTTTTCCCTTCTCCCCCTTCCCAAACTCCAGAGGCATGGGTCCGTGATTTCCCCTGCCATTGAACCAGGCCGAACTTGCCCAGAACCTTTGCAGTTACATGGAATTCCGAATGTATTTGATGAACGCTCAACGTTTCAAACATGGAAGTCTTAAACGCTTTGTGGGGATGAAAAATATAGGCATGGCCTAAGTTATTTTTAGTGGAAAGGATCTGCATAACTCTTGTCAGGCATTCTTGTTAGAAATGATTAGTTGACTTTAGTCAACTGACAGTAGGAAAATGACTTAATTACAGGAAAGCATTCTACCTTATCTGTAAGAGAAAAAGGTCTGTGCTAATTCTGTGTGGTTTAATAGCACACGTGCTCATTCACAACCAATTAACAGAACAACACATTGGTTGTCACATTGGTTTCCTAGTTGCATCTTGATTTGATGCTATTCATTGATGCTATTCATATTCACAGATCAGAGGAGAATATAAGGAAGTGGTAATTCAAGTCAGTTTTGTCATGTGACACGATTGCTGGGCTATTGACTTTGCTTTTTCAGAGAACTTTGAAGTAGAAACAGACATGTACTAGTGGTGAATTTTTTCTTCTTTAAATAATTGTTTCAAATGTAATCATTACTTACATTGCTCTCATTTCATTCCCTTCTGAAAACTTGCAGATGTGATCACAACTGTACATAAAACATATTCTTTAGTTAGCTATTAAATTTACCAGTTGAAATGGTTATATTACTACAGGAACTGAGCAGTCCAATGGGATGTATCTCAACTGACAGAATGTCAATAATACCATGCTGACTTACATAATTATCAGCTACTTTGTTTCTGTGTATTTCCCAAGAAACGTTCTGTCTGTGTGAACATTTATTTTTACAGAGTAAAATAACTTTATCTCTGGTACTTGCTTCCATAGTAAATTCTATAAAGATTGAAAACACTATTGCATGCATCAATTTGAATCCTAGTGCACTCAGCACTGTCTAAAATATACATATATTATGTAGACCGCATGGATATTGTGTAAACTGCATTTATACTTAAGTATCAGCCTTAAAAACCTACAAAAATTCAAAACAATTTTTTTTGTAAGTCTGCACATGTGTAAACTCATAGTTAAAAAAATGCTTTTTTCTTCGTATACTTACAAAAAATCAGATAAAGATATAAAAATATTCTTAGTGGCCAATTAAAACCAGATAAGAGTTAATGTTAGTTGCATAGCCCATTCTAAAATATGTGACTTTGTATCAAATCAGGCAAGGCATTTTCTTCTGTTCTGTCAACGGCTTTATTTTGGAGTGGTCTTTTTTCTTGTAGTTTAAGAGTAATTCGATGCCATTATTTACTCAGCTATCATGTCTTTAAGGTAAAAATTGAAAGTTTTGGTGAGGGCTATCGAAACATCCGCCCATGAAAAAACAGTATATCTTCTTCCTTCACCAATCCTATAAGTGAACTTTTTCCAAAGCAAACTCAAACTCAACTGTTCAAACAATTCCATACTTAAACTCTAAGTTGAAGATTAATAATCAGAAGTATACTCTCTATATTGGCAGTGGTAGCAGCAAGCCATGCTGTAATCATTAATGATCTCCAGTGACCTCAGAGTAACACAAGTTTCTGAAAAACAGAGCTAGGCAAAAATTCTACATCTGTAGCTTATCTCAACAGTCATTGATTCCAGCATGGAAGGATTTTCAAAGTTTTCAGGCAGACAAATAAGGAAACTGACAACATCTGAAAGTGGGGAAGTATCTTTGAAACATATCTATAATGATGCTTCCCCAGGCACAGTTAGAACTTTTAAAATCAGAACTAGCTCACTCTGTAACTGAGCTGGGCTTTCAAGAGGCTTTTTCTACATGCTCTTTAATCCCATAAAACTGAAATGAAAGAAATAAGTACTAAGTACATGGTGAGCATTCTACAGAATTCCTAATAATAGGTGGAATACAAATAAAAAATATTCAGGTGAAGACTGAGTACCTGGACAGTGTAATATCAGCCAATCTTAATAGCTCAGCAGACCTTTGAATAAGCAACATTGATTTCTGTTTACTTGAGTCCTTGTTTTTTCCTTGTCTTGGTTTGTGCAGAGTTTTCACACAGGTAGGACTCTAAACTATTTACTATCTTAGAATCATCAAATTACCAAAGTTGGAGAAATTCTGTAGAAGTAGCTGTCCACATATGACCAGTATTTCCTGATGAAACCATGGCCCTTCATACAAGATCTTGAACACTTCCAGGGATGGTTCAGGAGAAAATGTTTATCACCGTCTCTCCACAGCCTTCTTTCAGGTGATTGTAGAGAGCAGTAAGGCCTCCCCTGAACTTTCTCCAGGCTTAACAATGCCAGTTCCCTCAGCTAGTCCTCATAAGAATTGTGCTCCAGACCTCAGCAGTTTCATTGCCCATCTCTGGGCCAGCTTCACGGCCTTGACAACTTTCTTGTAGTGAGGGGCCAAAAACTGAACACATTTGACATGTGGCCTCAAGGACTTCCTTTTGTACTCAAGAAAGGACACAAAACACTTCCTTTCTTCTTCTGGCAACACTATTTCTGATGCAAGCTAGGATGCCATTGACCTTATCTACCTGGGCACACTGCTGGCTCATGATTACTTGAGCATCTATCAGCATCCCCCAGTCCAGTCTTCCAGCCATTCTGCCCTAGTCCTGTAGCATTTCCTGGGATTGTTGTGGTCAAAGTGCTGGACCTGACTCTTGGCCTTAGTTTAGGGATCTAGTCTGTCCAGATCCCTCTGACAGGCCTTCCTGTCCAGGAAGACAGGACACTCCAGGCAGAAGAACACTTCCTCTCTGCTGGTTGTCATCTGCAAACTTACTAAGGGTTCAGTAGTGTCTTGTAATATCAAGGCAATTGCACTACCCACACAAGTCAGTGCAATACCCTAGAGACAGAGGTATTTTTTCACTCGTTCAAATGTACCCATAATATTAAGAAAACTTTATCTTTGTTCTGAGGTTGTTCTGTGTGTATGTTTTTTTGTTTTGTTTTGTTTTGGTTTGGTTTTTTTCCCTCCTTGATCCAAAGTTCAGTCTTAATTAAATATTTCTTTATCACTTTGGTCTCTACTGCCTAATGAGGATTAGTGAAAATTCTATTTAATTTAATGAAATCAGAACTATTTTGCTTTCCTAATTTCCCTGGTACTCTTCTTGAAACTTACTTGGCAATCTGGATTATTTTATTTCACTATATGCTCCATAATGTACTTTAACAGTAAGTTAAAGACAAATTATAGAAAGCCTTTGTACACATTTAGAAATGGTATATTGTTTTCTCCTTTCCTTTTACGCATTGTTTTTTATTTTTTCTATTTTTTATGCTTTAATGTTTAATGTTTTAATGCTGATGTTATTATTTTTTATATTTTAATAGAGAAAATCATATATTAAACTATATACACTACTGATTTTTGAGCATAAAAAAGAATTAAAACACATATTTCCATGTTTTTTATGTAGGAAAGCATCTAACCTTTACTGTTTACTGATTCTTAGTCTGTTTTTAATGCTATGTTGGTTATAGTGCAAAAGTATTCTGAATTCCAGTATTTTTAGACTAGCTGTTTCTTTGCCAAGACACTTCACCTCTAAAAAAAAACCACCACCACCAACAAAACATCCTATGCATGAATAACCAGCCAGCATTGATTGTGTGAATTTGCGTACAAACTCAGAAAGGTGTTTGGTGAATTTTCTACTGAACTGTGACTTCCATTTCAATCAGTCAAAGGGAGGAAATCTGTGTAAGCGTTAGGTAATTGTAGTTGTCACAAATGGAAGGTGCTGCAGCTTAAAAACAAGCACATCCGGATTCAGATTACATGCCCTTAAAAGTTTCATGTCAGCATTGTCTTTCTGTGCTCCATGGTTTTCTATCTCGAGATATCCTGTGGTGATTCCCACCTTGCTCTGATCCCTTTTGTGGAGCATAGGTCCGATGTATGACAGTGCTGCTTCTCTGACATCACTCTTCCTGAAATGTCCATCTCTCACACATATATTTCATTTCTTCAGTCAGACATTAAGACATGATTCTGTGTTTCTTAAAGAAATTCATTTTTAATGTCAGCAAGTGGTCCCTAATTTTCCTAGTAGAATCACAGAGAATCATGGAATCCCAGAATTGCAGGGATGGGTAGGGATGTCTAGGGATCATTGAGTCCAACACCTCTGTCACGGAGTTGACCAGATCAATCTATGTCCGTGACAGGGGCAACAGGCCTCTGCCCTCCCCCCCCACCCCAGTCCCACAAAAAATGGGAAGGAAGGAAGGGAGGAAAAGAGGAGCGCCAACAATCTATGGAGGAAAACTTATTTTACTATAATATTGGAATACAAAATAACACAATATATACAATTTAATTGAAATTGAGATTAATAAATCAGACAAGATGAGAGAGAGAGTTCCCGGGACCGATTCAAACCTGAAAAGCTTGGAACGGCTAGGAAAGCACCCTCCAGCACCCACTGCCAGGCAGCAAGAGAGTGCCCCCCCCACCCGGAAGGGTCAGATCCCGTGACTGCTGTAATGTACAGGGATAGGTACCTGGGATTGGGGCAGTGACACTTTAATGCCCCGTACACTGCATGATGTTTTGATGTGGAATACTGAAACCATAAAAAAAACAAAACAAAAACAAAAACATAGAACCATGACAACCTCTGCTAAAGGAGGTTCCCTTTAGGTCACACAGATAACTATTGAACATCTTCAATAATTAGACTCCACAAATTCTCAGGGTGGCCTGTTTCAGTGTTTTGTCACTCACAGATCTTCCACATATTTGTGTTGAACTTCTTATGTTCCAGTTTTTGGCCATTCCTCCTTGACCTATCACTATACATCACTGAAAAGAGTCTGGCCTCATCCATTTGCCTCCCACACTTCAAATATTTATAAATATTTATCAGATCACCTTTCAGTCTTCTCTTCTTTTGGCTGAATAGACCCATGTTACTCTGCCTTTCCACATATGGGAGATGTACTAGGCTCCTTATTATACTCTGCTGGATATTTTTTGGGAGATCCCTGTCTTTTTAAATTGGGGACCCCATAATAGGACATAGTGTTACACATGTGACCTCACCAGGCTGGAGTAGAGGGGGAGGATCGCCTCTGTCAACCTACTGGACGCACACTTTTTAATGCACCCCAGGATACTACTGGCCTTCTTGTCACATGCTGCTGGCTTATGTTCAATCATCCACCAGGGCATCTAGGTCTTTCTCTGCAGAACTCCTCTCCAGCAGGTTATCCCCTATCCTGTACTGATATGTGCTATTATTTCTCTTCAAGTGTAGGGCTCCACATTTGCCTCTGTTGAACCTTGTCATATTCCTCTCCATCCAATTCTCTAGTCCATCAATGTCTTGTTGAATGTTAGCACAACCTTCTTCTGGTGTGTTAGCCACTCCTCCACACCTTTGTATCATCAACAAACTTGTTAAGATTGGGCACAGTCCCTTCATCCAGGTCACCTATGAAGATTTTGAAGAAGACTGAACCCAGTACCAACCCCTGGGGAACACTGCTAGTTTCAGGCCTCCAACTAGAGTCTATACCACTGATCACAACTCTCTGAACTCTGACAGTCAGCCAATTCTCAACCCATCTCACCATGCAGTAATCTATCTCACTTTCTAATCTTCATTATAAGGACGTGTCATAGTTTTATGATTTTTGGTTTTTGGTATTCCACATCATAACATCATGTAGTGCAATGGGAGTTAAAGTGTCAATGCTCCATTTCCGGTACCTATCCCTATACCTTACGGAAGTCATGGGATCTAGCCTTTCATGGTTGGGCAATCTCTTACTGCCTTGCATGGGATGTTGGAGGGTGCTTTCTTAGCCATACCAAGCTTTTCAGGTTTGACTTGTTCTCAGGAACTCTTTGTCTCTATTTTATTTTGATTTATTAGTCTTAATTTCAATTAGATTATATGATATTGTGTTATCTTGTGTTCTGATATCATAGTAAAATATGTTTTCCTCCATAGATCGTTGCCGCTGCTTTTTTTTCCTTCCTTGAGCCCAGCTCCCATCCCTGTACCCCTTTTCTCTTTTCTTTCCCATTTTGTGGGGCTGGTGGTGGGGGTTCCAGGGGCTTGCTGCTCCTCCTGTCACTGTCATTGATTGATCTAGTTAACTATGTGACAGGGTGCTGTGGGAGACAGTGACAAATGCCTTGCTCAAGTCAAGGTACACAACATTCACTGCTCTCCCTGCATCTAACCCACCGGTGATTACATCATAGAAGGGTACGAGGTTGATCAAGACCTGAAGAGACCTTCATCTCTTCGGATTGCTCGTAAACAGCATCCAGAACAAGTTGTTCTGTCAAATAGAAATAGTATGTCTTCACATTAATATTCTTTTTCTTTATGATATCAGTGAGAATCATCACTATGAATCAAGTTAGTCAGAAACAGAAATGTAGTTTGAAGTTCATCTGTCATTATATTAGCATAGTGATCTGCTATTACAAATACAAATTTATTTTTATATCTGGTGGTAGAAGATGCTGTGTGTAAAGTATTCTGTCAGGCAGCTGGGAAATTTTAATCAAAATAGATTTTGATAGGAATTAGTGGAATATAATTTTACAGTGTTGTCCTGAATCAAGATGTTTTGTTCCTTCATATTTGTTATCTGGTACAAGTAATTCATTTCATTTGTCTTATTTCATTACTTGGCTTGGAGCAGAATGTAAAAGTATCTTCAAAGTTCTATTTTGTTATTTTTTTTTTAAATTAGAAGTAACATCCTTATAGTTATGAAAGTATTAATTTATTATGTTTGATAGCCATTTGTGCACAACTTTCCTCATATTGCTTGGGAAATTTTAATTTTTAATAACCTACAGTCCCCTTAGATATAGAGATGTTATCCTAATTTTGATTCTGAGATCTGTAGAGATGAGTTCTAAGGTACAGCCCACAGTTCAGAGTTACAATGAAAAGGTATTAGTCAGTGGGGGTTCAGATCTTAATGGAAAAGTTTGTGGAATAGAATGAACCCAAAGACCATAATACGTATTTTGAGGTGTTCTAACTCTTTAGAAGGATTTGGTCTCTTGAATCCAGAGCAGAAAGCAGAGTGCTGATTCGTTAGCAGTGATTAAAGGAGTGTATTAAGAAGAGGGAGAAAGAAGAGGAAAGGGAGAAAGGAAAAAGCCTCTGCCTGTCTTACGCTTGTATTTCCTGAGACCCTTCAGAGTACGAGATAACCTTTCCCCTTGCTGTGATCATTTTGATTTACTGGATGGCCCTGGCAAGTGTTCTAAGGAAGCAGCTGCTTGTGTCCTTCAGAAAGAAGAGATTGAAACTGCCCTTCTGCAAATAGCAGTTGTACAGGCTGGAGTGGAGCACCTTGGCACTAAGGTAAAAACTAGGTTAATCGCTCACAAATTCATACACAAATACTCTGTGCCTATATTAATCTTCTTAAAAGAGTCTATTCTTGAAATGCCCACAACCAAAAATGCTGAAATACAAAATAGCAATGTTTAGACAACAGAGAAAGGTTATAAATTTTTTAAATTTCTTAAAGGCTTTCTTGTGTACTGTCTTTCCTGAGTAAATTGAATTTTATTTTTCTACTTCCCCCTTGGGAAGAAACAAAATTTACTTTTGTAGTGTGAGCTTTGATTATAGGTGTTTTAAAATAACTGTCATTGTAAAAGAGAAGCTAACACCATACTGTGATTTGGTTTCAAATCTCTCTATGGAACCTATTTCTAAATATGTGAGGAAAGTTTATGATCTCTTCTTATATTGAACAGATTATGTAAATGTATTGAAAGCAAGTTGAAAGCAAAAATCACAGATGTCGATTTGATGGAAAGTTTGTAACCAGAAAAGTCTACAGCTCCCAAATCCCCATGTGTTAATTATAAGACAGCATCTGGTATACAAATTTATGCCTAGCTAAGAAATGTTCAGACTAAAATAGAGTATGCCTAAATGGGCTTAGTGTCTAAAATCTACTGGAGGGAAACTTTAAATCATGTGACTATTCCGTTATCTGTGATCTAAACTGTCTGCAGCTAGAAAAATGGTGTAAGCTGAAAGGAAAGATGAATAAAGACAGTTGAAAAGGGCTAATTGAGCTAAGAGTGTGTGCCTGGATCAAGATCCATTCCCCTTTAAATACAGAACCGAAATGCGGGCAGGATAGAAAAATTCAGAAATTCATTGCCTTGATAGTGTATCATCTCCACGACTTTTGATCCTAACATAGTACGTATGTTTTTCACTGTTTCTATATGAAAAGGATCAACGGTGGATCCAATAGTTTCTGATGCCATGTGGTTATGGAAGACTACAGGGAGTGAAAGAGAAATTCTGTAACATTTTTTGAACAGTGTTGTAGTATTTGAAAATGGAGCAATTCAAACAGAGTTAAGTAAATTCACTGTCAAAATTGAAGGATAGATACTACTCACAAAAATAAACATACCACCATAGCTTGTTTAAATCTTAGACATTTATACTTTTCAAACTGAAATGACATCAGTTGAAATTCTGTCCAGTTGTGTCTGGATTCACAAGGAGGATTCCCATGATATTAATGAACTCCCATTTCTTACTCATCAGAGAAGCTAGATGGTAGATGATAGCAACTAGGGAGAAAGAAATTACAGGAATTTCTCTCACGGGGCTAAAATAATCATTTTGCTACTTCAGACTAATTGTATCATCCATGCAACAGAAATCAACACAAATAAAAGCCTGGTAGTTCATTTAGAGTGTACCTTTTCAGACAGCAAGAGTGCTTGTATTAAATCAAAATTTCTTGCTAGTTAACAATCAAGAAAAAGTAATAACCCATAATTTTCACTTCAAAAGACTGTACAGTCTGCAAAATATCAGATAAATATAATGATAAATATAATGGCCCCTACAATTTCCCATTTTGTCCTTGAGTCAACCTTGAATCGAAAATTAAATTTCTCAGTGGAAACATGGAAATCTTTAACCTTGAAATCATATAAAGCAACAGTTGAAAGAACAGCACAGAACAAAATCCCAGGACAAAATTAACTTGCATTTTGTTAAACTAAAAAAGTTCATTATATTATTATAGTTTTCTGATCACTGACATAGCACGTTCATCAATATGTAGAAAGCACTGCAAAGCTATGTAAAATATATATATATAAATATATAGTGACAAAGAGCTATCAGTCTTTCTAAGTAGTATTTGGTAGTCTGTTTGATGCAGCTTGGAAAACTGCAGTAATTCAGTTACAGGGAAGGAGTCCAATTTCAAACTTAAGGACTGCCTTGGAATCAAATCTCTGCTGTCTGCGTTCTTATGCTTTCTCTGTTTTGAAGCACAGCTAGTTTACAGAGGATTATGGAAGAACTGTCAGTTCTGTCTCAAGCTAGAAGTATTGCTCATTCCTGAGGGACTGAGCATAGATATACGAGGGAGAGTGGAGAGCAGTGCATGCTCTAGCAATGAAACTAAACCTAAATATTGCAGATACCATACTTCAAACACTGGAGGAAGAGGATTATACTGTTGCAGGGGATGACGAACTGCTGCTGTGCTGATTCAGAGAGCACAGTCACTGAGCTAATAATGTGGGAGACATTGTCCAAGGGACTGATGCAAGACACTAAAAATTTATATGTCAATTTTAGAAATTTCTTAAGTCTATGTAGAAAATAGTATGTGAATGTTTTCTGAACAAACTGCTTTATTCAGAAAATTACCATGCAAAAGATTCAGAATGCTACCAATGTAAAAAATCTGCTGGAAACTTCAATGAAAAATTGTGGCTTTTCAGATGCAGCTCTCTTTAAGGATAAGAATTTGGGGTTGTTGATGAAAGACTCAACATGACCAATTAATGAATGCTCGCAGCCCAGCCAACAACATCCCAGGCTACATCAAGAGATGCATGGCCAGCAAGTTGAGGGAGGTCATTCTACCAATTCATTCTGCTCTTGTGAGACCCCATATGGGGTACTATATCCAGTTCTGGGTCCCCTAACACAAAAATATCAAGCTGTTGAAGCAGTTCCAGGGGAGGGCCATAAAGATGATCAGAGGGCAGGAGCACCTCCCCTATGGGGACAGGCTGAGAGAGCTGGGGCTCTTCAGCTTGAACAAAAGGCTCCAGGAGTACCTGAAGGGGGCCTACAGGAAAGCTAAAAAGGGACATTTTATAAGGACATGGATGAGAGGAAATGATTTTGAACTGGAAAAGGGTAGATTTAGACTAGATATTAGGAGGAAATTCCTCATTGTGAGGGTGGTGAGACAAACAGGTTGTCCAGTAAGGTTGTGGAGGCCCCCTCCCTGGAAGCCTTCAAGGCCAGGCTGGATGGGGCTTTCGGCAACCTGATTTAATAGGAAGTGTCGCTGCCTATTGCAAGGGAGCTGAAACTAGATGATCTTGAAATTCCCTTCCAACCTAAACCATTCTATGATTCTATGAAGTTTAGTGTAGGCTGTATGTCTAGGGTGATAATATGCCTACTGAATACAAAAGTGGAAAAATGTGTGAGATTTCATTTAGAAAAACAGAGGAATAGTTTGTCTTAAATATTAACAATATTTTGCACCAAAATTAATGACAGATTATCATTATGTGTGTCTCAATACATTCTGAAATTATCACAGTTTTCATAGGCACTTTTTTTCTCCTTGGAGACAAAATTTTATGTATTATTTAATTTCTCTTTGGAATTTTTAGATTGCGGTACACCCAAAATACAAAAGCAGATGAATGTACCACTAATTCTTTGCTTAAATATTTGTCTTTACTTATGGATATTGAGATGTTATTAAGTGACTAGAGAGACATTTCTAGCGGCTTGTGCATATGCTTTTCTGAAAATGAATTTTAGGGAAAATATTTGGCTGAGAATTAAACTTTTAAAATCATAAATAAGTGCAGCTTATTTCCACTGAACAGACAGATTGCTTTTATTATTATTATTCTATATTTTTTCCCTCTGTGGTGATTTTAGCAGGTTTTATGAAAATGCTTTGCTATTCAACACACAGTAAGTGTTGTCCTCTTTCCAGAAAGCAACCTTTCAATCTTGTTATATATGACAGCTTTGAGAGACCAAACTGCAATATGAAGAAGTAACACAGTCCCTCTAAAGGAGGGACTGCTGGATTTGAGTTTATTGTTCATGTAAGAAAGACAAACATTAGTAGACCTACATTGCAGGTTTTATAAGCAGGTTATTACTGACTGACATAATGATTTCTGATGGTTAATTTTAACTGGGAAGCTTGATTCTTAGATATGGCTTTGCACAGAGAGAGATGTTTTTCGTTGTTTAGACATTACTAAATAGGTCTTTGTAGATAACCCAGAAGCATGCTACTTTGCCAGAATGGCATTTTCTCATAAATCTGTGTCACAAATATGAGATCAGTGTAATTCCTAGATGTACAGCGACTATCATAGCAGTACATAAGTGTGTTTAGACAATTCAGCTCTAAACACTAAAGTTTAATGTATTTGGTTACTCATGGCAAATATGTTTGATTTTTTGTTTGTTTGGTTGATTTTTTCCTAGAGTAATTTAGTTATTTTGTAAATGGTGGTTAATCTGTAATGGCACGAAGATTAAAATGTGTATATGTGTATAAAGATAGACTATCATTTCTATCTTTAGACAACAGTGTTTGTACAGAAAACTTAAGCAGACGTTCAGAAAATAAATAAAAATCAGTTTGTAGTAGTTAGACAGGCAGTACTGTTGCTTGTATTCTTCACAAGTAGAACCTGGGAATCATTTTATTGAGGCTGTTTTTCTTTTATCAGAAAATACAAATTTGTTGAATCCAAAGGTATCCATAACATGGTAGAGCTGATGAGAGATTTTGCTGAGAAAGAGAACTGATAGAAAGGCCATATAGAAGAGATGGAGTGAACAAACTACTTATTTGCACAGCATATATTCACATCTGTGCACTCGAGTAAATCACTAAATATCAGAAACACTAAACAAAGAGAACATGAAAGATATAATTATGTCATGAACTAAATAAAAACACATTGAGCTGAATTAACTGATTATTTCTCGTCATTTGGGAAAGACTGTTGTAGTACATTATAGGAACATAGTTTCTGGAATAAGAGTAGTTACACAGCAAGATTTTTTTTTTTGCTTTGAAAATGAAAGCACTTGTTTTGTCCCCTTACTTGAGCTTTTAAAAACTTGTTCGGAGCCTTTAGATTTCCTGCATTTTTAAGATTTACTTTTTTTTTTTTTTTTTTTTTTTGTGCCACTGCATTTTTTACACCAGGGTTTCTGTGCTTCATTTTTGAAGATAGAATAATAGAATAATAATATGCTTTCACTGTTGTGAATAGTTGGTGCTTTTACAGATGCTACTTCAGTTGTACTTTGAACAGTGTATATTCCTTGATTTTGTACTTCTTTCCCTGCAGTTGCCATTTGCCCCTCAGCTATAAGAAATGCATGAATCACACATGAATTAAAATTCTGCACATTTGAGATGACCTGAAGACTGCTGCAGATAATATTCTTCTAACTTCACTAACAAATCCTAAAATAGGTGATTACATATTTAAAAATATAAATTATATCATATACAATATTATACGTTTATGAATACACAAATCATAATAATTCTAATAAAATTAATAAAATAAATTAAAATTAATTCAATATATTAGAACTACTTTGATTCACATATTCATAAAATATAACGTAATTTTACACACACTTTATACATTATATATAATATTTCTTTATTATATATATACATAATTATATTTAGCATGTATAATACATATTATTTAAATTATATATATTATGTATATATAGTGGTTGCTGTTTTAAGTTTGTCATTGTGTTCTCCAAATTAAAAAAGGTAGGAAAAGAACAGCATTCACATTCCACATCCAGTCAACCAAATAAAACTCTTGAAATTGCAGTCTTTTTCTTCACTCTTACATTTTGTCCCCTGAATATTTTATTTTTTATTTTTAATTTTTTTTAGAAATTCCTAGAAATTTTTTTTTTTTTTTTTTTTTATATTTATGTATGTTGAATGTAATGTCTTGGATTTTATCATACAGTAACTTGAGTTTCTTCTGAAAGCCCTATCTTATCTTCAGTGCTCTATATACTTGAATACATCTATCACTTCTTCACTGAACAGTCCACTCTGTTCTTGTGAATAATTTCAGAGAATACTAAACAGAGAAAGTACCAACAAAATCAGCATCAGTGACAACAGTCAAAAATTACAGTTTTTTTCCTGTATTATGTCTCCTGTTCCTTAATGGGCTGTTTATTTATGTGAGTCTTCAACCTTGTTCTGGGACATTTCACTTTCTTCAAGGCATCCTAGGTACAGACCATTTTGAATAAATTTCAGAAGCCCCAGTATGTTACACTGTCAAGGTGTATCTCTTGTCTGTAAGTTTATGGACTGTTTAAGAGCAGTCTGTTAAATTTATGACATATCTATTTCCTTTACAAAAGCCACTTTTTTTCTTCCTCATTTTATCCTCTACAAACTTCAACTGAGTGTTTGAAACTGACAGTTTCCATAAAACTGACCTTATTTTTTTTTCTTTTTTGTTTTCTGCCTGTTGACAATACATTTGTAGCTGTCATATATGTCATTGAAACATGGTTTTCTAGAGGAATATCTGGAATATTATTTCATTATAGTAACAGCTTTCCAAATGAGTTTATTCTATGATCAAAGATAAATAAGATTCCTGATAACAGTTAAAAATTAATCGTCTTTGCACTTGCTAGGAATTCATTTACATGTGCAGCATCAGTCTACAAAATCTGTATAGTATTAACCTGTACATAAGAGAGAGGATACTACATTTGTTATTTTGAACATGATTATGCTTGTAGAGTGATAGTTTTTTTTCATCGCAGACTTTCACAATATGGTAATGATTGCTTTAAACTAATGCCAGATATGATTTATGTAAAGCTACAGTTGTTTGTATTTTATTACTTTATTTAAAAATTAATTAATTTATTTTGGACAACTTGAATCTGGAGTCTCTTCCTTTATTTTGCATGAGAGTCACTCTTGAGTTTTACATTCTATTTCTCATTACTGAGTCTTATTATCAACACACTTCACAGCTCAAGTGTGGAATAAGTCATCAAACAAGCTGTCTAATCAGAAAGGTGTAAAAAAAGTAATTAAAGTAATGGAAGACTGGATAATTATTCAAAATTACATTAGAGCACAAGTGTTACAAGTACTTACAATCTATTATTCAATATAAGATATTTTACACTCCTTTATGTTATTTGACTCACAAATACAAGAAAATGCTCGTAGATATAACAGCTACACTAAGCGTTGTTATAAGTCACACATAGAATATTCACATGGAAGCTGCAGCTACATAAAATATATACTAATACTACAATAGGGGTAACTGTAGTTTTCCTAACATTAGGTGAGGAATTCCTATGTCTCCTGCTAATATTTTCTAAACTTCTCAAAGTAAAACAGTATAGTACGGGTACCTCATAAGGGGATACAGGAATTTTTGTTCACTGATTGGAAAACCACATCCATTTAAAATTCAGATTAGCTCTTTTTTGGCTTAACGTTATACCATTCAACCACCCTGTTGAACTCTTCGTCAGCAAGATATAACTTATGTAAATTATTTAGAAGTTTTGTATTAAAAATAATATGCTTGGATGGAATTACTGTTGTTCTCTTTGAAAATGAAATAGCAAAGAGAACAGATTTTATCCTATTCTGAACTTCATGAAACTCAGATGAACAGCATTAATGAATTATAACTGAGAATTTTCTACTGCAAATACCACTGTAATTTTTCTTTTTGCATTTTTGATCAATCCATCAGCTAAGATCTTCATTTTTACATTATTTACATTTGTTGTACTGTCCTTGTTGTACAGTGTTGTTACTGTACTGAAGGGATCCACTAAAAAACAAAATAAAATCAGCAAATTGACTTGCAGGAAAGCATGGTGGAATCCTAATTAATATAATTTTCTTTTATGGAGTAGTCCTTGGTTAAGCTTTCTGGGGTGCTAAAGTGACCTGCTTTGTCTATTATAAAATTGCCTTTTTAAGAACTCCTGTGTAGTATAATTTGGATCCTATGATTTTTCCACCCTTAGTGGAATTTGAAATTGAGTATATGAAATAAACAATCTGAGAGTCATAACAGAGATAGTCCATTAATGATTACTGAAATAACGATCAATAGTAGTACTTTATCCTCAAAGATTAATAGCAATGAAAAAATAATCAGCATATATAACATTTCACTTAAACTTTTAAAGTATATTGTTAATAGAACATTTAGTGCACATTTCTGAACAGTAATGATATGTGTGAGGGCTACTCGGAAATGAACGCCTCCCACTTTATTATGTTGGCCCACAAAATTAGAAGGGGATGTTGGTGGTATGACAGTAGATATATAACTTTCCCACAGGTATGCCATTAAATTTTGTTGTTGTGCAACAGATGGCAGCAGAGAGGAAGTCTGTCAAAATGCTGTCTCACATGTTTAAATGTGTATGAAGCGAATGTGTAAATAAATTCCTCCATGAGGAAAAATATTGTTCCCCTTGACATTCCTTGATGCTTGCTGAATGTTTATGGAGACTAAACAGTGCATGTGAGCACACTGAGACATGCATTTTAGCAGTGGCATCAGCCACAGTGGGTCTTCTCCACTAGCGTAGGTTTTTACAAGTGAGACATGGAGGCACAAAGCTAACAGGCATTATTATTGAAATGGTGCTGTGCTGAAAAATAGTATTTTATAGCTGAGAATGTGTTCTCTTACATAGTGTTATTGTGGAAATAAACAGGAGGCATTATGTTTGGAACAACCCACATACTATTTCCTTGCATATTCACAAAAACGAGACTCCAAACATTCACTGTCACAAATTTAAATTAGAAATACTGTTCTAATGCTGTGATTTAATTTTAAAAGTTCTGTTTTTCTACAGTATTTCATTTTATCTGAAAAATAATTATTAACTATAATATCTGATTATAACAATTTTTTTTTTCTTTCTTTGGCTGCTCATTAAAAGACAGAGCCATGCTTTATGATTTTTTTCTTCCAAAGTTCACTATTTTTGAACATAAAAACTTCTTAGAAATTACTTTTCAGAAATGTTTTTCTTAGTTTAGTTTAGTTTTGTTTTGTTTGTTATTGTAATAACTGACTCTCCTGGCAAAAACAAACAAACAATATTCTGTTGTTGGTGTTGCTGTTGATCTTTAGGGAACGTATGTTTGTTTTGTAAACAGCTTCCTTTTAAAATAGATCAGAGAATAAAGTGCATATATTATAAATAAAGCATGCTCCAGTTAATCAAAACCTGTTTCCAAATAATGTTCTTCTTAATCAAAACTTGTTTCCATACAATAATTGATAAAGCATGAACATAATCCCACACCAGTACAAAAGCTGTACATTCAAATTGCATTGAGTAACCGAGACATCTAACAATAACCACAAATAGTACTAATTAATATGCTTCGCATGTGATCTCAAATACACTTTATAAGTATTGTGGCTAGAGCAAGAAGAGATTAAAGTCATTAACTACATCATGTATCTTATAAAAACAAGACAGCAGTTATGGGAAAGAGTAACTATTTCTTTAATTTCATACTTCTAATTGACTGCTTCCGTAGTTAATTAAACGTTTAGTGTAGGCTTTGCTTAGTCTTAATGGAAATTATTTTAAGCAGCTATTAAATTGAAAATATTTCATGTGAACATTTTTAGTCATAGAAGCAGCTCATTCCTGTTAATAGGCTGTGTTGGAGATGATCTTAGTTTTAATATTTAAGAAATAAATTAGTATTAAATGTTGCACAATAATTTGCCAAAATTTTTATTCTCTTGAACATCCATATGACATGATCAATTTAGGTATTCATCTGTCAACTCCCACTTACTTCACTTTTTAAATATAGAACATACAAGTAGTGTTTTTTTTATTCTTCTTGTTTGTTTGTTTTTCTCAAAACTAAAAAGCTCCCCATATTATCATGGTGACAGTTTGTTTCTTCAAAAAAACATAAAGAAGGTAAGGCTCTCTTGAAGCTAAATCAAGTGCTTCTTTCTCAATTTTGTCTTGAGAAAACACACTATACTTTACTATATTGTATATGTAAGACCTGTATATGATGAGACAAATTATTACAAATATCACATATAATTACTGTGGTGACATTGCAATTACAAAAGTGGCTGAATTATCATGTTGTATGTTCCCAGAGAACTGGAAAAGTTTAAGATTAGTTTGATGTACGTATTTTGTTTCAAGAGAGATAATATTAATTCACACTTTTTTCTTTTCCTTTTCAGAAGTCAAGGTATTTCTGTACTAGTTTCTTAGTGAGAAACTTAAGCTTCTTGAAAGGCATTGGATGATGAAGTGGAAGTGTGTTTAAAAAAGAAAAATATTTTTTTGGCCTGATACACATCGACAATAAGTTTAGTTCATTGAAGTTGAAAGGAAATAGTTTATTCCCTTTCAAAGAACCTATTACAATAATTAAGATCATCTGAAGAACTACAACATACTAGAACCTTCTGTAACTGTGAATGTATTTAATTCATAGGCTATTTGCAAAAATACTGGTTTACTCCAACAGTAGGAAGAATGCTCTAACATTGATTTTGACTGGTGACTGGATAAGGGGAAATGGCCTCAAGTTGAGCCAGGGTAAGTTTAGGTTGGATATCAGGGAAAAACTTCTGAACTGAAAGGGTTGTTAAGCACTGGAATAGATTTTCCAGGGAGGTGTTTGAGTCACCATCCCTGGATGTCTTTAAAATCTGTTTGCATGTGGTGTCAGTGACATGATTTAGTGGAGGACTGTTTGAGTTAGGGTAGCATGGTTAAGTTACAGTTGACTTGATGATCTTTAAGTTCTTTCCCAACCTGAGTAATTCTATGATTCTATGATTGAAATACATTACTTGAAGTGTACTCTTTCTTGCCTAGTGCTTTATGATCTTATAAGTGAGAAGTAAACTGAGAATGTCAAGACTTTCCCATATGATATGAGTTCCCAAAAAGCTTGTCTTTTCATTAGAGCATTGTTCTAAGCAAATAGAACTTTTTAAACTGGATGATATTCTACTGGCTAAACAAGGAATTTAAAAATTCGAGCTCTCCTGTGAAGTCAGAAAAAAAAAAAAAATAGGAGTATTACAATCCTTGTTTCATTTCTTAAATAGAACCATGAAACCTTTACTTTTTTTTTTAAAAAAAAAAAAAAAAAAAAAAACCTTGTACATATTAAAGTGTCAAAAATCATCAGAAATAAATTGGCTTTTCCAGAAAAATATCTGTAAGTTTCTAGGGTAGTTGTAGAATATTACCAAAAGCAATTTTTGTAAACGGTCTGTCATCCAAGTTTGAGACATCCACTGCATCTTTAAAGTATCAGACAGCTATTACTGTAGACAGCTTTGGAAATTTATAGGCTTGTGAAAGAAACATATAGTAGCTGCAGATCTTAGAGAAATAGTATCACAGGTTTATATATATTCTGCCCTTTACTTCTTATGTGTTCATCTGACTTGTGAAGCTGGTAGTCTTGCGATTGCTTGAAATTAGTCATATTTGTCTAAGAAAACTGTTTCCTCTATCACTGATGGCATCTCTGGATGCTCGCCCTCTAGCATCATCAATGATCTATGCAAGCCTTCATGTCTTGAAAAGTTGTCTTCCTCAACTGTGAATTAATCCTACTAAACTGATCAAATTTTATTGGGAACACATATTCATTGATGATATGATTGTAAACAGATGATTTTTCATGAAAAGATAATGTTCCACTAGGAAAAGTGACACTACAAGTGGATTAACTAGATTTTGGAATCAGAAAGAACTCCTACTGTAGTACTGAACATCACTGACATGACGTTAAAATTTTGTGAGATTTGGATTAACTAAAGCTTGAAATGTCTCCAAGTCAAAAATAGGTTAAACTTAGGGACCAAAAAACTAAATGGGACCCCAGAAGAACCACTAGGTCATACATGAGCAAAGTGTAATCGATTATTCTTATATTATTGTGCTTTCTAAATCATGGTGGTAGTCATCTGTAACTAGAGAAACCTACCTATTTTTTCCATTCACAAAGCAAAAGGTGAGAAGAAACCTGAGAAATCCTTTTCACTTTACCTCATTTTTAAGAGTGAAAGGAGTAATGAGGATTATTCTCTTTTAGTACTCCAAGAGAATAAGACACAGATAAGCTGTTTTCCTTTTCTGGGGTCCCTCACTGTTTTTTAAAAACCTGATTGAACTGTAACTTTGCCACTGTTTTCTCTCTGTGAAAGAGGAAGGTAAGGAAAAGACTGATATATCTTTTTCTTCCCTTAGAGATGAGGCAAGTGAAAAAATAAAAATAAAAAAAAAATAAAATCAAACCACTCTTTTTCACTTGATGATGGAAGGATTTGAACATAATCTGGAAATAGTTTGTAGCCTAGAGAGGTCTAAAATAAAAAATAAAAATCACATGGTGCTCATTTGTGTAAGAAGGGGGAAGATCTTCAAGTCTTGCAATATTCTCTCAAGATAGCAGTAAATGAAGCTCTGGGGGTTCAGGGGCTAGCTGAGAAGTACGCTGCACAAAAAACCTATTCTGAACAATAAACTGCTGTAAATATTGCAAGCATGACTGATTAATATTTCCTTCCCATAATGGGGGGAAGGAGTAGGAGGAGTATTCCTGTAGTTTTCTATAACCCGTAAATAAGGACTCCGAGAATGTTCAATTTATTTTTTAATGTCAGGGTGATATTTAATGGAGTTGAGTTTTTGTATATGTTTAGATTTTCATTGTGCTTTAATATAGCTATTCTGATCAGTGCAAACTTCAGTGTGTTAAAAAAGTACTAGTGAGCATTAGAATGTTTTAATCAACCATTCTTATTTTGAGTTTACAAGTCTACAAAACTACAACAAAATTACTCTCTTTGTTATTATTTTATGATGGAAGAAAGATGAGGGGATCCAATTCAGTAGCTGTCAGTACCTGAAGAAATAACAACCTAAATATTCCAGCTAGACAAAGCATTAGCATCTATGGGCAGAATTTATTTACAGGTAGGTCTAATTTTCCTATCAAGGTAAAAGCTGATATAAAGAGGAATTGAGCTCCTGATCCACGCATCCTAATTTAGTTCTTTGGGCAGAAGAACATCCATCAATATAATCTAATTTCCAATTCAGGAAAACTAATGTTGGCCCTGTTTTGCTGAGACTTGTGTTCTCAAAGCAAACCTAAAGGACACAAAATAGGGAGTTTCTGTATTGTGCTTTCAGTATCTTATCTTTTCAGTATGTTATAATATTAAGAGGAGTATTACAGTTTCAATGCTGTGAAATTATACATGCATGAGTAGCTCTGTAGCAGGAAAATTGTATGAAGGATTGAAGAAGTGTTATTGTTTAGGGAATATAAACTAAGCAGATAAGATAGCAAATAATTTATAGATACATAAATCAGGTTTTCATTCTTAACGGAAGCTGTGCTTCTGCTTTAACATACTGGCCTTACACCAAAATAATAGAGTTCTATAGGGATAAGTGCTTTTGCAACCGATACAGCATGCTTTCATGTGATAATGTTATAATATACATGGAAGACTTTTGTATGTTGTACTTATCTGAACTGTAAATAAACAGTGCGGTAGTAGAGAGTTGTTTTCTGCTGGTAAGATGCATGCAGGCATGAGGGACTGTAAAAAATCAGTTTGGTTGAAACATTGATTAAGATAGAAATCTTCTGAAAAATTACCTTCCATTATTATGCTTTCATTCCTAGGAGAAAATTGCTAACCATCTCCAGAGTGGTTCAGACACATCATAGTTTGCTTAACATATTTACTAAGAAATGACAGCTTTATTTTTTTCTTTTTCTTTTAAATTAATTCTGTATTTAGTTTGCTCTTAAAATCCCTTCAAGGTAGGGTCCTCATTTATCTGTTTTGAGGAATGCTCTATATGATAACAAGACTCATTTTCAGTATTCTAAACCAGAGATAATGACATACATAATTTGAAAACTGCATATGTCAAAAGTATTTTTTACTGCAGAGTAAAAGGATTATGGGATTAAAGAATATCCTGAATTAGAAGGGACCAAGAAATATAATCAATAAATATAATCAATAAAATCTGACTTCTGGTTCTGTGCAGGTCTACCCCAAACTCAGACTTTATGCTTGTCCCTAGAGAGATTAGCACCTGCCCCTCTGTTACGCTTGTGAGGAAACTGTAGGCTGCCATCAGCTATTACCTCAGTCCCCTCAAAGCTGGATAAGCCAAACAACTTTGGATGATCCTGTTACCTCTACACCTCTCACCATCTTCACCACCCTCCTTTGTATGCTAATTGTTTTGTGTCCTTATGCTGTGGTGCTCAAAACTGCACACTGTGCTCAAGGTGAGACCACATCAGCACAGGAAAGAGCAGGGCAATCTCATCCTTTACTTGCTTGGAAATGTTGTGTCTAATGCACCCTAGGGTATGATTAGCTCTTTTGGCAGCCAGAACACATTGTTGGTGCATACTCAACTTGCAGTCAGCTAGAACTTCCACATTTCTTTCTGTGGGGCTGCACTGCAGCCTATCATACCCCAGTCTGTACACACATTCAAGGTCATCCCAATCCAGGTTCAGAATCCAGCCATTGCTCTTTTTTAACTTCATTGTTGTTGGTGATTTTCCAGCCCCCTAGTCTAACAAGATCTCTCTGCAGTACCTCTTCTAGCAAGGAAGTCACCAGCTTTTCCCAATTTAGCATAATCTGCAAACTTATGTATTGTGCCCTCAAGTTCTGTATCCAAGTCATTTACAAAAACGTTGCAGAGAACTGTTCCTAAAATGGAGTGCTGTGAACCCCACTAATATTCACCAGATTGTGAGCCTGGTGTAATTCCATTTGCTCTAATCCTTTCAGCCTCACTCATCAGCCAATTATTCACTTACTTCATCATATTTTCACCTAGTTGTATGTTGAATATATAACTGTGTGGAAAAAAAAGAAACTTTGCTGAAATTCAAAAAGATTTCACCAGTTGGGCTCCCATGATCAATCAGGTGAACAATCTTGTCATAAAATGAAAATTCATTAAGCAGAACTTTTCCCTTTATGAACTTGTGTTGGTTTTGAGTAAGGACTGCATGGTCTTTCAAAAGCTTTTCAATAACTGCTAGAGTATTCTTCATAATTTTTTTCAACACCCAGAAGCGAGACTGAGAGGCCTGTAATTACAGGGGTTTTTATTGATCTGCATTGATCTGAAAATGGGGCAGTATTTGCCAGCATCTAGTAATAAGAACCTCACCAGCTTCCTAAAACCACTGAAAAACTAACAAACAAAAAACCCTAACAAATGAGCTAAGTCTTGTAGTGACATTAGCCAGTTCTTTAAATACCCTGAGATGAATTCTAACAGACTTTTATGCATTCAGCTGGAGCAGCAAATCTCACAAAAGTCCAAGGATGGTTAGGAGTTTACTGTTACTACAGTCACAGTCCTCCAACTCAGGACTCTAGGATCCCAAAAGATGATAATCAGTGTTGAAGAAAGAAGCAAAAAAAGAAAAAAAAAAAAAAATGCATTAAATGCCTCTATTTTGTCTGCATCTCTACCTGGGAGGTGATCATCTTCATCAAGTAATGGTACAGTATTATGCTTTGTGCTCCTTTTTCTTTTAGACATATTTTAAAAAGCCCTGTTGGTTGTCACCCACAATACTGTCCGGCATCACAGGCCTTCTGCCTTACATTCATGACTTCCAACATTTTGGAATTGCCTGCTCCTGTAGTCTTTACAGGTGGTACTTAAAAAATAAGCAGCACTGATATACTCCAATATTCCAGCACTGAAATACTGTCTAAGGCAGTCTCCCAGAGGACATTGCTAGCCAGTTCTCTGAGCAGCCTGAAGAAGTCTGCTGCCCCATGTTCAGGGTTGAGGTATTGGTGGCACTTTTCTTCCTGTTACCAAAGATTTAAAACTTGACTACTTCAAAATTTCACTGGCCAAGATGGACACCAATCACTACTTTACCCACGAGACCCTCTCTATTTACAAGCAACGGACCTAGGATGCCAGCTTTCCTAGTCAGCTCCCTTAGTACCTGTGTAAAGAAGTTCCCATTGCATTGTTATAGGAATCTCCTGGATCTCCTTTTATCTACTCTGTGTAGAGTCAGTTAACATCTGGCAAGATGAAGTCTTCCTTAAGGAGAGGAGTGGCTGATGAAGAGGTATTATTTTGTTCCTTAAAGAATGATTGATTAATTGATATTGTCATCTGAGCTGGGTGGTCTATAGTAAACTCCCACAGTGTTTCAAATGTTTATCATTCTACCCAGTACCATGTGGAGCACACTGAAGACTCACTGGCATGCAGTCCATCACATTTTGGAGTGACAATTTTATCACTGGCAAGCCTGGCTTTATCTTTTTCCTCTTTGAGTTTAGTTTAAAAATCTATCTCTACTAACTCCTGCATAAAAATCTTTGAGGAAGGCACATCCCACGAGGTTCAAGTAAGCCTGGGATTGTGTGTTGCTATCATCTTGTTGGGCAAAACTTTATAACAAGAGCAATGCTTTTTAGTTATACTCTTTTATAGCAGAAAAACAGATTTAATTTACCGTGCCTTTGAACACTTAAACAGAATAGATTTAAAGAAAATATGAGAGTAATCAATCATATTTTATATTGGGAAACATGAATTGAAATGGTAGCTTAATAGCTGCATGGTCTGGAGTAGGATTTTTGCAGTAGCATCCAAATACCATTGAAAATCAGTGATGTTTTAATGCCCAGTTTCCTGAGACTTCTTTTACACAAACATCCTTCTAGTTTTATAGCAGTACTTTTTTTTTTTTTTTTTTTTTTAAACAGCATAACATAATTCCTGTGTTTTGTGTAATTTCTGAAATGCAATCTCATGTATCCTACTCATTCCTGATTTAAGTACATAACATTGATCAGAATTTTTCTGATAAATCCTATTTTTGCACAGAGATACTAATTAAGAAAATTACTGCAGTAGGTTGTGATGCACTTCTATGGAACTTTTTTTGTATTTAAAGTTATTTAAAGAAAATGAAAATGTTGTGCATGAATTTTGATCTTATTAGTTAAGTACGCAAGTTTAAAAATTCAGTTTAAGATATTGAAATCAAAATTAAAAGTAATTTCTTTGTATTTATTAGTCATTAAAAAAAGCATATTTATTGAATGCGTATTTTAGTTGTGCCAGTTGTATCATAAACATTTGACAAGTTTGTGGATGTGCCTTTTCTTTAATGTATGAATAGACATAAACCAACATTCTGGGGACACTTCCTGTTTCTGCCTTACATCTCTAAGACTGTTATAGAGGAGACCACACGGAGTCAAAAAACAAATGAGCAAACAAAGCACTTAATATGAATTCTTGCTTTGGAACACTTTTGAAGTGTTCCTGATGTTCATGAAAAATTATTGAATATTAATTCCTGCTACCATTTTTTCATTGCGTGTTGGAAATAGCAAGGAACTAGGTACACATAGTACCACAACAGACTCCCAAAAATATGCAACATTTTCTAGCTGTGGATGCACAAAACAACCTCTGTTTAACAGGTTAATTTATGGCATTAAAAAAACAAACAAACAAAGAAAAAAACCCAAAACAAACAAACAAAACACAGATTTCATATTTATTTTAACAAATGCTTGCAAATATTCTAGGAAAAAAACATTATTGACTTTTTTAAAAGAATTAATAATGGTCTAAGTGAGTTGTATTTCAGGACTTGTGTGTTCTGTACCACAGGTTTCTAGGCTCATGGATTGTTACTGTTTCTGAAAATCCTTCCTTTGCTGTTAAAATGAAGGGAAACAGATAGTTTGCTAGCAGCAGTGTATGGGACTGAAACAAATTATAAACAGAGCTACAAAGCCCATTTGGATTCAATGTAGCACCACAAAGAGACAGAATAACTGGATTAGCTCTGCTACAAGTAAAGGCTGAGCGAGCTGGCAGTGGCGAGCTTGAGTAAGATGAGGTTCGGTAGGATCTCATCAGTGTGTATAAATACTTGAAGGGAGTACGCAAAGATGACAGAGATAGGGTCTTCTCAGAAGTGCTTACTGCCAATGGGCACAAAATGGAGTGCAGGAAGTTCCCTCTGAACATCAGGATGCACTTTAATGTGCAGATAGTGGAGCACCAGCACAGGTTGTCCAAAATAATTATAGATTGTCTATTCTTGGAGAACATCAATAATCATCTGCACATGGTCCTGCTCATCTTGCTCTAGGTTTCAACATTTGACCAGGGTTGAAAGACATGACCCCTAGAGGGCACTCTTCTAAACTCAACTATTTTATGAGTTTTACTTGTAGGCTTAGATATAATACTTTTATTTATTATAATGCAAACTTGTCTTTAAATTAATAGGATTGAGGAAGTTGCTGTATTAGGCAAGAAACTTGCTGGGTAAAACTGCTTTACAATGCTGTTTTTGTCTTGAATTTTGAGTTATAGGCATATGTTCACATGAACTGCAAGTAATAAAGTCAGTCCACAGTGAAATGTTCATGTTGAAGTGATATATCATTAGAATTGAGCCACATAGACCAAGGAATTAATGAAACCTTCTACTTACTTTTTCTACAGTGTGGAACTATCTGATAAGGTAATACCTGATGATAAATTGAGTGTATGGTGAACTACTAGATTCAATCTTTGGCTGTAAATCTCCAAAAGTAGCTTCATTTGACAGAGAAGCTAAAGTCACTGCAGTGTACAGAAACGGTCACTTGAATCAAATTCATTCTGACAAGGATAGTATCTCATGTGAAATCTTCCTTAACTGGGGTCACAAATAGTTCATAATAAAAGAGCCAAATGGAGAAGAAAAAAAAAAACCAACCAAACAGACAATATAATCAATGAATATACAGGTGTTATAATTAAGACATACATAAGAGATTTTGGTGAAGCAGGTTACTGCACCAAAAAAGAATAGGTAGAAGGCTTACCTTTGTCCTAGGCTCACTAAAAAACTCCAAAGGAGGGATCTCCAGAAAGAGACCCTTCCCCACTGGTAGTGAGCTCTTAAATGGGGTCTAGGTGCCTTCACCTGTGCTCCCAGGGCTGACTCATTGCTTGCCTCAGGTGATCAATCAGAGGTTCAGGCTGTGATTCAGCATTTCCCATTCACAAACATACAAAACCACCAAAACCTTCCTACAATAAAATAAATTTTCTTTCTAATTATATGTCAAAAAATCATGTTGCTTCTTAAAACTTTCCAAATTTTCTCTTGCGTTTTATCTATATATATTCATCTATAGCTTAATATTACAAAGTTTAGTAAAATGTTAACTGTTTTCTAGAGTGTTGCATTGCCTACAACACTGGAGATGAAATTTAGTCTCCTCAGAGAACTCTTTATACTGTTGTTAATCTTGAGTGGTTAACCTGCAGTTTCATGAGTGTTTCATAAGGATATCAAATAAAAATAACAGTTGATATCTGTAAGTTTAACAATCATGGACTTCAGCTGTTACTACGAAGATTCTTGTACGTTGTATTGTAGGATTTGTGAAGCAGGTATTTGTCAAATTTACTTTTCATGTCCTTGTTCCATTCAAATTCTGATTCGGGGATTGAGCACTATAAGTTGTTCCTGACTGAAATACCTGCTGAATCAATAGGAAAGATTCCTAACAAATAAAAAAAAAAGGGAATCTTCAGAATTTAGCTGTGAATGAGTAAAGTTGTTGTGGTAATTTTGCTTGTATGGAGATGTATTGGGTTTACACATCAAGATCTAGGTTGTGAGGAGCTGAAGAGGTGGCCTCTTGATAGAATAGCCCACATGTGGTGATTGTTCCAGTTGATCCGAAAATGGACCTGCTATAGGACAGAAATGAGCCCATGAGGGACATGCCTCTGAGCATATTTAAGAAAGGAAAAATAAATAAATAAATAAAAAGGTTGCAATACTAGCTGGGAGGGCAGAACAAGAAACTGAGAGAAACAGCCCTGCAGACACCAAGTTAGTGCAGAAAGTGATGTCCTAGGCTCTGAGCAGAAGCTCACTACAAGTCATGGAGAGGCCCATGGGGGGGCAGGCTGCCCCTCTGCAGCCCATGGACACCACGTGAAGCAGATCTGCACATGCAGCCAAGGAGGAGCCCATGTGCGGAGTTAATGAGGCCTGAAGGAGGCACAGCTCACAGATAATCTCCACAGGGACACCCGGTCAGAGCTTTAGCCTGTGGGGAGCAGTCCCAGTGGAGGGGAGAGGGGGGGAGGGGGCTGGGGGAGATGCTGCCCGTGGGGGACTTACTTGGGTAGTGCCTGAAGGGTGAGCCTTTTGGTACAGAGCCATGTTGAAGCAGTGCAGGGAAAGCTGCAGCATGTGGGAAGCCCAGTTAGAATTAGTTTGGGAAGGATGGCATCCTGTGGGAGGAAGGGCAGGTAGAGAAGAGGTAGATGTGAACTGATTGCAGCCTCCATTCCCTTTTCCCTGTGCTAGTTGAAGGGATGAGTCAGGAGAAAGTAAAGTGTAGAAGCATGGTGTTTTTAGTTTCCTTCTAGTTTCTTACTGTACTAGTAGTCTGTTAGTGATAGGCAGTAAATTTTATTAGTCTTCCTATCGTGAGTCTGTTTTAACTGTGATGATTATTAATGAGCAGTTCTCCTGTTCTCTTTACATTAACCCTTGAGCCCTTTTCCATTATGTTTTTCCTCTTCTTTTGAGTAAGGGAAAACTGAGATACTCAATGTGATGGAGTTTAGTTGTCAATAAGTATGAAACCAAAGGAAATGGAATAACTTTTGTCTTACAACAGGTGCTTTTTTCTTTTTTTTTTTTTAAAAAAAAAAACACACCTATTTCAGTTAATCAAGTTAATCAAATAGGAAAGCATATAGGAATGAATTGATCCTTCAAAAGAGATTTTATAAATTGTGACTAATATGTGACTGGAACATCTTTTCGATGAAGCATGACATTTATTTTCTAGGTGTATATTTATTGTGAATTTGGATAAAAAAACAGACATTTAGGTTAGATGTTAGGAAGAATCCTTTACTCACAGGGTAGTGAGACGCTGGAACTGGTTTCTCAAAGAGACTGTGAATGTCTCATCTCTGGAGACGTTCAGTGCCGCGCTGGATGGGATCCTGAGCATCCTGCCTGGATCGCAGCCTGACAATGGCTGGGGATTAGAACTAGATAATCTTTAAGGTCCCCTCCAACCTAAGTCTTTCCATGATTCTATAATTAAAGCAGCAGAATAAGCAAATGTAATTAGTAGAACTAAACTTAATAATAGATTTTCAAAGTACAACCTTTACATTATAACTCAAATTTTTGTTCTTTAGTTAAGAATCTTAAGAATTGTGCTACAGAGAAAAGGTAAAAGACAAAAATCAGAATCAGTTACTTTTCCTCTTGAGCTACTCCTTGTTGAAGAGACTTAAATAGTTGTCTTCTTTCCTGGCAATCACAGTGGTAAGGGTGTATTCAACTTAACAAGAAATTAACAAAAATATGAAGAGGTATAAAAGAATAATCTGTCTTGGAGGGAAATAGCAGATGTAAGTAAGAAGTCATTAAATAGTAGAAGGTAATCTGGAACTTTATGTTCAGGGCTTTTTCATATTTTCTGGGTTTTTTGTTTGGTTGGTTTTTGTTTTTTTTTTGTTTTTTGTTTGTTTGTTTGTTTGTTTGTTTTAAAGATTTTAAAGAAAATGTAATTAATCCACAGAACTGATAGATGAAAGATTATCAAGTTACCACAGACTGATTGCTGTCCAGTGTTTGTTTTGACTGTAACAGTGTTCAGAAATGCTTTAAATTGCTAAGAGTTCTCTGTGTGTGTGTTTTTATTTGTTTGTTTGTTTTTGTGGGAAGAGAGTGGCTGCGGGGAAGGAAATAAGTAAAAAGTAGTCTGAAGCTTAAAGACATGACATAACAGCTAAAATCTATTCTTGTAAGCTCTTCTATTTATCTTTTCCAAAAATTTTTTCTTGAACAGTATCAAAAGCACAACAGAGAACTCAATTTATTATTTATGACCAATAGTGAAGATGATCTGGTGAACAACCTTAATAAAAAACAAACATGAACTGAGTTACTTTTAGTAATATCAATGTGGACCTTCATTGTTATTAAACTAAACAAGGAAGATGTAGTGGGATAGATGAACAGGAAATCCAGGAGAGGAGGGCAGAGATGTGAACTTGCTTGGAGGAGCCTCTCTGGGCCTCACAGAAGCACCATATAACCTTAAATTTATGCAAGAAATTAAACAGTAATTTCCACATGGTTAATTTAATTTACTTATGAAAGAGAATTTTCTGAAGTGAGTTCTTTGTCTCATTTGGCCCTGTGTTTTTTCACTAGTGTTACTGTGAGCGATTTATTGAGAATGCTGATAGTAACAAATCATTATGGGAAAGCCAGCAGCAGTTCTGTTTTTATATGCTATAATAAGCAATGGCTACACTAAAAGTGAAAGCCTAGAAAATGCTGAGTGCTTTCTGCACCTGTTTTATCTCCCACTTCTTTCAGTTTTTAAGTTTTGTTAATAAATTTTGTTAACACAAAAATAAGACAATTCCTAATTGTGTTTATCGCAAATAAATATCCCAGGAATACAGGCCTTATTGAATGCAGGTACAGTTTTTACTGGTCTGCATTTATTCAATTTCATATAATATCACAGAGAAGGCAGAAAAAAGCTTCAAACATAGAAACAAAAAAGTTGCTCTTGGGAGCTTTGCTTTCAAGAATTTACTAAGCCCTTCCGAACTAATAAATAATATGTTAGACCTCTTGAAAATCACATTGTTCTGAGCAGTGTTATTCCTGTTTTCTAACAAAGAAGTGCATAAGCTGCAAATTATTGCTCAATGATATCTATATTTTGCTGTCTATGATGATTAAATAACAAAAGAGAGGCTGTTTATATATACGATATGGAAAATGTCAAAATAGTATTAACAGAAAAAGAAAAAATAAAATACTAGCTTCAGTGATTCATTAATATCCAATATGAATTATTGAAAGAGAAGATACATTTTATCTTTTTTTTCTTTTTCAAGAGAGAAACATAGGGCTTACAAGGAAGGGTATTAAACACACATATAAACGTGGAAAACCATATGGCATGGTTGTTCAGAAGAAGAAAAATGTACTTCCTATTGCACATGCAGAAAATAGAAGATTTAAATTAGTTGTAATGAATTTCATGTCAGTGACAAACAACGATTTAAATAAGTTTTGAAAAAAAATTGCAAATAATTGAAGTTACTTCAAATCTTACTTTTTCAGTGTGTTTGATTAGAGAGACTGATGGTAATTTCTACATAGGAAATTAGCAGAAATAGGGTTTTTTTTAAACTCGGGAATGTGGCACTAAGGACAATATGACACATGAAATTATGAGCTTTACAGATTCGTAGATATGGAACCACTTCATTTGGTAGGAATTAGTTTCAAAAAGATGCTATGATAATCAACATCAGATTTACATAATCAGATAATAACTTTTTAGATATATTTGAGTGAGAGTGAGATTATGTTAGCAGAATGTTCCAGTTATAAAATGTCTCAAGCTCTATCTCTTTATTAATGATTAGATTAAAATACATTAAATGGCTATTTTTATACAGCACATCATCATAATCCATATCACATTCAGAACTAACACTAATTTTTTGTGAGTTAGGTAGTGATCTCATTCATAAACAGTAATCTTGCAAAGTAAGTCACAGTTACACTCAGTTTAGCTACTGCATCTATTTTAGGTATCTTCAAAATATCATGAAACTTTTAAAAACACTTTTGTGCATAAAAGTCATTCCGAAGAGAAATGATAAACCGATGATCAAGATTTGACTCTCAGTTTTATTATCATTTAGGGCAATATAATATATTTATTAATTTTTAAATTAATTGTTAAAATATTTAATTGTTAAATTTATTGAAGGTTGGTGGAATAATCTATTATGAATCTTTTCTGAAAAGTAATACATTTATAGTCAGGGTGTTTTTCAATAATTAAAATGCACTCTAGTAAGTGCACAGCACATCTGTTTGACTTTTGGTACTCTTTCCCATAGTTGTAAGATCTATTATAGTTAAATAAAATTCCTATAATATTGCTGCTGAAGTAGTAAGTTTATTTGATTCTGATGTCAAATTAGGCTGTAATTTCTGTGTGATTTTACTAGACTACTGTAAGAGCTGAAATGTCATGCAGTCTATAGATTTGGGTGTGCTTTCTCTTTAAACTCTTCTATATAGTTTCAGTATTTCTGTAAGAATGATCATATGCATGTCAACCCTCTTTAAATGGTTTTAGTTGTATAAATTCCAATAAGAGAAGTTCCTTTGCTTTATGCAATGACATAGATTCAATGATTGTTATGAACATCTTTTTTTTTTTTTTAATGCTAAGAAAAAGAAATATAGCAATTTTTTTTTTCCAGCTGATTATTCAGATTTCTTATTGTAGTTAATGTTTTATTTAATTTTTGTTTTAAAATATAAAGTTACATGCATTGTACAGCCAGGTATATTTTGCCTATAATAATGCTGTCTTTTGTAACTGTTCATATTTTGATAGAGACACATACCAAAGAATGCAAAATTAGTAGTAGTGAAGTAGTATGTCCTTAATAAACAAATGAATAAATAAATGATCTGTAACATTTTTAATTAAAAAAATGATTTTATGTAATTAGAAAATTGAGAAGCACTCTGTGACTTGCATTTCAAAAGTGTGAAATAAATAAATATGAATATGAAAAAGAATAGTATACAGGGGAAAATTTGTTGGATATAATTGTATAGATTCTTGCAATATTTCTTGCAGTCTGGGGATGTGATAGTTTTCTTACAACTTTAGTTTCATGAAGATTGTAATGTGATTGTAAGGAAGAATTTTTTTTAGAGTGCATTACGAAATACCTGACATGAAATACCTGAAATGACAGTAAAAGCATAAAATTCAGTATTGAATTGATTCTCCCAATCAGACAAAGAAATCCTCTCTAGTCTGAAAGTTACATAGTCATTTTTTAAATTTACTTATTTATTTAATTTTATACTTGGTGAATACCACGTCCTGCTTTCTTGAGTAGTCCAACTATGGGCATATATGATAAATTTTGGAGAGTGTCTTAGGTAAAGGAGCTTCTGTTATGATTCTGGTGCTGTATTAATTCACTGAAATGTAACTATCCTTAAAAACTTAATCTAGTTAATACGACATAAAAACGGTCTTATGTATTTATTTATTTCATTTAGTCAAAGGACACACATTTAAAAAGTTAGGGTTTGTAAACTTTGAAATTTCTGCGTATTTTCACGTTTGGAAGATGAAATTATGTATTAATATGAAATTAATTGTAAGTAATGTCCTGCAGTCAGCAGAATACATTTTGTCTTCTACAACTCAGAAGTGTTTAGCACATTAAAGAAAGAGCTTTTCTTTAGTTGGTTGGTTAGTTGTTTTTTTATATCCTTACTTAATAAGGATACTTAATGTCCTTACTTAATATTAAGCACTACATAATATTAGTATGCAGTGTTATCTGTTATATTGTCCTCAAAATTGTATCAGATGGTATTCTTCATACATTCATTGTCACACTGATATAACTACTGCAGTTCAGAATTCAAACAATAGGCATTAATTTTATCCACCACAGAAGGTGCACAATATGAATAAAATTTCATGCTTGCAGTTCCAAAGTGCTCTTACATTCTCCTTTTTCCATTCCCTTCAGTTTTTTTTCTCCTCTTGTTACCACTAATATTTATTGACCTGAGCAATGAGCAACAAGTAATAGTATTTTTTTTTTTTACAAGCAGAATATAGCCAAAGTCCAAATGTCACCTATCTATCTGAAGAAAGAATGAAAATGATGTCAAGTGTAGCTGTAGTTCTGACTTTCAGAAACTGGAAGAAAAAGAGGCCAATTGATTTGATTAGGTTCCTGATAGACACACTTCTTCAAAGGCATCCTTTATAATACTAATAACATTAAAGCAGAGTCTAAAATGAGCAATAAGAGAAGTCACAACTTTTACTTATTGAGAAAAGAAGACTGAGTTCAGAAGTTCAGTGTTCAATGACTTCCTTCATTGTAAGCTCCGTAACACTATCCAAAATGCTTATGTATCTAAAAGACACCTAACCTTGTTACCTCCTTTTTGTTAGATGGGCTATTTTGGAATCTGATATCCTTGTCAAAACTGAGGGCTGTCATTATGAATGCCTCTTAAATATGTTAATGTAGATAGATGGATTTTGTTTTATTTTCGTCTTAGAGTGTCTAGAGATTCACTTTTACAATACCAAAAAATACTGTGCTTAATTTCCCTTTAGGAGTGTGTATCTTGGGGCAGCTCTATGTAGCTAATAGAGTACAAATAAAGGAACTCTGTCAAGATCTGATAGGGTTTTAATGTTGGTGTAACTCAGTACAAAACCATATAGCATTGTATGGCTGGGTATAGTTGCTTTTGGGAAGTAGTAGCCATAACTAGTTCAATCAAGCTTACAGCTGCACTAAAGCACTTCATTGCTTCTAGTTCAAAAGATAGCTTGGACACAACAAGTGTTGTGTTGAGTGTAGCAGCACCACAGTATGTAACTGGTTATAGCACTTAGCTTTGGTGTTTCTCACAGGAATGCATCAAAATGAATTTATTCAGGGTTGTAAAGTGCTCTGAAAACTCCAGTATAAGAGTAATTTAGATAAACAGAGGTGGGCACCTTGGAGTTCGGTACATAAGAATGGCAGGGATTTGATGGATGCGAATAAGCAGTAAACATCTTTTTATTCTAAACTTGAATTGACTGTTCTAATGTTGTATGCTGAGTTAATAAGCCTTAATGTAGCTTACGGCAAGATATGTTAGTCTGAGCATACAAATATGTTGAACTTCAAGAGGGTGGACTTTGACCTGTTCAGAATGCTTGTAACATGTGTCCCTTGTGAGTGGCTCCTTAGCAGGAAAGGGGTCCAGGAAGCCTGGACACTCCTCAAGATGGAATTATGAAAGGCACAAGAACAGGCTGTCTCTGAATGCCATAAGACGAGCCATAGGGGAATAAGACTGGTGTGGATAAGCTGAGAACTATTGTTGAGAATCCAGCAGAAAAATACTCTATGTCCTTTGGAAGAAGGGACAGGCTACTTGGGGAGATTACAGTGAAGTTGCTAAGGTATGCAGGGAGAAAGTTAGGAGGGCAAAAGCTCAACTTGAAATCAGATTGGCCACCTCAGTAAAAGAATAAGTCCTTTTATAAATATATCAACAGTAAGAGAAGAACCAGGGTGAATTTCCATCCTTTACTTGATGCAGCAGTGAATGTGGCCACTGAGGACAAGGAGAAGGCTGAGGTCCTCAATGCCTTTACATCTGCCTTTAATAGGCAGATCAGTTACATTCAGGACACTTTACACCCTGATCTGGAAGTCTAGGGTGCTACACAGAGTATACCCCCGGTGATTCAGGTGGAGATGGTTCGAGAGCTCCTTCTCCATCTGGACTGTCACAAGTCCATGGGACTGGATGGGCTCCATCCTAGGGTGCTGAGGGACCTGGCGGGGGTGACTGTCAAGCTGCTCTCAGCCATCTACCAGTGCTTCTGGTTATCTGGAGAGGTCTCAGAGGATTGTAGGCTTGCCAATGTGACTCCCACCTACAAGAAGGACCATAAGGATGATCTGGGGACCTACAGGCCTATCAGCCTGACCTTGGTGCCAGGGAAAGTAATGGAGCAAATCATCTTGAGATCACACAGCATGTGCGTGGCATCCAGGGGATCAGGCCCAGCCAGCATGGGTTAATGAAAACAGGTTGTCTTTGACCAAGGTCATCTCCTTCTTCGACTGTGTGACCAGCCTGGTAGATGAAGGAAGGGTTGCTGATGTTGTCTACCTAGACTTCAGCAAAGCCTCTGACACGGTCTCTCTTCTGGGGAAACTGTCTGCACGTGGCCTGGACAGGTATATTGTTCTTTGGGTAAGGAACTGGATAGAGGGCCATGCCCAGTAGGTAGTGGTTAATGGAGTGAAATCCAGCTGGTGACCCTTTACAAGTGGTGTCGCTCAGGAATCTGGGGGCCTGTCTTGTTTGACGTCTTTTCTCATGACCTACACCAGCGCTACATCTTGGGGATGACTGTGAAGAGGAATGGGACCTACGGGTGTTGGTTGATGCTCGGCTGAACATGAGCTGATGCTGTGCCCAGGTTGCCAAGAGGGCCAATGCCATCCTGGCATGCATTAGAAATAGTGTGGCCAGCAGGAGCAGGGATGTAATCATCCCCCTGTACTCAGCACTGGTGAGGCCGCACCTTGAGTACTGTGTTCTGTTTTGGGCCCCTCATTACAAGAAGGATATTGAGACACTGAAACTTGTCCAGAGAAGGGCAACGAAACTGGTGAGGGGTCTGGGGCCTAAGTCTTATGAGGAGCGGCTGAGGGAGCTTGGATTGTTTAGTCTGGAAAAGAGGAGGCTCAGAGGAGACCTCCTTGATCTCTACAACTTCCTGGTGGGAGGTTATGATGAGGAGGGGTTTCACCTCTTCTCTTAAGTATCAAACAGGATGCAAGGAAATGGCCACAAGTTGTACCAGAGGAGGTTTAGATTAGACATAAGGAAAAACTTTTTCTCTCAGAGAGTGGTTAGACACTGGAGTGACCTGCCCAGGGAGGTGGTGGAGTCTCCATCCCTGGCAGTGTTCAAGTGGCGCCTGGAGGAGCTACGAGATAAGGTTTAGTAGCTTATAGTAGCAACGATAATGGGAGGACAATTGGACTAGATAATCTTGCAGGTCGTTTCCAGCTTTGTGATTCTGTGATTCTATAGTCACATTACTTTTAGTTAAGACATAACTTCTATTGTAATCTCTGTAATCAAGTAGAATAAGTCTTTGTATATCTGAAAATAGGCCGTGTCAACACGAGTTGTAGCAAAAGATCCAGTATTTTATAGAATTAATACTACTGTAATTGAAGACGCTGGTTAAGCCAGAAGACTTTATACGCAATTTATGTCTCTTTTGTAACAATTGTCACTAACATGTTTGTTTTCGAGTGAAAAAAGACACCAAAGTACTCATTCTGATATTCCCACGATCTTATTTTCATTCATATAGCAAAACTCATGAGAGTTTTTTGTTGTTGTTGTTGGGTTTTGATTTTTTTGTTTTGTTTTGTTTTGTTTCCTGATAGTAAGGGTAAATACACCAAATTTGCATTTTTCCTTATACTTGTGAAAAAATGAAGTATCAGTGTATATCAAACTATGTTTAAATTTTTGAAGTTTGAAATTCAATATAAGATTCCTACCTAGTAATTACTATTTTCCTTTCCATACTGATATCTAAAATAATGATAGAGCAAAGTGCCCAAAGTGGTTTATTTTTAAAATTAAATAAAAATTTTAGAATATTTTTGTGTTGCCTTTTCTCAATTGCTATGCTAGTCCTCTCTTTTCAGATAAAATAGTATAACTCTTGGTTTTGCAGTAGATGGGAAAATTTCCACAAGGTTTGGTACCACTCTTGAAGCTGGGACGCTATTGTAGCCAGGGTTTAGTGACACTACTAATTTGGTTAGTTTTCTTATTTATGTCTTTACAATCTATTATAGTTCTGGAATCAGAATATTTTATACATCTATATATGCAATACATTGGAATAATAATAATAATAATTTAAAAACAAACAATAAAACAAACAGAAAAATTCAGATGTAAATAAAATATTAGAGTGGTCCTAAATAGTCCCTATATGCTATTAATTGTACAGCATTATGATTCTAAAAACTATACCTTTAAAATCTGAGGCACTATAATAAAATTAAAATAAAAAAAATATTGTTCTTGTGTTTTTTTTTTTCTTCTTAAAATGTTAAACAAATATCTGAATATAAATAATTTTTTATGCTTTATAATGCACAGTTTCTGAAATGGTTGGGAGATGTTTCAATTAATTTGGAAAAACAACTATCATGTTCAGCTCATGAAGGAGGGAGGGATGAACAGATTCTCAAATCCTCCTGGTTAGATTAACAACAAAATATAATCATTAATTTTAATGATAATCTCTCTACTAAAATTATCTTACAGGTACTGGCACACAATTATATCTGTCTAAACTGTGCACCTAAGCTATGTAACTTTATAGATAATCAAGTTAAAAACTTCATGAGAGAAAAAGAAAAGAGAGAAATGGGATGAGGAGTTGTTGGGGGAGGGAGGAGTAGAGAAAAGAGAGAGAGAGATATGAGAGGACACAGAGATCACAGTTCTGGGTTCCAGTGTTGATTTGGCCAACTGTGAGGGAAGAGGAGTGCTCTTGATCTGTGAGTGCACTGATCCAGAAGTTTCTAAATATAGAAGTCTCAAAGCTCACCAGATCTTCTCTCAGGCATCCTTTTATGCTTGATAAATTTACAGTGTTTGCTATCCGAAGTTCATAAATTAGTTAACAGGAAACAAATTGGCAATAATCAAATTTGCCATAAACAAATTTGTGGACAAAGCTTCTGCAGCAAAACATGAGAGTTTTGGGCAGAGCAATGATGTCCTGTCTATGCTGCGCTCCCTCCTCTAAGCCAAGTCTTCAGCCTTTAGGTTGTTGTCATGGCAATCAGTATCTTGCAAATGTTAGAAAGAAAGTTCCAGGCATACCATGATAAAGTGGTTTTCATTGGTTTATAACAGCAACAACAAAAGCCAAGCTCCTGTTTCTCCGTCTCACTCTAATTATTACAGACTTCCTATGGAAATAAGATTGGAGAAGAATCTCCAAAACTGGTTTAACAGACTTTATTTATTCGAATACATATACATTAAATGTTACTGAATATTATTGATAAATGTTTTAAAGTTTTTAATAAATACTTATTTCGAATTGAAAAAAAAGGAAAATCTTGTTATAAGTTATAAGTTTTATAAGTTATAAGTTATAGATTTGAGAGCAAATTAATGAAGTAGCATTTAACATCTCTGGCATGTGAATAAACCTATCCAAATTCTGGCAGCATCAGTTTGTAAAAGCAATTTTCTTCTTCAGTTACTTCCTTTGCACCTACTTCCTTTGCAGGTGAAGAAAGATGCCGAAGCAAAGAGAGGATGTCTATCAATATAAAGAAAACATATTTCATTACATTATCATTTGTATCAGATCAGAATATGCCCCAAATACCTTATTTATATATAAGATAGGCATGCTGATTTATCAGCAGAAATGTTATAAAAATGATGTTTGTTTGTTTTGTTTTGTTTTGTTTTGTTTTTTTAAGGGACTGCAGGGAACACTTGATTTAAAAGTATAAATAGAAAGGTTTTCCTAATTCCATATTTCCCCTTGCTCCTTTCTCTTCCCTTTTCCCTTTTTTGCTTTCCTCTTCCATTTCCCTTTTCCCTCTTTCCCTCTCTCTTTCTCTCTCCCTTTTCCTCTCCCTCTCCCTTTGTCTTTTCTTTTCTCTCTCCCTCCCCCTCTCCTCTTCCTTCTCCCTTTCCCTTTCTGCAAACAGAGTAAGAGGATCTTTGTTCTCCAGCTTTACCTCTGCAGTGTACTACCTCTACACAAATAGCAGCTTTCTCTGACTACTTTTATTCTGAAGTATGAAACCTAGGGTTGAGTACCTATTAAAGATAAGAACAGACAACAGAAAGTGGAAAGAATTGTCCCCTTCATTTCCTTCCTCAGAAGACTTGTGAAACAAGATGCTGAATCAAAGAGTAATAAAAAGTGGTAAGCATTTGTATTGCGGAAAGCATGTGACCACTCAGAAGCTAAACCAGTTGATGTAAATTAGAACATCTTTCAAACTGATGCAATGTGGTTCAGACAGCCGCACGATAACTGGCCTGGCTGCATCCTGTTCAGCCCTCTTTTTCAGAATGTGGGTGTTGCAAAGAGTCATTTTGTAAAAGTGCATTAACAGATTTTGTAGCCTACAAGGTTTCATCACAGATTAGAGGAAACATATGCTTTCTTCAGTGCTTAAACACAAAATAAACTAATATGAAACCTGCAAAGAACCAGATATAGGACTGATTATTTTTTTTTTTTTCTTTTTTCTTTTTTCTTTTTTTTTTTTCTTTTAACAAAACAAGGAAATATTTTCAGGGACAGCTGTAATGATATGAACGATTTAAATCATCTTTAGGAAAATGAGTCAAAGTGGTTGCTTTTTAGATAGAATAATTAAAGAACAATTGTAGCAATCATACAAAGGCTCTATAGATAACATTCATAATAATTGTTAATTATCTAATTATTCTTATTAGAGATAACTATTATGATGCTTAATTAGAACTATTTTGTATTTTCTATTAATAAAACAGATACAAATGGGAAATTATAAAATATTTTTGCATGCTGTGTGTTTTGTAGCATATCTAAAATCTAACTGGCTATATTTAGCTGTGAACATGATGCTATTAAATTTTGTTTAAGTTTGTAATATAATAACTCCTTGGCCAGAAATACTATTGATCTATTCAAACAAGCAAGCAAATAATTATTACAGAAATAAAAATGCAGAGAAAACTTTTAAAATTAATATTATCACCTAGGCTTGAAGTGATCAACACATTATGTTTTGAAGAAAGCAAAATTCAGATCTACAGTAAGTGCAGCTTTTCAGCACAACTTGCCCTTGCAGTTATATGTATGAGTAAGTGGAGAAGTATAGATTTTATAGTCATAATGAGGACTTCTGAAAGCTGTTCTACAGACAGCAAGCTGCTAGGATTCTCAAGTTTATTCTGAACATGGAAGTTAAGTACTCAGAGGACTCTGCAATTAATTCCTTGCTTCATGCATCCCAGCTACAAAGAATTTCAATGTTCAGAAATAGTATTGTACTTGATAATTCTAAATGGCAGCATCAGTTAGTTATCAGTATTGCCTTGCTAAGGACTGACTGTGCAAGATCTTGAGTAGAGTATATGTCACACAACAAAGTTTTAAAGCATATTCTTAGCCACATAACACCTTAGAGAATAAAGCCTTAAGTGACCTTTTCCTTTGCTATTTTGAAAGATCACCACCAACTGCAGTGTGTTTCTATTTTGGCAGATAGATGTAGCATGTAAAATGTACTTAGTAAGAATCTTTCTAAAAATGTTCAATGTTTTGACTTCTAGCCTAAAACTAAAAGGACAAAAGAGCAGGGGGAAAGTGTATTACTTTTAAGAATTTGTTTTCACTATGTAAATCTGATTAATTCTGCCTAAAAATTGAAAAACTGGCAAAAAAAAGTATTATTTGAGGTGGAGAAAAAAAAAAAAGGTTTTCTTTTTTTTTTTTAAGGTTTTCTTTTTGTTATTAAGAACTCTAAAATCACTTATTTGCTTATAATACATTTTTTCACATTATCTATACACATTAAATTAACATTTCATTTGGAGAAAATGTTCAATAACAATCTTAAAACAAAGCTTTTAGAGTTGCATGTGCTCACAATTCATGTATTTTTTTCTCTCACCTTGAGTATGTCTTGTTTGGTCTTCAATTTCCTACCAGTTACATATATGAATATATATATATGTATAGATTCATCTAAATTTTCATTAGAAAGATGAGAAAGAATAGAGGAGGAGACATGGAGGCAACGGTCATGGAAAAAATTTAGGTAGTGAATGCATTCTTCACCTCTGCCTACTCTGGTATGAGCTGTTTTTTAGTTCTTCCAGATGCTTGAGACCAGAGGGAAAATGTGTACATTTAATGGAGGAGAATCTGGTTAGGGAGCATTTGTATAAAGTGAACATACACAAGTCGCTGCAACCTAACAGGATGCTGTTAGAGAGCTGATATAGCTGGGTGACATAATTGCGAAACCAGTCTGTTATCTTCCAAAGGCTTTAATGTTCCTGAAGATTGGAAGAGAGAAAACATCACTACTATTTTCAGGAAGGAAGAAAATGAAGATCTGGAGAACTACAGGCCAGTAAGCCTAACCTCAAACCCTCAGAAGTCTGAGCATCAGGTCCTTCTGTAAAGCATTTTTTAACATAATGAGGACAAATCTACAATGAGATGATAGGATGAGTGAAGGGACAACAGTGAATGTTTGATTTTAGTAAGCCCTGTTGAAGCATCTCATAGCATTCTCACAAACAGTAGGATAAAGTACAAGAGAACAGTAACTTGGAGTGCGAACTAACTGAATGACCAAGTCCAGAGTGTTGCAATCCATCTCAAGAACAGTCCCTGCTTCTATACTTCAGTGGACAGTAGCAGGTCCAATGCTATCTAGTATCTTCATTACTGACTAGGACAGTAAGACAGAATGTACACTCAGCAAGTTTTGCAGAACGTACATACCCGAGGGGAGAAGTTAACAATACCCAATGGACGTAATCCAAAGATGTAACCAGACACTTCTAGTGGTGCTCAGTAACCAGACAGAGAGACAAAATAAAAGAGACTAAATTCTATTTAAATATTAAAAAACCAACAAACAAAAATAAACAAAATTTTATAGTAGGGGTGGTCAAAGACTGGAACAGCTTCTCAAAAGGTTGAGAAGTGTCCATCATTGGAGTTATTCAGACCTTCTTGGTTGACTTATAGCTGACCCTGCTCTGCATTCAGAAGGAACTGTGTGATATCCAGTAATGTAGGCCAGCCTTGAACAAGCCTGTGATTGAGTCATTTTTCTCCTTCATGAAAGAGGAAATGCCCATTGGTGTGGAGGCAAATAGGAGACATCTTATACATTCCCAAATCTTATAGCAGTGGCTTACTGTTTAGTGATATACGTTTGAGCCCACAGTAGGGCAGAGATTTACTGGCATTTGTTATAGGTATTCATTTTTTAACGATTATCCAGGTTCTGAAAATAAAAGTGCTAATTATATACTACCAATTCCTGAAAGAGTGTTTGTATTACTTGTTACAATGTTTCATCAGGTTAAAGATTTGAAAGCCTACAAGCATAACATTATTATGATCTTTTCACCCATTATATAATAAAAGCTGTAGAAAATGGATAATGCACCATATTCAACTTTGCATCATAATCTAAATGAAAAGCAAACTTATTATTTAATCATATCTCCCATTCTCCTCTAGTCATACCACTAATGAATGTCTACATAAATAAGTGAAATTATATATTCAAAGTGTAAATGTTTTAAAACTCTAAAAAATTATATCTAATCAAGTCTTGAAGATATATGGAAAATGAAAGCTGCTCCTGGCAAATTAATAGTAGCTCAAAATATTCAAATAGCAAAGAGGGGAAAGTGCTGTTATAATTAGAAATAAATTAACATAAGTAGTATTTATAGCTATCACTCTTATCTTCTTGCAGTATTTCTTTTATTACACGCAATGTTGTGCTTTTATTTTTTTTTAATGAGTGAAGTTGATGTATCCGTTAATTCAATATACTATTACCTTACAGTGGACAACATCTATGGAAAAATGGTGCCCTTAAAATCTTGTTAAAATTATATATTTTCTGTTTTATGTTTCTGTTTTTTGTTGTTTTTGTTGTTTGTTTGTTTTTGCATGTGTATTTGTTTGTTTGTTCTTCCTTTCTGAACTTCCACCTATGTTGTGAGGCTGAGCATAGAAGAATGTGTAGTCATATGAACTAATAGCATGGGCTTTTTAAAACAATATATTTTTATCTCAGATGCATTAACTCTACAAGGAAATTGTACTTTGTCAACATTCTAAAATTAGTTATTAAAATTGCAGAGATTATGTTTAGCTAGGACATTGAAGCATTCACATGATTTTTAATAATCAAAACTAAGAGTACATTTTTGAATTTCCATTTAAGATGATTATAAAAATAGCAGTCAACATTAATATTGCAAATAAAGTGCTAATAGAATTTATTTCTTCCTCATTTCAGTGATGAGTATTTCAGTAGTGAGTATTACTGAAAGGGGCATTTGTTAATATCTTTGTCTGCCTGGTATTTCTGAAAATAAAATAATGATATATCTACTGTACATCCTGAAGCAATCATAGTTCTCAAATCAGATCGATATTCTTAAAGCTTTTTTACAGTGCAGAATGAGACAAATTGAACTGCCTTTGTCGTTCTGTACTGCTAATAGTCATTGTGTGTACTTGAAATTTTCAGTGTTTAATTCGTAACATTTTTTTCTAAATGGAGTTGATTATTTGAGACAATTCCTTATATAATGATCTTCAGAAAATTTCTACAAAATCAGATCTCTACTTCAAGCAGTAATTGATCTTTTATCCTTTTATCATTATCGTCTTTTTTTTTAATAATGAGAAATTGGGGAATTGTTTTAATTTATGAAACTTGAATTAAGTTCGGTCTGCTAAATAATTAGTTTATTTTTATCAAATATGATTCTCATTTCTAAGAAAAGCATATTGGAATAATAACAATTGTTAAATCTTATTAATTGATGCAGAAGATAAAAATATAAAAAATTATTCCTGGCAAATTCATTATCATTCAGGCATTCTCTAGCATTCTCTTAAGTCATCATACGCCTACCATATTCAAGAAGTAGCCCAGATGTTTTTCTTTATGTTCTATTAATTGATATGTGTTAGTATTGGAATCTAACTTTTTTATCTCTGCCTGTCTTCTCTTTCCATCTCTTTCTTTCTCTTTGTCTGTGTCTCTCTGTGTCTGTGCTTGTATATGTCTGTTTCTGCATCTGTCTCTCTCCCTTTGACTCCCTTTCTTTGTCTCGTCTTCCACATTCTCTGTGATCCTCTCTGAATTTGAAAATTTCTTCTGGCAAGAAACCTGCCTGTAGTTCAAATACGGAGGGTTTGCCCATACTATACTGTTAGCACCAGCCTCCAGAAACCTTTGCATTATCAGATTGATATATTTTTCTTTCTTATATAGCAACACTAAGGTGTTTGAAAGTGTGCTATCACTTCAATATTCTAGTGATTTACATTAAAATGTACTGCATAGCAGTATTAGAATTTATAAAAAATGGATTGAATCTTTGTTATTGTCATCTTAAAATCTCTGTCCAGAGTATGTAAAAATCCATGTGATTGAGCCAGTCCAAAGAAAACTGAAGGATTTTTTTTTTCTCCTTCACTAAATGTCTGAAGTTAGAAAGAACTTCTACTGGTCATCTTATCCAAATCCCCTGCTCTTGCAAGGCTACCTGGAACAGGTTGAGCAGAAACATATCTGTGCACTGGGAGAGAGAGAGACTCCACAACTGCTCCATAACCTGTCAGGGCAACTTGAACCAGTGTTTGTTCACTCTCACAATTAAAAATAGTTTCCTAAAGGAGCTTTACTTGTTCTAGTTAATGGCCATTACCTCCTGTCATGACACTGGGTACCAATGAGAAGACCATGACTATGTTTCCTTTGCAATCCCCATAAGATATTTATATGTATATATATATTGTTAAAATTCCACCGAGCCTTCATATCTCCAGGCTGAACAGACCCAGATCTCTCAGACTTTTCACATAGTAGAGATGCTCCAATGACTTCAGTGTCTTTGTGATCCTTTATTGGTCTTTATTGAGCAGTTTTTTGTCTCTCTTGTACTGGGATGAGCAGCACACATCCCAGTGCTTCAATTGTGGCTTCACTATTGCTCACAAGAAGAGAAGAATCGCATCTTCAAGCATCATTGGGCTCATGGGGAGGGCTTGAAACTAGATATAAAGGGAGATGAGGGGAATAGTGAGTCTTCCCATGATAAGGTGTGGGAAGGCATAAATATACTGGAGGGGTAGTATGCTGATAGGAGACTAGGAGCCTTGAGTGACCTGCTACCTTGAGATTTCCTGACAGCACTGCAGCACATACAAAACTCTATGATGATGAGGCAGTGACTGCTGGGTCAACAGGAGAACACAATGGGGAAAACCAAGGGAAATACCTAAAAGGAATTAAGGAGTTATCCTTTAAGGAAGTTATAAGACCAGCTGTCCAGCTGAAGTGACTCTACACCAATGCATGCAGTTTGGGAAACAAGCAGGAGGAGCTGGAAACTACTGTGCTACTAGAAAACCATGATGTAATTGTCATCACTGAAACCTGGTGGAATGATTCCCACAACTAGAGTGTGGCTATTGATGGCTACAAGCTCAGAAAGGACAGATGAGGAAGGAAGGGAGGAGGTATTGCTATCTACATCAGAAAAGGAATAGAATGTGAAGGATTGTCCCTAAAGAACAGTCATGAGCAAGTCAGAAGCCTATGGATGACAGAAACTGAGGCAGCAAGGGAAGCCTTGTGATTGGCATCTTCTACAGGCCACCAGATCAAACAGATCCTATTGATAAGGCCTTCTATCTCCAGCTACAGGTGGTGTCACAATCACAAGCACTCGTCCAGCTGAGGGACTTCAACCATCCAGACATCTGTTGGAAGAGTAGCTCAGAAAACTGTAGGCAATTGAGGAGGCTCCTAGAATGCACTGAGGAAAGCTTCCTAAGACAGGTAATAGATTGCCCCGCTATGGAGGATGCAATATTTGGGCTGTTGCTCACCAATGTAAATAAGCTGATTAGCAACATCAGGATTAGAAGCTGCCTGGGCAATAGTGACCATGCTGTGGTTGAGCTCACTCTCAGAGGGATATAAGACAGACAAAGAGTAAAATTAGGAAGCTAAACTTTAGGAAAGCTAACTTCCAGCTATTCAAGGAGTTAATCAACAAAATACCCTGGAAAACTGTCCTCATGGGCAAGTGTGTGTAGCAGAGCTGGCAGATCTTTAATGAGGCTTTCCTCAGGGCGCAAGAGCTTTCCATCCCCAAATACAGCAACCTGGGAAAGGAAGGCAAGAGACCAGTGTAGCTGAACTGGGAACTGCTGGTCAAACTGAAGAGCAAGAAGAAAATGCACTGGCAGTGGAAACAGGGACAAGTACTGTGGGAAGGGTATAACGAAGTTGTTGGGTTATGTAGGGATGGGATCAGGAAAGCCAAGGCCCAGCTTGAACTGAACTTGATTAGGGTTTCCAAAAAGAACAAGAAAGGCTTCTATAGGTACCTCAACTGGAAAACAAAAGTCCAGGAGGACATACTCCACCTAATGAGTGACACAGGCAGGCTGGTAACAGAAGACAAGAAGGCTGAGGTGCTAAATAAATGTTTTGCCTCGGTCTTCTTTGATAACTGCTCACCACACAGTCCTCAAACACTTGGTTTGGTAGAGGGGGATCAGGGAAGCAATGTCCCTTCTAATGTGAGCAAAGATCAGGCTTGTGACAACCTGAGGAACACGAACAGCCACAAGTCTACGGATTCCAATGAGATGCATCCCAGAGTCTTGAGGGAATTGGCTGATGTAGTTACCAAGCTACTCTCAATGGTATTTGAAAAGTGGCAATCAGGTAAAGTCCCTGGGGACTGGAAAAAAAAGGTAACATCACACCCATTTTTAAAAAGGATAAAATGGATGACCCCAGGAACTACGGACTTGTCAGTCTCACCTCTGCCACGAAAGGTCATGGAACAGATCCTCCTTGAAGCTGTGCTAAGGCACATGGAAGGCAGAAAGGTGACAACAGAGAACAAGCATTGCTTCATCAAGGGCAAATCCTGCTTAATCAACATAGTGGCCTTATATGATGTTGTCACTACATCAGTGGATAAGGGAAGAGCCACAGATTCATCTGTCTCGGTAAGACCTTTGACACAGCACCCCACAACATTTTTCTCTCCAAATTGGCAAGATACAGATTTGATGTGTGGATTGGTCAATGGATTAAGATCCTGGCTACAGGATCGAGTCCAGACAGTGGCCAATGACTCAATGTCTGGATAGAGATCAGTGATGCATAATGACCCCTAAGGGTCAGTGATGGGGCTGATACTATACAGTGATCATCACTATACAGTGATGAGGTATACCCTCAGCAAGTTTGCTTCAGCAGTGTGCCCTTATGAGTTTCATGAATTTCTTTATGAAAATGACCTGTAAACTGGGTAACCTGTAAACCTGATGGAGCCTGCAAATGTGTCGCATATAAAAATAAGGTGAAAGAAATGACTGATTTGATCCAAAGGAGTACTGATGGGTAGCGGTGATATTAAAGGAATATTAGTGGACTAATGGTTGGGATGGGTTGATGTTTGGACTGAGTGATCTTAGTGGTCTTTTCCAGCCTCGATGACTCTATGAACAAATCCAAATGCAAGATCTCACACCTATGATGAGGCAACCATTACCAGTACAAATTGGGGATGAAAGGATTAAGTACAGCCCTGCTGAAAAAGATGTGGGGGTACTGATGGATAGGAAGCTGGACATAAAATAGAAACATGCCCTTGTAGCCCAAAAAGCCAGCTGTATCCTGAGCTGCATCTAAAGAAGCATGTCCAGAAGGTTGAAGGAGGTGATCCTGCCTCTCTATTCTGTGCTGTGATGAGGCCTCACCCAGAGTATTGCATTCAGATGTGGAGTCCTCAGTATGGGACACATGTAGACCTGTTGAGCACATCCAGAGAAGGGCCACAGAAATAATTCATGGTATGGAACACTTCTCCTATCAGGACAGGATGAGCAACTTGGGGCTCTTCTGCCTGGAGAAGAGAAGGCTACAAGGTTACCTGATAGCAGCCTTTCAGTATCTAAAGGGGAGCTACAGGACAGAAGGGGACAGACTCTTTAGCAGGGTCTGTGGTGATAGAATGAGGGGAAATAGTTTCAAGGTGAAAGAGGGTAGATTTAGGTTAGATAGATATAAGGAAAAAATCTTTTTTAGTGGGAGTGGTGAGGCACTGTAACAGGTTGCCCAGTGATGTGGTTGATGCCCTGGCCCTGGAGACTTTCAAGGTGAGGTTGGATAAGGCTTGGACAACCTGATCTGTATGGGTCCATGTTTATTGCAAGGGAATTGGACTAGATGGTTTTCAGATGTCCCGTCTAACTATATGATTCTATAGATTCTATGATTAGGATTCTAGATAAGGATTCTATGATTCTATGGTTCTATAGTGGCAACTCTATGCTTAATACAGAACAGCCTTGTTTGGGACAAGAGCACATTGCTGTCTTATGGTCGAATTAGTGTTCAGCAGGACCCCCAAAAGCTTTTTCTGACAGCTTGTTTTTCAGCTGAATGTATTTCAGCATATATTGGTGCACGCAGTTTTTCTTCCTCAGATGCAGAAATTTCTATATACCCTTCTTGAACTGCAAAAAGTTTGTTTTTTTATTATTATTTTTTTTTGTTTGTTTATGTGAAATGCAAGTAGTTTTGGACCAATATCTCTTTCTAATTGTGCAGTTTTTGAATGATACTTATTTTATGCTAAAATTATGGTTACTGTCTAAAACACAGTTGAAATACTTCTAGTCTTTTTTTAAGTTTACACAAGTTAATGACTCCCACATCACTGGCTCTTATTGTACATTTCCCAATGATTAGAAGAATCATGGAATTAACAGAATATTTATTATGATAACAAAAAATATAATTGCATCACACATTTTTCTTAGCTTTTTTTCACCCATGCTTAAAAGCCGTCAAAAAAAATACAAAAACAGACTTTATCAACCCAATGGAAAAAAGAAAAAAAGCAATATAGGAAAAATGCAGCAGTGACAACAAAAATAACACCGTTCCCACAAAGCCCCACCCCTTAGGCATTATCTATTTTCTCAGAAGCCTTCATCAGCATACTTGCATCATGCCCTGAAAGTAAACAGATCTGGGTTACTGCAAATTAAGGGTAAAAGAAAGTATTAAAAGAATAAATACCCCCCAGGATATAGCTATCACTTCTAACTGGGAAAGTCCATTTGGGATCATGCCATCATGTGAAACAGTAAGATGAAAGCAGTTCACTATTTGAAGTAATTAAGCAGCTACAGGAGTCCATTTACATATTTTGAGACCAAAGGCTAAAATTTGGGTTACGTTGTTTCAGTATTTTCACTTTTAACTGTATCAGTTAGGCACAACTTAGCAAAAAATTTTGTTTGTTTGCAGAAACAACAGATAAAAATGAACATATTCTGCTGTTTCTTTTTTTTTTTTTCCTATTATTTAAAACTGTTTAATTCTTTTGCAGAATATTTTAAAATTAATTTGCTCTCATTATTGCTTGCCTTTTTTGAGCTGAGGAGCCCAGTACAGGGCACGGTATTCCAGATTAGGCCTCCCTATGGCAGATGAGAGAGGAAGGATCACCAGGCTTCCCTCTACCTGCTGGCCACATTCTTCTTGATGTATTCCAGGATACCATTGGCCTTGGCCACAAGGTCACACTGTTGGCTCATGGCCATCCCGTAATCCACCAGAGCTCCCAAGTACTGCTCCTCAGAGCCCATCTCCAGCACGTCATCCTCTAGCTTGTACTGATGCATATAATTATTCCTCCTCAGATACGAGACCCCACACTTGCTCTTGCTAAACCTTGTTAAGATCCTCTCTGCCCAATTCTTCAGCCTATTTAGGTCTTGCTGAATGGCAGAACAGTCTTCTCATGTGTTAGCCACTCCTCCCAGCTTTGCATCATCAGAGAACTCTATCCCTATTGCTCAATTTCTTACTCTTAGGAGTGCACTTATCCTGAACATAGGAGCAGTGATGTTTAAAAACCAATCACCTCTAAATTGACCTTTTTCCTTCCAATGCTCTAGCCCATGGGACAGCTGCAAATAGGTTCCTGAAGAGGAACAAAGTTGGCTCTCCTGAAATGCAGGGCTGCAGTCCTACTTATTGCCTTGCTTCTTCTGCACAAGATCCTGAACTCTGCTAATCTGTGTCCGCTAAATCCCAGGCTGCCCTCAACCTTCACATCGCCAGCCAGTCATTCCTTGTTAATAAGAACAAGGTCCTGCAACACACCTCTTCTTGTTGGCTCCACCACTGCCTGCATCAGAATTTTATCTTCAACATATTATAATGACCTTTCAGACTGAGTGTGCACTTGCAGTTATTGCACTTAAGTGTTGACCAGCCCCTCTTAAGCCCCCTTAGATTACAGAATATTTATAAAAAATTTAAATACTAAGTAGTTTTGCAGGCAATATTAATCTAGGAGAAGCTATTTACTTCTTCCAAGTCAGAGACATATTACAGAAAGTTTTTGATAAACTATAGGTCTCAGTAAACATCAGCCACAAAAAGTTTAAGAACAGCAGTGCTAGGTTGTGCACCTGAAATGAATCAACTCTGGAAAGCATTCCCAAAAAAGAGTATCAGAGTGTTCTGGCTGCCAAGTCAAATGTGAGTCAGCAGTGTGTCCTGGAAGCCAAAAAGGCAAACTATATTTCCCATGATTCATTAAGCACAGTTTCACTAGCCAGTTGAGGGTAGTAATTGGTCCACTCTCTTTCTGCACTGATCTGAACTCCCCTCAAGTACTTTGTGCAGTTGTGAGAGCGCTACAGTATAAGAAGGATAAAAAACAATTTAATGCCCCTGAAGAAGGGCAGCAAAGATGATTAAAGGTCTCGAGGTCAAGATTTATAAAGAGCTGCTGAAGTCACTTGGTTTGTTCAGCTCAGTGAGTTCTGAGGGATATCTTCATCTCAGGCAACAGCTTCCTCTCTAGAGGGTGATGGAGGTCATCTGCCTGAACTTTTGCAAAGCCTTTGATGTGGTCCCTCACCACATCCTTCTCTCTAAATTGGAGGGGTGTGCATTTGAAGGATGGACTATTTCATGGATTAGGAATTGGTTGGCTGGATGCAACCAAAGGGTTGTGATTAATGGTCAGGGTGTCAGGGCGGAGGCTGGTCACAAGCAGTGTCCCACTGGTCTTGGGACCAGTGCTTTTCAACATCTTCATTAATGACATAGATGATGGCATCAAGTGCACCCTCAGCAAGTTTGCAGGTGACACCAAGCTGAGCGGTACAGTCGATACACTGGAGCCACGATACATCGGAAGCCACCCAGAGGGAGCTGGACAGGCTGGAGAAGTGGGCCCATGGGTACCTAATGAGGTTCAGTAAGGCCAAATGTGGGGTGCTGCACTTGGGTTGGGGCAATCCCAGGTGTTTATACAAACTGGGGGAAGATCTCCTTGAAAGCAGCCATGTGGAGAAGGACTTAGAGGTCTTGGTAGACGAGAAGCTGGACATGAGCCAGCAGTGTGCATTTGCAGCCCAGAAGGCCAACTGTGTTCTGGGCTGCATTAAAAAAGGGGTTGGGTAGTAGGGAGAGGGAGGTGATCGTCCACCCCTACTCAGCTCTTGTGAGGGCCCATCTGGAGTACTGTGTTCAGGCTTGCATCCCCCAGTACAGGAAAGACATGGAGCTCTTAGAAGGGGTCTAGAGGAGGGCTACAAAGATGATCAGAGCTCCTCTCCTGTGAAGAAAGGTTGAGTGAACTGGACTTACTTAGCTTGGGGAAGAGAAGGCTCTAGGGAGACCTCATTGTGGCCTTCCAGTACTTGAAGGCAGCATATAAACAGGAGGGGAAATTACTGTTTATGAGGGTGGATATTGAAAAGACAAGGGGGAATGTTTTTAAACTGAGTCAGGGGAAGCTGAGGTTAGATTAGACATTAGGTTAGACTTTTTTCACTCAGAGGGTGGTGACGCATGGCACAGGTTTTCCAGGTAGGTTGTGGATACCCCATTCCTGGATGCATTCAAGGCCTGGCTGGATGTGGCTCTAGACAGCCTGGTCTAGTGGTTGGTGACTCTGCACATAGCAGAGGGGTTGAAACTAGATGATCATCATGGTCCTTTTCAACCCAGGCCTTTCTATGATTCTGTGATCTGGATGGGCTGAACTGATGGGCTGTGATCAATTGTATGAGCTGCATGGAGAACAAGTCTTGGGACCTGTCCTTTGATCACAGGAACCCCATGAATCCCTACATACTTTTGGGACAAAGTAGCCAGAATGCTGCATGGAGGAAAAGGATCTGGGGTTGTTACTTGACAGCCAACTGAAAACGGTCCTGCAATGTGCTCAGGCAGCCAAGCCAATGGCAAAGGGCTGGAGCACCTGTCCTATGAAGAGATGCTGAAGAAACTGGGCTTGTTTAGCCTGGAAGAGAGAAGGCAGAGAGATCTCATTGCAGCCTTCCAGTGTTTAAAGGAATTTTATAAACATGAATGTAATCAACTTTTTAAAGGGGTAGATTGTGATAGGGCAAGGATGGATGGTTTAAAACTAAACTAAAGGAGGGGATATTTAGATATCAGGGAGAAGGTTTTTTTTCTGAGAGAGTGGTGAGGTTCTGGAACAGGTTGCTCAGAAAAGTTGTGGATGCCCTGTCCTTGGAAGTGTTTAAGGTCAGGTTGGATGATCTAGTAGTTGATCTAATGGTTGGCAATCCTGTCTGTGGCAGAGAGGTTGGAACTTGATGATCCTGGAGGTCCCTTCCAATCCAAGCCATTCTATGATTCTGTGATTCCATTGTATGACATCCTGGCTTGTTTCTGAAATAGTCAGCAGGACCAGGAAAGCGATCATCTCTCTGTACTCGTCACTGGTGAGGTCATACCTTGAGTTCTGTGATCACTTTTTTGACCTTCACTCACATGTATCGAGGTTCTGGTGTGTGTCCAAAGAAGAACAGATCTAGTGAAGGGTCTTATGAGGACCAACTCTGGGAACAGAGGTTATGTAGTCTGTACAAGAGGAGGCTCAGGGAATACCTCATCTTTTGATAGAGGATTGTCCTCTTCTCTCAAGTTACTAGCGATACAACAAGAGGTATTGGCCTTAAATTGCAATAAGAGAAGTTCAGATTGAAGATTAGAAAAAATTTCTTAAAAAGAGTGGTAAGGCATTGGGACAGTCTACCTTGTTGCAAAGAGGGAATCAGACTATATGGCTACCAAGGTCTCTTCTATCCTGAACTCATTAAATACTATGATTTTAGATTTTACTGCTTCAAGGGAAACAATTTTGCATTACAAACTTGCATTATGCAGGTTTCATTACACAGTATTGATCTGTAAGTTTTAGAAAGCTATTTTTTTCTGTAAGACACAAACAAAACAGTGACATTTTGACTATGCCAACAATCTCACAGACTATCTGCTAGTGAGCCAGGTGCATATTTTTTGCCTAATTTGAAATCCATCATAACTTTCTAAACTGTGTTACTTTAGTAAATCGTATTAACTAAAATATATATCAAGCAAAATAAGACAGCCAGATCACTTATTTTCAAGTACATATGCTGGATCAGCTGTCTCCTAATTCCAAAGTAAAAAAAGATGAGAGATGTGAATTAACTGATCTTAACTAGACTGATTGTTTTGGGGATCCTAGAATAAACAAGTTCAAATTGAATTATGAAATTACCAATAAAGATCAGCACTATCAACATTTCTGAACTCTTTTCAAAAATTATAATACTACTCAACAATTATGGCCACAATGAAGTCAAGATATGTTATTTACCTTGTACGTTATCTCTGTGATTTATCATAACTGGAAACACATTAAGCCCTCAGGGCTTACCCTCAATTGGTTTAGATATGAAACTGTAACTTCATATGCACTGGTATCAGGAATAAATGCACTCTGGAGCTTGATACATGCCCTGGCATTGTGATGCCTGCAAAAACAGAACAAAGCAAAACAAAAATATATATTTTTATTATATTTGTTGTTGTATATATGAATATAAGTGAAAAGAAAACAAGAATATTTGATTTATGAAATTTCCATTCATATTTAGAATTTTTGGTGGCAATGATTTTTAGAAAGTCAGACATATTTTTCATAATATTCTATACACATTATTTTCTTTTGAAGCAAAAGAACATGCTAATGCTATTTGATCATGAACAGATTTGCACAAAATCTTTTACACCATATAGAATACTGAAAGTACTGAAGATTTTTATTTAAAAAAATGCTTTCAATTATGTGTATCTAATGGTTATAATTTAAATATCCAATTACTAAGAAATTAATTAGTCCAACAGTTTTCATGTTGCTTTTTTTTTTTTTTTTAACTCACTGAGAATATGGATTTTTGCAAAACTATTATATGTCATCCTCAATATAAATCATTTAAAAAACAAATTAAGAATTCTAAAAGTGTTGTGAAATGACATATAAAGTTATATTTAATAATTTTAATTCTGGCTCAGTACCAAAATATTGTTTCATATATTCATCATTAATTTATTTATTTTGAAAAGTGTAATAATGAACACTAAGTTTAGTAATAAGAAACAGCTAAGTTCCATTTATTAGCTCATCATGGCTATGGAAATTAGAGCAAATGCAGTCAGTTTTTCTTGGAATTATGAAGGAGTGAGGTTTAGCTGGAAATGTTTTCATGAAATGTTCCCATTAGAAATAAAAAATATATATATTTTATGCTTTGGAAAAAAATGGGGTTTTAAAAATGCAGAGTTAGTTTAGATTTTCTTTCCTTGTTCATTATTTAAAACAAAATTAATAAACAAAAATAATTAAAGATTGACTCTTTAATTTAAAGAATTGTTTATCTTAATAGGACTGTTTTTTCCCTACATACACAGGGAAAAAGAGCTGATGATTCCTTATCCACCATATAGTACTTAATATGCATATCTGTGAGAAGTGGCCATACCAAAAGTTTTGCGGGAGTCCAGTTAGATAGCATCAGTTGTCTTTATTTGTCCTTTGATGCTGTGACTGTAACATGAAGGTGTGACTTGCCCTTCACAAGGCCATGTTGGCTGTCTTGCATAAACTCTCTGTTTTGCATGTACCTTAACATAGCTTCCAGGAGGATCTCTTCCATCATCTTCCCAGGCTCATACCTGAAGCTCATTGGTCTGTAGTTTCTTGGATCTTCCTTTTGTTCCTTGTAAAAAATGGCAGTATCCTCTTCCTCTACCCAGGCACCAGGGTCTTCACCTGATAGTTGTACGTTTTCTCATTGTTAACACAACCATACATTAGTATCTTTTCAAACTGTTGTGCAACATGAACATATTACATGTTCTGTGGAATTTTTAATTCAGTAAACTCAGGGGATTTTTTCAATAATTGGAATATTCAGTGTCTCTGTCTTCCTTTTGCTTATTTTTTCATGTTTTCCAAAGAATTTCATGTATATCCTTAAAATGCTAATGTATTCATTTTCTCTCTGCTAGTTGGTAAATCGTTTTCTTTCTGCATTCCCATTTGATTGATAATCTTGTTCTAGAAAAGAATGAAATCTGGTCAAAATTAGTTCTGAGAAAACAAATCCAAAACCAAACCAAACTAAAAAAAAAACAACAACAACAACAACAAAAACACCCAAAAAACTTTTGCAGTTCATAACAGTAAGTAGAAGTTCTGTTTTTTTTACCAAAATCAAAACAAAACAAGCTTCACATAAATTCATTTACTCAGCATAGGTAGACCAGGTAGAGAATAGTCTCATTCCATTGATATAGAAAATCTATGAATTTCCCAATCTCTTACTTTTTTGTTTGGTTTTGAAACACTTGTTAGTTCCTTCATTAGTCAATGCATATGGTGTTGTAACATGTGAATGCCCCATCCCTAAAGACACTCAAGGTCAGCCTGGATGGAGTACTGAGAAGCCTGATCTAGAGGGTGGTAACCGTGATCACAATAAGGAGTTGGAATTAAATGATGATTTAGGACTCTACCAACCCAAGCCATTCCAAGCTTTTGTGGTTCTACAATTTCATCACACAACCTCAGCGACTTCATTAATAGGGAATCCTAGAAATCATTACCTCTTTACTTAGAGCACTTCCACTATAAAAAAAACTGATGGATTAGACACAGAGATTGATTACTGAGAGATAAAGTGCCAAGTTTTAATGGTAAGCAGATTTTTAAATGCTTAAGGTGCATTCTTTTACCTCTGAATCTTAGAAACATGAATGTTTTCCTAGGTTCTCAAAGTATGATATTTGTTTTTGTTAGGAATCCTTTGTTGTCACAGAAATTTGCCTGAATGTGTTAAAATGGTGAAATAAGCATACACGTAGCTGAGATGGAAAGGACTCAGATACTCCTAAACCACAAATTTTGTCAGTAATGCATTGTTTCAGCCTTCTGTTCTACTCACTTTGAAATAATTCTTTCCTGAAACAAAACCATCCTAGTTCAGTGATAATGATCTGTTAAGTTTTTATTATTGTAGATAATAAAATATCACTGTCAGTTATCTAGGACTTTTCATACCACTTTTGAACTCTATGAAAATTTTGGTGTTCTATATTCATATGGTAGAATTGCCTACCTTCTCTGTAAATAAATTATCTTTCAACAGAAGATATACAAGAGTGTGATCTAAAACATTTTGTATTTTTTAAATGTTTGTCTTACATCTGCAGTCAAAGGTGCCCAAAAATTCTTAAATAAAGAAAAACAAATGCCTTTTCCTATAAAACTAAAACTAAAACTAAAAATAAATAAAAATCAAGAGGGATGTTACATGAAGGTTCATTGTGAGCAGTATTGTTGCATACTAAATGAAAAGTTTTCAAGTGCTCTTTTTAACAATTATGCCACCAAAAGGTAATATTGTTAACTATTCTTTTCCATAATGCCTACAAAACTTGTATTTTATGAGATGATATATTTGTTATCTGGGTTTCTGTTAACAATATGGCATTGAGTTTTCATGACTCTTCATAGTCATAACAAGAATAGTTTATACAAAAATGTTCTGTTGCATTCACACTTTGGACTGATACTATTGAAGAGAATAAGGACAAAGAATGAAAAACAAACACTGTCTTACTGTTTAGGACAAGACATATCACATCACCTTAGGATTGGATGCTAATAGGAAGTCATTAGAGTTATTAGATTTATAAAAATATTGATAGAAAAAGCAAGAGTAAGGAAAACATTCTTGGAGTTATTTTTATGACAGCCCATATCATCAGTGAACATGAACTCTGCATTTCTTCCAATTGCAAATTCGTAACAAATTCCTACGTGCAGTTTTGTTGAAATGATGTGTGAAATTCTTATTAGTCTATAAATAAGAAGTGACGTTAGGCTCTCCATTACGATTACACAAATTATTTTTTTCTGATATTTCATAAACAATAATGTCTAATTTCAAATTTGATTTCAAAATACATTATATATTTTTTCTCAGCAATGTTATGTAACATGGTCTAAATGGGGGCTACAACTACTAGAAATTGCATGAATCTATTAATCTGCTATTACATTAAAACCATTTATCTGACAAAGTATGGAAGTTTAAGTTTATAGAAGTTAAGTTTATAGAAAGCTTTAATGCAATTGTTATCCACACTTTCAGCACAAAGCACATTTGCATAAAACTTAGTAAGATTGTAATCAAAATAGGGAAAAAAAAATGTATATTAGTTCAGTCAAAACCAATTCCTTGACAAATTTCTTTAGAACTAATGCGTACAGTGTTCTAATTTGGAGTTTATAAGCATAGACTGTCATTTGAAATTTGCTAATATTTGAGCAGAACATAAATTTGTTGGAAAGAATAGTTGTAACTGCCAGCTTTAGGCACTCAGGATATAGGTATTTTGAGCCAAATCTACTTTATTTGATGAAATGAATTACTCTGGTATATAATGTCAATTTACTTCAACTTCCAAGACAGACACTATACAGAAGATACTGTGTGTTATCTGCCCTCAAAGACAAAAATAATTTCTTAAACACTCTCTTCCTTAGTGACTTTGCAGTTCAACCTCTGTTGTTGTGTGGTTTTTGGAAAATGTAAGATAGGTAATAACAGAAGTTCTGTTAGGTTATCTCAAAGAAGTTGTGGAATCCCTCAGATGATATGTAAATGTCTCTTTGAAGATCAGTTAATGATGAAAATCCTAACACAGTAGCTGAATAAATTTAACTGGTCAATAGTTGCCTCTAAATATGGAAGGGCATATCTGACCCACAGGAAGAAGAGATAAGAAAGTGGTAAATTACTGTGCCTTTCCTATTTTCTTCAATTTTTTATTTATTATTTTTTTTAATTTTGTGTGTGTGTGAGTGTGTGTGTGTGTGTGTGTAAAAAGGTTATAGTGATAATTCTTTCATATACTGCAGTAAAACAAAATTTTCAGTTGTATGAAGAAGGCCTATATAAATGTTTTCATTTCAGGAAAAAAAAAATATGGCAGAACAAGGAAAACAATGTTTGTGTCTCTTTTAAACTTCAGATTTTTAAAGAAAAGGGAAATATATGAATGCATCAAACAAGAAATACTGAAGTTATTTGTATCAACCACTTCAGTTTATCAGACTAATCTATTCATAAAGTGGCATTTCACTTGTGGGAACTCAGCTTTATCTGACAGTTCAGCTTTGATAAACCATGTATGCTTCCCTTGGTACTGAACCCACAAATTCTATGTTCTATGGATCTCTGATAAATCTCTCTGAAATACAATTTTATGTTAAACTTTTATATCTTAAATCTAAAACTTTTTTCTTTTATTCTTTATAATTTCTTGAAATTACGACTAGAAGTATCTTCCTTTTCTTTCTAACTGCTATCCCCTCTATGAAATATCCATATGTTCTAAAATTAATTGTCTAGTTTATCATGTGTCTAAGAGCAAAAGTAAGTACTTAAAAATATATTGCAAACATGCACTTCATGCACATTATTTTTTTAATAAAATATGTTTTTAAAATAATAAAAAATTCCAAAAATTATAGAGACTGACGATCAAAGATAAGTACTCTATGCTTCAATCTAAGAATAAACCCAGACAATGTTTCCCATTGACTCTGAATTTATATTAAAGGAAAAAAAAAGTTTTTTTTTTTTGTTTTTTTGTTTGTTTGTTTGTTTCATTTTTTTCTTGGTGCTAATGGAACAGTCATTTGCCAGACCATAAAGAAAAATCAGATTGTTATTCTACTGTTTATTTGTTTTATTTTATCAAAACTTGATTTGAATGGTCATACATTGTAATTCCTTTTTGTTCTTTGCAGAGTTCAATATCATCTCCAGGGCTCTGTAAGATACAGAGACAGATTGAATGGTGCTACAGCTATTCATCTCAATGCATATCCTGTTTGGAGTCAGAGACTAGAATATTGTGAGAACTCCTCTGTGGTAGATTAAAAGAGTCAGATCAAGGTCTTTCTTCTGAAGAAAGTTTCCAAAATTGTTTCCTTTTATCATAAATGGAATTATGATTTGTGTTTTTAAACAAGAACTATAGTGTCTGTCTAATGATGATAAATCACTAGTTCTTTTGATGAGACCTATAAAATATTCCTTTATTTATTTATTTATTTATTTATTTATTTTTTCCCTGAAGATACCTTTTTGCTTTTATTTTCAGTGTGCTTTGATCAGAAAGATCCAAAGGGACAGGCTTGAGAAGTAGAACCATGAGAACATCATGAAGTTCAACAAGGCCAAGTGCAAGGCGCTGCACTTGGATCAAGGCAATCCAAACATTAATACTGAATGGGGCAACAAGTGGATAGCAAGCAGCCTTGTGAATAAGGACTTGGGGGTTGGTGGATGAAACATGAGATAGCAGTGTGCACTTACTTCAGAAAGCCGACCTTATCCTGGGCTCCCTAAAATGGAGTATCTAGCAGGTCAAAGGAGATAATTCTCCCTCTCTGTTTCAGTCTCATTAGATCCAGTCTGCTGTACTGGGTTCAGCTCTAAAGCCTGCAGTGTAAAAAGATGCTGATGAGCTAGAGCAGGCCCATAGAAGGGCCATGAAAATGATCAGAAGGCTGAGGCAGCCTATGGGATTGTACAATTTAAAGAAGAGGGGGCTGCAGGGAGACTTCATTGCAGCTTCCCAGTACTTAGAGGAGGCTTGCAGGAAAGAGGGAGAGATGGTTTGTTAGGAATTGTGGTGATGGGACAAGGGGTTTTAAACTAAAAATTATATTTAGATTAGATACTAGGAAAAAGTGAGACACTGGAACAGATTAACTACAGAAGCTGTAGACACTCCATGCATGAAAATATTCAAAGTGTTCAAGGCCAGGCTGGATGGGACTTTCAGCAATAGTAGAAGGTATTTCTGCAGGGACATTATAGCTAGGTGATCCAAGGTCCCTTTCAACTCAAACTATTCTATAATTTTATGCAACATTTAGGTTAGTACAATAGGAAAATGAGCTAAATGTTTGGGACGCCTGAGAAAAATGAATTACAATTAAGAAAACAACATATATTGGATCTGTTCTGATCAGCAAATACAGACAACAGCAGCAAATATTTCTAAAGTTTGTTAAGATCTTATACTATACGAAAGGAAGACATATGGCAGGAATTAATGCTATTTCTTTATTATCAAAATAAGTCAAACATTCTCCCCATTTTTATTACAGATCTCAGATAGGTTACTACTTAATCACTTCTACTAAAATTTAATGGGAAATCTATTAAAAAGGAAAATTGGCTGACAGGCTTAAATTCTGCAGGAAATTACTTTGAATTAATCATGGTTTTAAATACATAAATAAAATCAACAGCTCTCTTATGTTTCAATGTCCTTTCCCTCGTTTCATGAATAAATGGCTGCAAAGTATAACCAAATGAAAATTGATAGGGATCTCAGGTCTTCTGGTCTTTTGGTCTAAAACCATGCTCAGGCAGAGCCACAGGTTGACCAGGATTTTCAGACAGCTTTTGACTATCTCAACATCTCTGTGCAGCCTACTATTTGTCTGCAACCTCAACATTAAAGAAGTGCTTCCTGATGTTCATATAGAACCTCCTGTATTTCAATTTCTGTCTTGTACTAGCACTGAGTACCACTGAAAAGACCCTGCCTCTGACTTCTTTGCAGTCTCCTTTCAGTCTCCTTTCAGGTATTTTTAAAAATTGCTGAACTGTGTCTTGTCTCTTTATTCCTCTCTTGAACTGGGAAGGCTAGCACAGGATCCAGTACTCCAGGCATGGCTTCTTCAGTGCTCAGTCGAGAGGAAGGGTCACTTTCCTCAACTTGCTGAAAGCTCTATGCCAAATGCAATATGGGATATCATTAGCCTTGTTTGCATCAAGGACACTTTTTAGTCTCGTGTTCAACTTGGGGTGCACTAGCACCCCCAGGGCCTACTACCCCAGGGCTACTTTCAAACTTGGTGGAAATACTGATTCTAGTTCCTCTCTCGGAGCAGGATTTTTCAATTCTCCTTGCTGAACCTCACAAGGTTCCTGTCAGTCTATTTCTCCTACCAGTTCAGGTCTTTCTGGATGGCAGCACAGCCCTCTAGTGTATCAGCCAGTCATCCCAGTTTTGAACCATTTGCAAACTTGCTGAGGATACATTCTGTCCCATTATTCATATTGTTAATAAGAATACTGAACAGAACTATGCCCAGTATTGACTCATGGGGTATTCTGCTAGTTACTTCCAACTAGACTTTGAGTCACTGGTCAGTACTCTGAGCTAGTTTTCAATTCAACTCCCTGTTTCATCACCCAGTCCACAAATTAGAGGGGAATGGAATGGAATGGAATTCCAATACAATCTCCTTTTTAGTTACAGGAGGAACACACTCGGTCATTACTCATAGGCTGAATATTTTCCTAAAATGTCTTTTAGTACATTAAGAATCAAGACTAAATTGCACTAATTATGTATAGCTACACAGTGCTATTTAGTTTTCTTATTACAAATGGAATTGCTCAAGAATGGTTAACTGTAAATAAGTGCAAATTTGTCCCAATCTGATGTAATTTTTAAATTCTCATGTCGTCAACAAGTTCTTCATTTGACCTTTTGAAATGTCAGAATTTCATTTTTGTAGTATATTACTATAATCTTTTACTTAGCAGATGTCCAAGAGTATTAGAGAGAATATAATCTCTGAAAAAAGCATGACTGAATTTCTGTAAATGCTTTTTCTTGTCTGTTCTTTGTTTTTGTTTTTTTTTTTTTTTTAATTATTGATGATGTATGCAGAAAAAAGTAAACGTACAGAAAGGTGTTCCATTTTAAATCATTGTAAAATCATAATTTCAACATGTAAATCCTCTCAGGATAAATGTTTGAAATATATCTGTGCTTTGCATTAGCTAAGCAGAACTTTCATTGAGAAAGAAATAAACTGAAAATGTTATTATGGAAAATATACATCATCTGCCTAAGTTTACAAGAAATGGCACATAGGATATGGTTGGGTTTTCCTATGTCAAGATGAATAAAATCAGTATTAATGCTCCACAGACTGGACTACTGGTATGAACATCATGAAATTTTAGCATTTGCTCCTTGACATTGCGTTATAAAGAAGAAAAAAAAGAGTATTAAGTTTAGTACAGTTTCTTTATTATCATACTGAAATACCTAATTGAGGGAATACTGATAACCTAAATGTGTGTAGTAGAAAGAGAATATGGTGCAACTGTAATAATTCTAAAGTAAATAAGCTATCAGGGAACCTTCACAGAGAGAATGGTGAGATGGTGGAACAGGTTGCCCAGAGAGGTTCTGGATGCCCTGTCCCTGGAGATGCTCAAGGCCAGACTGGATGGAACCCTGGGCAGCCTGGCCTAGTGTTAGATTCGGAGGTTGGCAGCCGTGCCTGTGGCAGGGGGTTGGAGTTAAATAATTCTTGAGGTCCCTTCCAACTAAAGCCATTCTATGATTTTATGATTCTATGATTCTATGAATAAGTTTCTATTCATGTCAGAAAAGTGAGAGTAAACACTAGTACAGAGTTTTCCATTTCTACAAGCTTGTCTTTCTTTAACAAGCTGAATTGCACAAGTAAGGGAATCCAAGAAAGAAGGGCAAGAAAAGGTTAGGCATTATAATGTTAGCTTCATAAATAGATTTTTAATTTACAAAGGTTTTCATCTGATTGGGATTGGAAACTAAAATATTTCAATTATCTGTGAAAAGAATCGTCAAAATATCTGAGTTTTGTTTCTATCTTTGCATCTTATACTTAAATGCAGCACACTATCAGAGCCATTCTGACCTTTTCTATCTTTGAATTCCAAAATAAATTGAGCAGTTGCTTTCTATATCAGTTTTATTTGAAAACTGATTTTTCTTCAGAAGCTGTTGTAATACAGCTGTTGTAATGGAGTCATATACTTAAATATTTATTTATCTATTTCTCCATAGTCTTTTTATTTGCTAGGTACATGATGCTTACTTGTAAATTTAAAACAAATTCCATCACGTACAAGAGAAAATATATATAATCTGATGTAATGATTTACAGCCAAATGAATGAGAAATGATTATACATTACGTTAAAAAAAAAAAAAAAAAAGTATTGAATGAGCCTTTTAAAACTTTCTAAATATTTATGTCTTATGCATCAAAAGTACTATTAAATTTGAGTAGAAAAGCATCAGCAATAAGTAAATAGTATGTACCCCAGCTTTAACAAGCATTTTTACTTCTGAAATAAATGCCAGTGGAAAAATAGAAGGCCTTAAAACGCAAATATAAAGTTTTTGTTTTGTATTTGGTGATGAAAAGTCATAAATAATCGCTAGTTTTGAAGAAGATAGTGAGAAGAATTCTCTGTTATATAAAATATGTGTCTGCTCAGGCTAAAGATCGTAAGCAGCGTTATCAGTGACTACGACACAAAAAAGGGCTGTTGAAAAATATGCTTAATCAAAAAGTTGACTCAGTTTTCTGACACTCAGAAACATGTTTGAATAATAAAGCAGTACTTGCAGCAAAATTCCTGCTCACAAATGTATTTTTAAGAACTGAAAAATTATTTGTAAATTAGCTACTGCACAGCATAATATGTGATCTACACTTTTCTATAAAAGATCTAATGTATAATAAGACCTAAAGTATTCACTGTGTCTAATTTTTTCTCAAACTGCACTGCAAGATATATGTGAGCTGCATGAGATGCTGTTTTGCATTTCAGGTAGTTTTTATACCAATTGTCACATAACAAAGAGAGGAAATAATGTATGAAATCCATTGAACCTTGTGCCAGTCTGTCAATCAGATCAATCTATGCCTGTGACAGGGGGGCAGTAGGCCCCTGCCCTCACCCACACCACAGCCCCACAAAATGGGAAGGAAGGAAGGAAGGAAGGAAGGAAGGAAGGAAGGAAGGAAGGAAGGAAGGGAGGAAGGGAGGAAGGGAGGAAGGGAGGAAGGGAGGAAGGGAGGGAGGAAGGGAGGAAGGGAGGAAGGGAGGAAGGGAGGAAGGGAGGAAGGGAGGAAGGGAGGAAGGGAGGAAGGGAGGAAGGGAGGAAGGGAGGAAGGGAGGAAGGGAGGAAGGGAGGAAGGGAGGAAGGGAGGAAGGGAGGAAGGAAGGAAGGAAGGAAGGAAGGAAGGAAGGAAGGAAGGAAGGAAGGAAGGAAGGAAGGAAGGAAGGAAGGAAGGAAGGAAGGAAGGAAGGAAGGAAGGAAGGAAGGAAGGAAGGAAGGAAGGAAGGAAGGAAGGAAGGAAGGAAGGAAGGAAGGAAGGAAGGAAGGAAGGAAGGAAGGAAGGAAGGAAGGAAGGAAGGAAGGAAGGAAGGAAAAAAACAGCAGCAATGATCTATGGAGGAAAACTGATTTTGCTAACTATGATATTGGAATGCAAGAGAACGCAATACAATACAATCTAATTGAGATTGAGACTAATAAATCAAGTAAGATAGGAGAGAGAGAGAGTTCCTGAGACCGGGTCAAACCTGAAAAGTTTTGAATGGCTAGGAAAGCACCATCCAGCACCCACTTCCAGGCAGTAAGAGAGCTCCCCACCCAGAAGGGCCAGATCCCATGACTTCTGTAATGTATAGGGATAGGTACCTGGAATTGGAGCATTAACACTTTAGCTCCCAGTGCATTACCTGATGTTATGATGAGGAATACTGAAAACCAAAAAACATAAAAACATGACATTCCAACCCTTATTCTACATCACTACATCATGCTTAATATATATATACATATATACACACAAACAAACAATTATTAAAATGGATTACACATGTCTATATATACATATATATACATAGAATTACTGACTGCACTCCCCCAGCACATTTCCTTGTGGCACACATTGAACATCTCCGTTTTTCTGCATTACCCACCAAGTGGACCCAGGTCCCTGGGCAAAAACAGTTCCATGGAGAGGTCTGCCCTTTCCAGAAGCTGGAAGAACCCAAACTTCTTTTACCAACATGCTCTTTACATGTACAACAGGGACTTTTTCTCCTGCTATGGTATGTAGGGAGCTGAGTTGGGTAGGAGCATCACAATTGATCGATCCTCTAGTATTGACCGACCAGGTGGCTTCTGCCAAATACTTCTCCCAGTGCTTAAATGCTCTGCCACCCATTGCTTTCAGCATAGTTCTTAACAACCCATTGTATTGTTCAGTTTTACCAGAGGCTGCTGCATGGTAGGGAATATGATAAATCCACTCAATGCCGTGATCTTTGGCCCAAGCATTTACAAGAGAATTTTTGAAATGAGTCCCATTATCTGACTCAATTCTTTCTGGAGCGCCATGTTGCCACAAGACTTATTTCTCGAGACCCAGTATGGTGTTTTGGGTGGTAGCATGGGATACTGCATATGTTTCAAGCCACCCAGTGGTTATTACCATGTTAAGTACATAACACTTACTACTGCAAGATTGTGGCAAGGTGATATAATTAACCTGCCATTCCTCCACATATTTATACTTTTGCCATTGCCCTTCCTCCCAGAGAGGTTTCATTCTCTTGCCTTAAGGCTTTGCTTCGCTTAATAGCAAAACCAGTTTGCAGATGAATTTGGATTATTCACTTTCCTTTTGTGAAGACTTCTTCTGCTGTATCGCCCCACACAATGATGTCATACTGCAGGTGTTCAGGAGCACTGCCTGTTCCAATACAGTTCGGATCAACCCATAGCAAATGGTCGGGCTGTATTTCAACTCCTGTGGCAAATGGTTCCAAGTATACTGTACGCCCCTCCATGTGAAAGCAAACTGTGTCCTACATTCTTTGGCCAAAGGAATGGAAAAGAAGGCTTTAGCAATGTTGATAGTGGCATACCGTTTGGCTTTACACTCCAATACTGGAGCTCTAGCGTGTCTGGCACAGCAGCACTCAGTGGGGGTGTAACTTCATTCAGGCCACGATAGTTCACCATCAGCCTCCATTCTCCACTGGCTTTACACACTGGCCATATGGGACTGTTAAAAGGTGAGTTTTGCTGATCACTCCTTGACTTGCTAGTTGATGAATCAACTTATGAATGGGGAGCAAGGAATTCCTGTTGGTGCGGTACTGCCATCTGTGCACCATTTTTGTAGCAATCGGTACCTGTTGCTCTTTTACTCGTAGCAACACCACAACAGATTGATCGTCTGACAGGCCAGGCAAAACAGACAGCTGCTTAATGTTATCTGTGTCTACAGCAGCTATTCCAAAGGCTCATCGATACCCCTTAAGATCCTTGAAATGCCCCTTTCTGAAGTAATCGATACCTAATATACATGGAGCCTCTGGGCCAGTCACAACAGAATGTTTTTGCCAGTCCTTACCAGTGAGGCTTATCTCGGCCTCCAACGCAGTCAATTCTTGAGAGCTCCCAGTCACTCCAGAAATATGGATTGATTCTGTCCCTTCATGACTCAGTGGCATCAGAGTGCACTGTGCACTGGTATCCACCTTATATTTCAGCGGTTCTGATGTGCCAGGCCATCAAATCCACACAGTCCAATAAACTCTATTATCCCCTTTCCCCCCTGTCTCACTCCAATTTATAGGAGGGAGAGGAGGTTATTTTATTATCTATATACCCGGCGTGAGATTAGAAACAATGGTTCAAATGTTGGTCTGACCAGTTTATTACAAATCTTAATTAGGGAAATGGGGAAGGGGAGGACGGACACTATTATGAATTAGGGTAATGGGGAAGGGAAGGAGGGCGATAGAAAAGATAGAAAAGAAGAAGCAAAGGAGTCTTTGTAGGAAGCAAGAGGGAGATAGTCACCACCATGGATCCAGCGAGGTTCATAGTTCTGTCTTTGATCTTCTGTAGTGGCGGGTTGTTCGGGCATTGATGACCATGAGGACCCACGTAACTAACGCCACAACGCAATTCATGATGTAGAATTCCTTACTGGAGCTGGAAAGTGTTTATCTTTAACAGCTGAGATTTTTGATAGTGCACGTGAGAAGGAAGGTTCATCACCTTTAATTATTTGGATTCTCATTAGTTTGATCAGCTCCTTCATTAGACACTTTTGATTATCCTGATCTTCATCAAACATTTGTGATATTACTACAGGTTTGTCACGATTAATCAGTACAGACACTTACTCTTGCATTTCATTCAGTTGGTCCATTATTTGTGAGATGGCGGAAATGGAAGTGTTGTTCATAGTTTTGGAGCATTAGAATCATCAAAACTAAGGGTCTTCTCTGTTGGTCCTGTTATCTGTCAAACATTGCTGTTAGTGTACTGACGTATCTTTCTGGTGCTGTTGTTGTGAGTCTCTGCTATATATCAGTCGTCGTCCTCACTCTCTCAGGGTCGTGGTCTGGTGGGTGGATAGGAACAAAGTTAGGGTCATACAACATTTTCACCACAGCTATTTCCCTCAAATACTGGATACCCTTTTCAACTGTATCCCACTTTTTCATCACAGGCTTCAAGCCGTCTTTGAAGGGATACCTTTCCTCCACAGCTACTGTCACTCGTTCCCAGAGGATGGCAGCCCCATCTAAACATTGACTAATTCCTCTATCAATTGCTGGATCTCTGGCAATGGCTCCTAGTTGGCAAGCTTCATTACCATCTGCAGACAAGCTACTGGCCCTGCTGTCCCAGCAGCGAAGCGCAACCAGGAAACGAGAGTTTCATTTGGGTTCTGTGTAAACTCCTTTCCTGAGCCTTGGATTTCAGCCATCTTCAGAGGCCGACAAGTAGTAATAGAGACTTCCTCTTCATCACTCTCTTCTGCATGTCTCTTAGTTTTTCCTTTTGCTTTCCCTGATGATGGTGGTTCTGAGGAGGGCCCTCACCTGGATCTTCCTCCTCCTCTTTTTCCGCTTCTTCTTTTTTCTGTTCTAGATGCTAGGACGCTCATTTCCATTTCTTGCCTTCCACACAGGCAACTGATACTGTTACTGGTGTCTCCTGTGATTGATCAGATTAGACTTGGAGATTTTCCCCTTTGGCTTGAACATCAGCTGGGAAACTCTCTCTCTCTAGAATAGTATTATATAGATGTCTCGCTCCAATTTATAGGAGGGAGAGGAGGTTCTTTTATTATCTATATACCCGGCGTGAGATTAAGAAACAATGGTTCAAATGTTGGTCTGACCAGTTTACTACAAATCTTAATTAGGGAAATGGAGAAGGGGAGAACGGACACTATTATGAATTATGGTAATGGGGAAGGGAAGGAGGGCGATAGAAAAGATAGAAAAGAAGAAGCAAGGAGTCTTTATAGGAAGCAAGAGGGAGATAGTCACCACCATGGATCCAGCGTAGTTTGTAGTTCAGTCTTTGATCTTCTATAGTGGTGGGTCGTCAGGCAGGAGATGACGATGAGGAGAATGACCATGGCGATGATGGCCCCTTTTCAATAGTTTCAAAGTGGTCGAGTCAGCTGTCTTTGGAGTGACAACTCAAATCCAAAGTGGTTGAGTCAGCTCTCCTTTGAGTGGCAGCTTCTGGCTCTGGGATCTCAGCAAAAACTCCTTTGTTCCCATCTTCCGGGCCTTGCCAGCAGATAAGAAGGAGCAGGAATGCCCATCTGCATCCTGTTTCTCACAGAACACGATGGTATAACTCCCCAATTTTCCTATACCTAGCTGGAGCAGTTTAGTCACAGGCGAGATCTTCTGCCAGTGAACACTCCTGAGCACTCTCTTTCGCTCTTCTACAGAGCAAGCAGCTCTGGGGGAAGGGGCTTTCAAATGTTCCCAAAGCGATATCGATTGTCACACGGTTAGCACCCATTAGTTGCCTCCTCAACAAATCACTGAGTCTTATCACAAGAAATACCTCAGCAAGCAAGCTTTGAGCCAAAAATTCAAAGAAGGATTCTCACAATAGGACATGATAACCACAAGCCAAACCCCAAATAAATTGTACCTCCTTAGATCTATGTAAGCCACACTGTCCCTGACTCAAATACTGGCTTAGTTTCTCGGGATCCCACAGGTGTTCAAGAGTGAAATTCCATGTGACTTTGGGTCCCCATGCTTCTAAGATTTTTCCTAAACCTCTCCATATTCCCTGCCAGTCAGCATTCTCTGGTTTTGTAGGAGACTCCTTCCCCTTATCATGAATGTCTTGAAATACATTCAGGGAGACTGATAACACGCACACCAAAATAAGCATTAATTCAAAATTTGAAAAATGTGTGACAAACTGAGAAGAAAGCCTGGAAACTGGTCTGAACACCATGTTGTTTGTAAAATTAGCTATTCCATTTGGGATGTAGTTGTTTGTAAAATTAGCCATTCCATCTGGGATGTAAATGTCAAAATTCAAATCATACCACATTGCATATAGGTACCGTACAGATGTCTCCATCAGTGCCCTTATTTGGTTATATATAAACACAATTCCACAACAAGTAATTATGACATTGATAATTGGCCAGTAAGTCATGAGTAACATGATGGATTTTAATCCTTTACACAGCACCCCCATGATAAAGAGTGGGTTCATTGCTGATATCTGCTAAAAAGGGGTTAATGAATTGAAGCTAAAAGAGGAGGGGGGAAAAAAAAAAAAAGGAAAAAAGGAAAAAAAGGAAAAAAAGGAAAAATCCACTGCCCAGACTAAGCAGTGCTCAAAGTTTACAAATATCCCAGCATATTGGCAGTACGCCTGGCCTTTCAAGGTCAAATTTTCCAGCACAGAAACCTGAACTACTGAAAATGTTCCCTAACGAAGCTCTCTGAGAGCAGAGAGAGAGATTTGTTCTAAAAGCTAAAAGGCAGCTTTTGCCCCCATTCTCCAATAAAAACTGTCACAGAGTTAAAACTAGATCAATCTATGCCCCCCTGTGACAGGGGGGCAGTAGGCCCCTGCCCTCACCCCCCGCTGCGGCCCCACAAAATGGAAGGAAGGAAGGAAGGAAGGAAGGAAGGAAGGAAGGAAGGAAGGAAGGAAGGAAGGAAGGAAGGAAGGAAGGAAGGAAGGAAGGAAGGAAGGAAGGAAGGAAGGAAGGAAGGAAGGAAGGAAGGAAGGAAGGAAGGAAGGAAGGAAGGAAGGAAGGAAGGAAGGAAGGAAGGAAGGAAGGAAGGAAGGAAGGAAAAAAACAGCAGCAATGATCTATGGAGGAAAACTGATTTTGCTAACTATGATATTGGAATGCAAGAGAACGCAATACAATACAATCTAATTGAGATTGAAACTAATAAATCAAGTAAGATAGGAGAGAGAGAGAGAGAGTTCCTGAGACAGGAGAGAGAGAGAGAGAGTTCCTGAGACCGAGTCAAACCTGAAAAGTTTTGAATGGCTAGGAAAGCACCATCCAGCACCCACTGCCAGGCAGTAAGAGAGCGCCCCACCTGGAAGGGCAGATCCCATGACTTCTATAATGTATAGGGATAGGTACCTGGAATTGGAGCATTAACACTTTAACTCCTAGTGCACTATGTGATGTTATGATCTGGAATACTGAAAACCAAAAAATATAAAACCATGACAAGGTCTTTCAGCATTTTGATGTTTACCAAAGCCTTTTAAAACAAGTTTTTATTAATTAGGGAAGTATTCTTATGACTTGTGACCAAACACATTTCTTCACGTGCATTTCCAGATACTGCATTTTCATAGAGGTAAATGATTGTTTATAATAAACCCATGCATGATCAAAAGCTTAGTTCTACGTCACATTATTTTTCCTTTTTTGAAAAAAGTTTATTTTTATTTCAGTTTGTTTTATTATTGTTATTTTTGCCTTGTTTTTGTTCGTTTGTTTGTTTGTTCTCCCTTATGTCCATGGAATCATTCTCTTCCCTGACAAACTTACATTTTGTTAGGGGAAATATATACATACATACATATATATATATATATATATATATATATATATATATATATATATATATACAAACATATATATATATGTTTGAAAAGAAGTATACTTAAAGTGTCATGGAAATTTATTTTCACATAAGTTTTCTACATACCTAATTATTACCATGAAGAAACAGCTTGTTTTCATACTGTACACTGAAATAAGATTCCTATATTGAAAGTTGGTCCTTAGGGAGGAAGAGTTCAAATAGTAAAGGAACACTCTTTTCTCTTAGACACAAGGGTCTAAATTAGAATAGATAAGAAAACAGGTTTCTGATTATATTTTTTTAACATATGTAATTAAATTAGATTCACTTCATTGCTAATAAGGTTAAATCATGTCTGTTACATATCTTTTCCAGGGATTCAAAGTCCCAGTAACCAAGTGGTAGCTGATATTTTCTCTTCTACTACTACTTCTTTGACTACTAAGTAGTTAAATAGAGACAAAAGAAAATTACTATATTTATGTACATTACAGGTTTGGTTTTTTTTTTTCAATGAAAATATTTTCTTTTCTGCTTTCACATAAATCGGAGTATGGAAACCCTTCTTACTCAACTGTTTTAGCAGTATCTGTGGTACTTATAATGGAGACATTTATTTATTTATCTAAGGGTTATTTGACAGGAATTTAGGACATCCATTTTAATGACTTCTCATTAATACACCTAAAAAACTGTCATACATCTCTTCAATTCAGAGTTGGCCTGCAAAGTGAAACATACAAGTTAGCCTTAAAATTCAGTGTTTTAGATTGAATACCACTGATCATATCACCATTACAATTGCTTTGATTTCTTCAAAGCATTACATTTATAATGCTATTTGTGAAATTCTTAATTGTAATTTGTATTTCTGAGACTATATCTTTCCAAGAAAAATTCTTCAGTGTTCTAGAAGTTGAGGGTGGTCTGACTGAAATTCAGACATATTTTGTGGCATGGTGAGAGAAAACAAGTCTTAACAGCTTGTTTCTAAAACAGATCTGTGAATCGAGCTAGTGAATAATCCATGTGAAAAGTGATAACTGAAATCTCCAGGTTTTATTTTAATTTTATATTTATTCTAGTGAAAACTATGTAGTAGAAATGTTTTTGCCAGAAGAATAGGAAAGAACTGACTTATTTACAAACATCATTAACAGTATTCTGTGTAAGTTTCTTGCAACATTACTACTGGTCAATAGCAAAATTACAAGGAAAAAATGTTAGTTCATATAGTTTGTATTCCACAGCCTAGAAGTGAGCTAGAAGTCCCTTTTACACTTTAACAGATTAAAGAATACTATATGGTATAATACCATATTGAAATATTGCATAAAATACACTTCGAAATTTGGATATGCTTTAGACATGATCTGCTAACTTAATTTCTTGACTTTATGAATAGGAGAAAATGTTTGCAGTTATTGATATGTTTACAATGTATAATTTATTTATTTATTTATTTATTTTACTATCTTCTGCCTCTAAATTAGTACAGAATGTAGTTGCAAATAAGTCTTGCTGGCTTGAGTAATACCTTTCAATGTTTCTGAACTGTTTATGATAGAAAGGATTTCTAGAGGCTCTCACAATTTCTGAAGCTTAATTGAAAATGCTAAAGTTTATAATCATTATTCAGAATCCCCTTCTGTTTTCACAATCACAGCTCTTAAGAAGAGACATTTGCCTTTTCACAGAAAAGGCAAAACCTATGATATTTCAATGACTGAATTAGGTTTAGTGCTAAATGGAGATCTAGTGTCCCTAACTGCAATTACTTGCCAAAAAAACACTTCAGAAAAATTTTTTTCATGTCTAGCACACAAACTGTTCTGAAATAACTAGCTGGGACTAAACATGTATCTTCTCATAAATCAAAAGATTATTAAATTAGCTTATTTACTGAAAATTTCAAATAGAGGTTCATTAAGTTAGTTTATACACTGAGAATTTTATGTATAAAATATACAAACATATGCATAATCCCATGACAAAGTTCTGCAATACCTTCCAACTGTTGTGAACTGTGGTAGCGGAAGTGTAAAGCAAACCTTTTTCATGAACATTCTGATTTATTGGATAATAAATGAAAAGAATAGAGATCCTATGAATACCTCTACAAAAATACAGGTGGGAAATAAACAGAAGGACATTGAAGCCATATGACAGTTAGAAAACTGTGACTAATTGTAATCCCACAGTTCATAGGTACAAGCTTTTAAGAAGAGATGAACAGGGCAGGAGAGGCAGGAAGAATTGACCTCTGTGGATATACTGCAAAAAGCTGACTTGAAAAAAGCTCAGATCAGGCAGAGAGCTTCTGGGATAAAACTGGGGACCAAATCAGTAAATGACATCTGGTGATCAGGATTTACTACAGACTCTCTAGCCAAGGGAAGCCTGTTAATGAGGTCTTCTTGTTTCAGCTACAAGAAGCCTTGTGATTGCAGGCTCTACTTCTGGTGGGGAGTTTCAACTCAGGTGTGTGATGGGAAAGCAATGCAATAGTAAATGGATTTCTCAGACATAGAAAATGCTGAGGTACTTAGTGAGTGCTTTGCCTCAGTCTTCACAGGTGATTGGGCTTCCCATGTCTACCAGGAACCTGATCCTCTAGGGGAGGGTGTGGGGGATGATCTCTGCCAGTGTAGCAGTAGAACACATCTGAGACCTACTCATGAAACTGAATGTATGTAAGTCCATGAAGCCGGATGATCTAACTGTATCACTTAAGACAGACTTATGTATTTCTTTTTGGCTATGCAATAAGCCAGATAATTTATAAAGAAGAAAAGTCTGATAGTATTTATTTTTGTGTATTGCATTATTATTCTTGAAATATTAAAAATAATTCTGCTTTTTAATAATTACATTTATCATTCTGACATCAGGTCATCCATTCAGGTGTAAAATTCTTAGGTGCTCTTAGATTTATCCTTTGGTTCTCTTTGGATTGATTGATGTTGTTTTGTACTTGGTCACAAGCAAGAGTTCCTTTTACATCACAGATTGTAGCCTGTGGAGAAGCAGGAGAGGCTAATTAGTCAGGGAGTCTATTTGACAAACAAAGGAGAGGAATATTTATGTAGACTTTGTGTTCTTTCATTTCTTCCTATGAGTTCTGGAAAGTGTATGAACTCCTACTGTTCTCAGAAAAGTAGAGCTTAGCTCAGTACAGGCTCCTTAAAAATGTATATGAGTTGAGATCCACTAAAGAGGTTCAGAAAGACATTATAGCTGTTGTATAGCTAATTTCTCTGATATTAAGACTTCTATTTGATAGATGGTACCAAAATATCACCAATACACCTGGTAGACTTTGTGTGAGGCAGTCACAGCAAAATCTGTCTATGGTAGTTCACCTTAATTATTGCTGTATTTCTCTGAGTCTCTGATGCTGTGTTTTCAATATGTTGACATTTACACCTGAGGGAAAGCACATCGAGGGAGCAGAGGTACCAGAAAAATTTGTGAAGAATTAACAGATTTTCAGCCAAAGTGGGAATTTAGTATAACCTTCATACTGAGGAAGGACAAGATCATTCCCTATGGTTAAAAAAAAAAACAAAAAAACTGAATATTTCTCACATATTAGGTACATGAAGTGTAGTGAATAAAATGATGTTTCAGATTTCTGTGAAAAACAAAACCAGATTTCTTGTAGTTCAATCTATTTTACGAACAGTCAGTGTTCCCCATGTCATACTAAACATAAAGTATTTTAAACTTTCAAAAGTATAAAATTAAAAGAACTGTGAAATCTGCAGAGGGGAGAAGTTTAGATTATTTTATAGTTTACTGGATGTCCTTGAGAGTGTGAACTTGAAGTCTGTGGGCATTAAAGACGTATTTTTGTTTTATTTGTTTTCATTGATCTGTTTTCAAAGGTGATTTATCAGTGGCTGAATAACAGTCAAATATTGTCATTTATTTGTCATTCCTATTTAAAATATATCCTAATGGTAGCATGTTGTCAGTGAAGAAATTATTCCAGCGTGCTAATGAGTTTTGATAAAGATAGTGTCTTTATACTCAACCAGCTGTGCAGCTCACGTGAAACAGATGTTAAGCACTCCACAGTACTCAATGTAATGTTTCTCTGAGGCATAAAAATTCTCGTTTTTGTGTAGTAGGTATATTACATCATAACATTAAACTTGCTTTAGGGATAAGATAACTCAGTCAATTGAGGTTTTTTGCTAATTATCCCCCTTGGCTATTTCATCCTTTAGTATGAAGAAAATAACTAATTTAATTAGGAATCTTAATACCGATGAAAGGTGTGTACATTTCTGTAGCAGAATTTACCATCTTAACATATTATTAGTATTTCAAAGTAGATCTAAAATACGTATAGCCTAGATTTGCAATGCTCTTATTAAACTTGTCATACATGTTTATAAAGATCAGACATATGTAAAATAATCATGGCTTTTAAAATCTTTTAGCAGAGATGCAATCATATCTAGTGAACACAAAATCATACTCAGGAAGACAGAGTTTAATGAGTAATCACTTATCAATTATGAGTAATCAATTTGAATGTCAGGGGGAAATTCTTTACAGAGAGAGTGGTGAGGTGCTGGAACAGGCTGCCCAGAGAGGTTGTGGATGCCCCGTCCCTGGAGGTGTTCAAGGTCAGTTTGGATGGGGCCCTGGGCAGCCTGGTCTAGTATTAAAAGGGGAGATTGGCGGCCCCGCATGTGGCAGGGGGGTTGGAGATTCATGATCCTTGAGGTTCCTTTCAACCCAGTCCATTCTGTGATTCTGTGATTCAATTACAGTACTATCTTATCATTAATAAATATATGCCTGGGATTGCAAGTGAAAATCATTGGTGCCCCAATTATCTTCTAATTAATTTTGCCAGATGGAGGAAAGGGGAAGCCAGAAATACTTGTACAATGCATATCAAGTTCTGGCTATGTGGCTGTGCCAGCATGAGGGTTTTGGCTTTTATGACATTATAACTTTCTTTTATAAGATTATAACACCATAAGATTATAACATATTAGGGGCAGATGGGATCCACCTATCTAGAATAGGCAGGGCAGTCTTTGATGGCAGACTGCCTAACTTACTGAGATGGGCTTTAAACTGAAGAACATTGGGGATGGGCTTCAAAATGACAGTGCTCACATCACTGAAACTGACATGGGAATAAGCCAGACAAAATAGAACAGTAAAAAATACGTTTTTTCCCTGCATCCCATGAGATGAGCCATAAGGCCAGCCACCTCATGAGTGTGTATAGCTATGGAGAATCCTATCACCCTAAGGATGCCTGCACAGTCTACTCCATTGTCTTCTCAAAAGTGCCTTTACACAATGCACACATGACAGGGCATAAAAAGAAAGAACAAAAGATCTGTATGCAGTCATAGCCCTGATCTATCTGTGACAGCTCACGTGACTGGAATGCTGCCATGGATAGCTATGTCTTCTTTAGGAAAGATAAACCAGCGTCAAAGTGGTAGAGTTGTTCTTCGTGTGAGAAAACAAGTTGAATGCACTGAACTCCAGCAAGGAAGGTAGTGAATGAACTAGTAGAGAGCTTTTGGCAAGAATTAAGAGGCAGGTAAATTAGGGTGATATTATTGTGGGTGTTTATTACAGGCCACCTGATCAGGATGAGGAAGTAGGTAAGGCCTTCTACACACAGCTGCTGGAGGTAGCCTCATGATTCCAGGCACTGGTTCTCATGGCAGATTTCATTCACTCTGATAAGAGTTGGATAAGCAATGCTGCTATGGAACATTCAGCCAAGGAGGTTCTTGCAGTGTTTTGAAAATAACTTTCTGATGCAGGGACTGGAGGAGCTGACAAGAAGTGTGCTTTTGGATCTTGTTCTTACTAATAAGGAATGTCTGGTGGGGATGTGAAAGCTGGGGACAGCCTGGGATGCAGGGAACACAAGTAGAGTTCACAATCTTGTGTGAAAGAAGCAAACTAAAAAGTACAATTACTGCCCTGTTCTTTAGGACAGCCAATTTTGTCCTTTTCAAGAACCTACTTGCACGTAACCCATAGCCTAGAATTCTGGGATCTAAGGAAGCTCAAGAGAGTTGGTCAACACTTAAGCACTATAACTGCAAGTGCATTCCTAAAAGTAAGAAATAGAAAAAAATGTCAGGAGAAATGTAGGTGAACAAGGAGCTCATAGAAAAGCTCAAAGAAGAGAAGAGGAAAAACTATGGAATATTAGAAAAGAGATCAGAATACTCTGAAGAAATATAGGAATGCTGTTAAGGTTTGCAAGAACACAATGAAGAAGGCTAAGGCTTTCTTGGAATTAAAATTTCAAAGAAGGTCAAAGACAAAAAGAAGGCTTCTTTAAATATATCAGTATTAAAAGAAAGTCAGTATTAAAAGAAAATCTGTGTCCACTGCTGCATGAAATCAGTTCCCTAGTAAGAGGAGATAGTGAGAATGCAGTTTCTGAATACTTTTTTTTTTGTTTCAGTCTTTGCTAAGTCTGCCCCTCAGAAATCACAGAGATAAGAGAGTCTGGAGGAAGGAAGACTTCAACTTAGTTGAGAAGGAGTTGGTAAAATATCTCTTAAGTAATATCAATACCTATGTGTGCATGGGCACCATAGGGTTTCATTCACAAGTGCTGAGGGAGCGGACAGAAATGACTGCCAAGCCACTCTCTTCCTAGATAATGGGAGAAATTCCTGAGGACTGGAGGATAGCCAGTATAATCTCATTCTTCAAAACAAGGCAAGAAGGAGCTTCTGGGCAATCACTGGCAAGTCAGCCTCACTTGCTTTCCTGGGAAGGTGATGGAGTAACTAGTCCTGGATTTATCAGTAGTCAGTATGGAATGTCCAAGGTGAAATCATATTTGGTCAACACTGTAGGTTTCTAGGATGTTATCACTGGTGGGGTAGATGAGGGAAGAGCAGTGAAATTTATTTATCTTGACTTCTGCAAAGCTTTTGATGCCATCTCCCTAAGCATCTGCAAAGGTAAGCTTAGGAAGTGTGGAATAAGTGAGTTGACATTGAGATGGATTGAGAATTCAGTGACTGGCAGAACTCAGAAAGTACTGATCAATGGTACAGACTCTAATTGAAGACCTGAAGGTTGTGTAAAAGCAGAAGGGACAACGGGCAGAAAGTGAAACACAGTAAGTTACATACAAACATAAGGAAGAACTTCATTTCAGTACATGAGTAACAGCTGTGGAGCAGACTGCCCAGAAATGTTATGGAGCCTCCTTCTCTGGAATTATTCAAGAATTCCTTGGGAACTTTCTTATGGAACTTACCATAAGGAACCTTGGAGGGTGATCTGAACTCAACAATTCCAAGCGGAAGATCTCCAAGTGGAGATTGTCTAGAGATGATTGTAGGGATCTTCCAACCTTTATAATTTTGTGATTCTGTAATTTTTATTTTAATAGCACATTATCTGATATCACATTATTTTGATCAAATTTCCATTATACATCTCAGTCAGCTGTTTAATTCAGCTTTAGCTTCAATTTGTGGTTATATTTATTAATCATTAATTATTTACAGTGCAGTATTTAATTATTTCTGAAAAAACAAAACAAAAACAAATCTAATCTTCTCTGAACTGTAGAAATTAGTCTTTCTGGCAAATTAAGGAAATTAAGAAAAAAGGCTGTATTCCACAGAAAAGTGAGCACATAGTACAATGAATGAAACATATTACAGATAAAGCACAGTCAGAATTTTGTTCTCTTCAAATAAAGCGGGCATCTGTCCTGATATTAAAAATAAATAAATAATAATAAAATAACTATTTGAAATTTATTGGATAAAATTAAGTGAAATGTCCAACAGTTTAATTGTACTTTTTATTTTTTTTTTTCCTTCCTGTGCCTGACACATCCTGAATAAATTATTGAGATTTATCTAGCACTACTAGATTAGTGGTACTCTTTTTCTGTGTATTCAAGGCCGAATAATAATTTGCAAAATATTCTTATATACTTGATCAAGTTATTGGTTTTCTCTACAGTGAGCAAAGGAGTGGATTAACTACGTGATTCTACAACTGCAAAAGTTGCAGTCTTAAATGACACCTAGAAAGAATAAATAGAATGAGAAGCTGAAAATGGAATTTCTTCTTCTCTCTCTCTCTCTCTCTCTCTCTCTCTTTTTTTAATTCTTCTACATATGCTTGAATGCATTGTTTAATTTTTAGGTAGTTCTGTGTGGAGCCAAGTGTCCTTGTAGATCCCTTTCAACTCAGAATATTCTATTATATTATAATGTTAACTGTCCATAATTCTGCTCATGTCATTGATAAGCTGAAATCTTCATCTTTTGAAAATATGTTCTGTTACTCCAAGTATATTCAAACATATTTAAAAAAATATCATTTTTAACCAAAAAATATGCACTTTCTGAGCCAAAGAACTGATTGTGTAGCTTATTATTTAAACAGCACCTACTCTGCCACTTAGCCTTGAAGATGACAGAGCAAAGACAGAGATTAATTCTGAGCAGATAAATCAGGTGAAATGAACAGAAAGCATGTTTTTAGAGAAAACTAAGGACTGAATTCTGGGAAAGGAAGTGAAAGCATTCTTATATTTTAAAGCTAAAGTAAAAATTTGCAGAAAGAAATCAAGGCTTTCATTTTGATGCCCATTCAGTGAAATTCTTTTGGCATGTTACCCTTAGATTACATTTGTGACTTAGTAAAATTTGAAGTTATATCAGCTGAATAGTACTCAGACATACTACAGTCTGGAGAATAATAATAGCATTGCAGTTACAAGCTCTATAAATGTACTGAATGTACTAATTTTTGAAGTAATCACAGTATCTCTCGTGTACTCTGAAATTACTTAACAGCATCATTTATGTGAAATAATTTACACAGTTAATTTATGTTTAAAAGGTCTAATTGCTCCACAAAACTGACTTCAGAATAATATACTTAATTATTTTAAATTACAAAGGAGAAATTTTGGAGATTTCTTTGATACCTGCTAGGATGAAATATAATGTGATTTTTTTTTACATGAAGATTTTAAATAATAATTTATTTAAAAAAAAAAATTAAAAATGTTCAGTGCCAAGACTTTCCAAGGTTATGAAAGATAAAAATTAATAGCTGTTTTGCATTATTACGTGTGATTTTTTGCTAAAATGTTTATGTAGTTGAATAACTTTTGTGTACTTGTGTAAATTTGAGGTGTTATAAGGACAAATTCATAATGGGAGCTTCAAGTCTTTGAAGCGTTCAGCTATATGCATTATTATTTTCTGTTGTCAATAGTTTATGTGCTGGTTTGGCCCAGTTCTGTGACCAGAGGGGCAAAGGGATTTTGCAAAATCCGCACTTCCAGAAAAAGGGAACAGGGGAACCCAAAATAATTAAAAACAGCAGCAATGATCTGAGGAAAAAATATTTTACTAAATATAATATCAGAATGCAAGATATCACACCATAGTACAATATAATTAGAATTGAAGCTAATAAATCAAATATAATGAGAGAGAGAGACAGAATGTGCAAAAGGTGGATAGGCCTCACCACTACACTAAGGTGAGATGTGCAGTCCAGTTGAGCAGCAGGGAGACAGGAGGAAAGCCAACGAAGAAAAGCGCATCAGGCGACCTTGCCGGGAGTTATATCTCCTCTCTGACAGCAAAGCCTCCTTGGGAATGTGGCTCTTCTTCTCTTCCGGGCAGGTACCCAGAACTTGAGCATTAACAGTTAAATTCCCAGTGCACTGCATGATGTTATGGTGTGGAATACCGAAAACCAAAAATCATAAAACCATGACATTCACCCCTTATTCTACATCATGCTTAATATATGCAAACAAAACATAATTACCAAATATTAAACACATGCACAAACAAACCTAAATAAATATATATACACATGAAATTACTGACTGCACTCCGCCAACATCAAATTCCCTTGTGGTATACAGTGAACATCCCCGTTTTTCTGCATCAACCACCAAGTGGACCCAAGTCCCTGGGCAAAAACAGTTCCATGAAAAGATTTGCCCTTCCCAGAAGTTGGAAAGACCAAACTGGTTTTCCCAACATGTACTTTCAGTGTACTACAGGGACCTTATCTCCCTTGACAATATGTAGGGAGCTAGCAGGACCATCGCAATTGATCGATCCTCTAGTATTGACCAACCAGGTGGCTTCTGCCAAATGCTTCTCCCAGTGCTTAAATGTTCTGCCACCCATTGCTTTCAACATGGTTTTTAAGATGTAGCATTCAATTTTACTAGAAGCTGGTGCATGGTAGGGAATATGATAAATCCACTCAATGCTATGATCTTTGGCCCAAGTATTTACAAGAGAATTTTTGAAATGAGTCCCATTATCTGACTCAATTCTTTCTGAAGTGCTATGTTACCACAGGTGTTGTTTCTCGAGCCCTAATATGGTGTTTTGGGCAGTGGCATGGGATACTGCATATGTTTCAAGTCACCTAGTGGTTGCCTCTACCATAGTAAGAACATAACGCTTAACACTGCAAGATCTTGGCAAGGTGATATAATCAACCTGCCATGCCTCCCCATATTTGTAATTTTGCCATTGTCCTTCCTCCCAGAGAGGTTTCATCCTCTTGGCTTCTTTAATTGTGGCACATGTGTCACAGTCATGAATAACCTGTGCAATAGAGTCCATAGTTAAATCCACCCCTCAGTCTCTAGCCCACTTATATGTTGCATCTCTTCCTTGATGGGCCAAGGTCTTGTGGACCCACCAAACTAGAAATAATTCACCTTGTTCTGCCAGTCCAGGTCTATTTAAGCCACCTTAATTTTGGCAGCTCGATCTACCTGATGGTTATTTTGCTGTTCTTCAGTAGCCCTACTCTCGGGCACGTAAGCACCTACATGGTGCACCTTTACAACCATATTCTTTATTCAGGCAGCAATGTCTTTCCACAATTCAGCAGCCCAAATAGGTTTACCCCTTCTTTGCCAGTTATTTTGCTCCCACTGCTGTAACCACCCCCATAGAGCATTTACCACCATCCATGAGTCAGTGTAAAGATAAAGCATTGGCCACCTCTCCCGTTCAGCAACATCTAAGGCCAGTTGGACAGCATTTACCTCTGCAAATTGGCTTGATTCTCCTTTCCCTTCAGTGGCCTCTGCAACTTGTCGTGTGGGGCTCCACACAGCAGCTTTCCATGTGCGATGCTTTCCCACAATACGACATGATCCATCTGTGAACAGGACATATTTCTTTTCATTTTCTGGTACTTCACTGTATGGTGGGGCCTCTTTAGCATGTGATACTTCTTCTGCTGGTGATGTTCCAAACTTTTTACCTTCAGGCCAGTCCATGATGACCTCTAGGATTCCTGGATGGCTGAAGTTCCCCATCGGAGCTTGTTGTGTAATCAACGCAATCCACTTACTCCAAGTGGCATCAGTTGCATGATGGGTGGAGGGAACATTTCCCTTGAACATCGAGTTCAATACAATACAGTTCAATGGCAGTCCAGGTGCCAGAAGGAGCTGTGTTTCAGTACCAACTACTTCAGAAGCAGCTCGAGCCCGCTCATACGCGGCTAAGATCTCTTTTTCAGTTGGAGTATAGCACTCTTTGGACCCTCTGTACACCCAACTCCAGAATCCCAGGGGTTGGCCTCAGGTCTCTCCTGAGATTCTTTGCCACAAACTCCAAGTGGGGCCTTTCTCTCCAGCAGCAGTGTAGAGGATGTTCTTCACATCCTGTTCCATCTGTACTGGCCGCAGGGCCATCTCTTGTTTAATCTGCTCAAAACCTGCTGCTGCTCAGTACCCCATATAAAATCATTTTTCTTTCACGTCACATGATAAAGAGGACTTACAATGAGGCTGTAGTTTGGAACATGCATTTTCCAAAAACTCACTATGCCCAGAAACGATTGTGTCTCTTTCTTATTAGTGAGCAGAGACATGGCAGTGATTTTGTCGATCACATCTGTTGGGATGTGACAATGGCCATCTTGCCACTTTAAACCTAGGAACTGAATTTCCTGGGCAGGTTCTTTCAACTTTGCTTCGCTTAATAGTGAAACCAGCACAGAGAAGGATCTGGAATATTTGCTCCCATTTCTCAAAAACTTCCTTTGCTGTGTTGCCCCACACAATGATGTCATCAATGCACTGTAGGTGCTCAGGAGCGCCTCCCTGACTCTCTAGTTGATGAATCAACTTATGAATGGGGAGCAAGGAATCCCCGTTGGTGCAGTACTGCCGTCTGTGCACCATTTTTGTAGCAATCAGTACCTGTTGCTTTTTTACTCATAGCAACCCCACAACAGATGAATCATCTGACAGGCCAGGCAAAACAAACAACTGCTTAACACCTTCTGTGTCTACAGCCGCTATTCCAAAGGCTCATCAATACACTTTGGGATCCTTAAAGTATCCCATTCTGAGGTAATCAATACCAAGTATACACAGAGTCCCTGGGCTAGTCACAATAGAGAACTTTTGCTAGTCCTTACCAGTGAGGCTGATTTCGGCCTCCATCATAGTCAGGTCTTGGGAAGCCCCAGTCACCTCATGAATATAAACTGATTCTGTCCCTTGGTGACTCAAGGGCATTAAAGTGCACTGTGCACCAGTCTCCACCAGGGCCTTATATTTCTGTGGTTCTGATGTGCCAGGCCATCTAATCCACACAGAGCTAGCTGTGTATGCTGGTGTCCAAAAAGGCCAATGGCATTCTGGCTTGTATCAGAAATAGTGTTGCCAGAAGGAGCAAGGGAGTGATCATCCTTCTGTACTCAGTCCTGGTGAGGATGCACCTAGAGTACTGTGTTTAGTTTTGGGCCCTGTCTCGCTTCAATTTGTAGGAGGGAGATGAGGTTCTTTTATTATCTGTGTACCTAGTGTGAGAATAAGATACAATGGTTCAAATGTTGGTGCAACCAGTTTATTATAAATCCTTATCAGGGAGACGGGAAAGGGAAGGAGGGCGATAGAAAAGATAGGAAAGAAGTAAGAATCGTATAAAACGGGGATAGTCACCACCGGGATCCAGCAGTGGTCCTTTGCACGATATTGTGTTTCAAAGGCAAAAAAAGCAATGGGGAGAGGGGGGTGGGGGTGGGTGGAGAGCAGCAGCGTGGCCAGCCTTGGGCAGCATGCAGGTAGCAGGAAGAAGTCACAGAGCCAATGTGGGAGGAAGCAGCAGGAGTCAGGTAGCAGGCCCAGGAGAGTCCGTCAGCATGCAGGAATTCTGTAGTGAGGAATCTGATGGCAGACACCTTTGTTCTTCCACAGCATGCAGGTAGAGCGCTGGAGGGAGAGAGGTCATGAGGCTTCTCATTTCAGAAATCTCTTCTTTATAAGGAATCTGTTGCCAGAAAACCTCAACCTCATGGTTATAGGTCCCTTTTTATCCTTCTTCTGCCAGCCTATGTGACATCGTTGGGTGCTTGAGCAAGGGTCATGTGAGTACCCCCTGAGATGGCCATTTTCCTTGAGATAAGTCCAAACAAAAGACCGCTTCACGGCCATTAAGCTGCAGCTTATCTCTCTCTCCTTGCCCCTGTCCATCTCTGTCCTTCAGACAAAGGATTTCACAACCCTTGCCCAGGACTTATCCATCAGTGTTCTCCAAACAAAGGATTTCTCAACCCTTTGGCCAGCACTTGCCTGGTCTTGTTCATCTGTGTCCCCAGCAAACTTTGAGACAATGATGTAAAAGAATAATCTCTTACAGGCCCCTCACTAGAAGAATGACACTGAGGCTCTGAAGTGTGTCCAGAGAAGGGCAATGAAGCTCTTGAGGAATCTGTAGCACAAATCTTACAAAGTGCAGGTGAGGGAACTGAGAGTATTTCGTCTGGAGGAGGCTCAGGGGGAACGTTGTTCCTCTCTATTGCTACTTGAAGGGAGGTTATAGTGAGGTGGGTGGGGGTCAGCTCTTCTCCTATGTAACTATCAATAGGAATAGAGGGAATGGCCTCAAGTTGTGCCATAGGAGATTCAGATTGGATGTTAGGAAATAATTCTTTTCCAAGAGAGTGGTTAAGTGCTGAAATTAGTTGCCCAGGGGGACATGGAGTCACTGACTGTGGAGGTGTTCAAGAAATGTTTAGACATTGTACGGATGGACATGGTTTAGTGGGAAATATTCGTGATAGGTGGATGGTTGGACTAGATGATCTTAAAAGTCTTTTCCATCCTTGGTGTTTCTGTAATATTGTATGATATTCTCTCTGCAATTACCTTCCATCTCTTTTATTACTTAGTTAATAGTATCAGATAATTACATATATAATGTGTAAGTATTATATGTATAATTATACACATTTTTTATCTTGAAACTGTAGTTAAATTAGAATTTTATACTGTTCATGTTGCAAAACTGGCAAAATTTATGGCAAAATATTGGAAGAAATCTATGGATATTCAAATCCTGTTAGTCTGATGCTGCACACATCCTTTTTATTTAGTCTGTACTGAATACTTAGTAATAAACTAAGTATATAATAAGACAGGAGAGGTGAATTTAATGTCAACAAAGATGGTGGAGGGTACTTTTGTAAACCATCAGAGGGATAAAAATTCTGAAAAACAAATGTTTTCTATTTTTACTGTTTAGATCCACAGTGGCATGTGACCAGTTTAAAACAGACTGAATTCTCTCCAGCAAGTGATTAAAGCTTTTCCCAGATTTAGTCCCATGAATGAGCAAGGCCAACTGTGTTTTTGTTGTTGTTGTTATATTTCTTTTGATATATTTGTGGTTGTTTTGTTTGTTTTTGTTATTGTTAACTGTTTTGGGTTTGTTGTTTTTTTGTTTTGTTTTGTTTCATAATGTTAAAGTCACATAAATGGAAAACATAATGTGAAAAATTCATTGTGTGTGTCTGTCAACTTCACTGTATCTATTGTTATCCATCGATGATCTTAGCAAAAGTGAAATAGTCTGGAATTAATATGAAAGAACATAAAAATCACTTTATATAAATTTACTTCAGACTAAATTTGATAGAGTGGAAGGTCTTTGAGGCTCACAACATATTATTAATGCTCAAATAGTCTTTATGGACTTATGTATAATGACTAATTCAAAATGTATAATTCACATACCTTTGGATTTCATCTGTGGTGAGCTTCTTTGTTGGAATATGTATAAGAAGATAAAACATTAAAAAAAAAAAAAAAAAAAAAAAAAACCTTTAAGTATTAAAAATCACATGAAATTCCTATGAATATTCATATTGTTTGGATTAGTCGTGCAGACCGCATTGTAATATATTCCCTGATTAAATGGTGCAAGGCTTTCATATGCAAGTATAAAATTTTAAAATTCAGTGTCTATGAAATGTTCACATAAGAACTGTGAAATTATCAGTCAGAAATGATTTATAATGAAGGTTAATTGAGCTTTAGCAGGCAAATCAGGATAGAATTTGTTTTTATTTCTCTAGATTCAGCAAGAAACTTTTGTGTATTAGCATAAGAAATTTAATATTTTTCAATGAAGTGTTATCCCTGTGGAATAAAAGTAAATGGTAAAAATCTACTTCAAAGATGCCAGTACAATGTATATTAAAGACAGCATTTGTCCTTTAGAGTGATCACAATGAATGAACTGTCTTTTATTTTACCAAAAGGTGTATAGAATCTGAAAATATAATCTGCTGAAAAAGTATTTCAGCATTTTTTTAGGTTAAAAACAGCACAAAGCAAAACAAATAAATGCAATAACTTTTCAGTCTCTAGCATGGCTATTTTTTTTAGTAGGAGCTTTACTTAATCTCTTCACATCTTCAAATAACTCAAATACTATAGTGGTTTTAAGATTTGATTATATAAATTAGAAAACAGATTGATGAATTCCAACCTATACATCTTTTTCCTATGTTCTGCTCAGAAAGTCTAGGTATCAAATGAAACACTTCAGAAGTTAAAAATTGTCATGTCTTATGAGTGAGCTACCTGAGCTGTCTTCTGCTGGGAAATGTTAAATGATATGGCTTTTGTTTTTGTTTTTGTTTTTTAAGGGTTATTTGAATGATACGCATCTATATGAAATTTACTTAAACATTTTAAAAAAGTAAAAAAAAAAATTAAAAAAATTGAATTATAGCCCTGGCCTTCGGGATATCCAGCTTTGTTCTTTTGAAGAAACAACTTGCAACTACCCCATTGGCTCTAGCAGGCATGTGCAATGTGTGGCCTGCAGGATGTATGCAGCCAGGGATGGCTCACAATTTAACCTGCCCCTTGTCTAGTGCTATAAAAGCAGCTTTTTACAATGAGTGACCCTGGGTACACATCAATTGCTCAGCAGCAACCAAGCTGCCAGTGTGCTCCTTTTAGCAGTGGCTCATCTGAAACTAAGGCAGTAGCAGGGCAGTGCTGAACAGTGCTTTCTCAAGTGGTAGCAAATAACTATCTGCATTTTAGCTAAACTGAGAGCTATTAACAGTGAAGAACATGCAGCTGTACTTTCCATTTTAGTAGAGAAGTTTGAGAATATGTTTCAAGATCACACACACACATGAGCGCATGCACACACACACACGCATACACAAAGTTTGCAACACCATTCCCAGTTAATGTAAATACATTATCTGCAAATTTTCAATTGGAATGGATTTCAAGTGGAATTTTAGAATTTCAATTGCATATTCAGATTCACGTCTTCTTACTAAACTTTCGTAAGAACTCTCTTAATGGAGAAAAATATGCTTTACTTCACAGTTACGTGTCTTCAGTGTCATCACTTTTTGGCAGTATGCACATCTGAACAGTCGTCAAGGATGAAATACAGGAAGAGTAAAATTTTATCGAAAATCTCTGATGAACATCTTGAGAACTTGCTAAGGATTGCGGCCACTCCCACTGAACAAGGCTGATGTTTTAGTTTCACAAAATCAAAGTCAAATATCCCACTAGTTTTATGTTTATAATAATTTCATATTATTATATTATTATATTATAATATTTCATATTATTATAAGAAAGAATAGGCATCAGAATGTTTGCAAAAAGTGAATTTTTGAAAACAAGAGGTTCTTAATCCATGTGTTCAATTCTCTGGCATCTTTTTCAGTTCTAAAATACAAATATAAACTAAATGTAAGTACAGTGTACACATAGTCTGTAACTAATCTGTATCAGCAAAATTTTTGCTTAATTGAAACAGTTCTTCAATGCTTACCCAAATTCACTTTATTTCAGCATCTAAATTCTGCTATCTATTTACATTTTTCTACAGACTGTGTTTAGTTTGAAAATCACTTCTAGAATCTGCTCTCTTATGCATTTAACAGTGTTGACTATTTTGTCCTTTATTAAACACTGCTGGTGGCTGACTGACACCAGGGACTTTAATGTTCTGCTGCTATTTCTCCAGAGGTAGATGAGATTCATTTTCTCTCCTCTGACCTTCTGGCCATTTTCCTGCATGCCAACAAAGGTATTTGTCCACATAAGTGCTGATGTTTGTAGACAAGATGAAGACATTATGTGAGTCTAATATGTCCAGTAATTTCATAGAGCTCCCTATTTCTCATGTGTTTGCATGTTTTTGTGTTTTTGTTGTTGTTGTTTGTTTTGTTTGTTTGTTTTTCCATATTAGGCTCAAGATTATGTTTAATTCTTGTTTTTAGTTTGTGTTATTGTTACTTGTTTTTTTTGTTTTTTTGTTTTTGGCATTTGAGCCATGTACCATTTTTGACCATCAGAATTCTGTTTAAAAAGATAAATAGATTTAGAAACTGCAGCTTACCTTAAATAAGAAAGGCACAGAATGCTATTAGAAATTATCTGTACTCATATTCAGACCTCTGTTTCATTAAATTTGGCAATACAATTTTTATTTTCAGAGTATTGTAAAGATTTTGCTGATGTTTTGACTACTTTTCATTATAGTCTACTAATGTGGCCTCTTTTATGTATTCTTTGTAAGGCCTTTTACAAGAACAAGTTGTAAGAAATACTAGATCGATCTTCCTCAATTAGAAGACCTATTTGCTTGATATGAGAGGCAAGAGGTACTTCCACATAGTGATAAGAGATATCAAATATTTTTGTTTTAAAAACTTATTTTCTAAACTCTATGCATGGAAATCCTTGCTTAAGGAAGATATTTGTTTCAGAAGAAATTTCTTCTTCTGAATGTTTCTCAACTTTTTAAATGTAAATTTACTCCTTCATTTTTTGGGATCAATTTGAGGTCATCTGCTGTCACACAAAACTGTTTTTGTCAGTCAACTGCCTAACCTACTGAATAAACTTTTGTTCTGAGATTAGTAACAGGGTATGACTCCCATTTGTTATACCAGTCCTTTCATTCATACAGAATCATTAACTCCTTCATAAAAACAACACATGGTGTATTTTTTAGCTATTATTTGTTTATAAAATTTTGATTGAGAAAGCCTTTTGACAAAAACATAATTCTTGAAAAATAGATGTGATGCCAACCAAATTTCTAATCACTTTTTGTTTGTTTGATTGTTTTGTTTTGTTTTATATTAGTAATGGTTATGTTGTGATCTGTAAAGATACCAAAGACTGGCTAAGAATATATATTTTTTTACATTAGAGACATTTAATTCTTCACATAAATAAGCTGATTCCTTGTGACTTACAGTTGACATTCAAAAGTAAGGATTAATTGTTTTACTTGCTTTGAGGAGCTCTGAAGTCTTTGATGGTGAAAAATTTTAATAATTGTAGGTGCTTCTTTTCATGTTCTTCTTTAAAGAACAAGCTATGGATTAAGAATATAATTCTATAAAAAGTGTTAGTACTGCACTGTTTTATATTTGGGACATGTAACTGTTTGCAAGATAGTAAACTAATCAAATGAAAAGTCCTTTATTGCTAGTATATCTTTGGCTGATCTTTTTATGCAAACCTCATGTGGAGAGGTAGCTGTATTTATAATGGAAAAAAAAAAAAAAAAGCCATTATGGTCTTTTGTTCATGACTTTCTTAATTTCCACTTTTTGTAAGAATTTTTACTAAACCATCACAAAAATGAGTAATACATGGTCAGTATTTATAGTCATATATGACAACTTTTCAGATCTATTCTCTGTATAGGATGAAAACTGGAACTATTTAGTCCTATGATACTGATTTTATCCCATACAGACTTTCAGAAAATAGTATAAAGACTTTTAATATAGTTTTTATAATGACTGGATAGGTAACTGACACAGCATTTATCTGTGCAATGTTGTAATAAATGCAATAATGCATTTAATGACAGAATATAACATTAAAAATCATGTAAGATGTGTAGTAAAATTCAGCATAATAATAACATATACAATACATTTTCAGTGATGACTTTTCATAGTGGTCTACTTTCTGAAACAGTGAAGTATAGAATCACTGCTTGGATTGAAACGGGCCTTAAAGATCATCTAGTGTTCCAACTCTCTATCATGAGCAGGGCTGTCGCTCGTTCAATCAGGCTGCTGAGAGTACCATACAATCTGATTTTGAATACCTAAATATTGATGTCAATAACATATTTTTGAAACTTCACATTTAAACATTATTAAAATAGAAGTCAAATGCTGAAATGATAGTGGCTGCATGTTTCAGTGTTTCACTTTTAATTGAAAAATAAATTGCGTATGTCTTTAGTTGTTGTGTAACTGTAGGTGATGTAATGTTTCAAATTGCTGAGAAAGATATTATATACACTTTCTAGCAATTAAACATAATTCCTCAAGAAATGTGAAAGCATATGATACTCAGTGTGACAGAAAAAGATATCTTCTTTTACCTCTGTGTAACAGAGTTGTGTTCTTCTAGTACACTACATGAGATAATTGCAGTAGCAGGAGTGATGTTTCTCTGCTGAACTAGATGTTTTTCAGTACTGAAAATGAGAATTAAGAACTAAATGTGCTTTCTGCATATTGCAAGATAGTATTCAGAGTGAAGGTCTTATAATATTAATGTTAGCAAACTCAGCAATAGATTGTAGCCTGTTAGAACTTCCTGGATTTTGATTCTGTAAGATTGGGTAAGATTTCACACTGTATCAATTTAAATCTCTTGAAACTGATTCTTTTCTTCTTCCTTCAACAACTATATATATTTTGCTCTTGTGAAAAATGTAAAGGAGTTACGTAAAAACTCTGAGTTAAATATAAATTCTCATCTCATACTTTGCTCATGGTAGAAATTAGAAGATATTTTAAAGTGCATTTTTTCCAAACTATGGAAAGAAGCTATTCTTGATTAATAAAACAGTCTTATTGTCATCCTTAGACAGTTTCATAATGGGAGAATGTACCCTAGTTTCCTTCCATGCTTGTGTCTTTCGTACAAAAATCTCTTTTTATGACTTACCTTCAAAAAGTTTTAATGTTTGGGTTTTTTTTTCCCCTTATTCTCAAGAAGAATTCTAGGTTTTTATGTTTTATTTATTTGTTTGTATTTTATCCATTTCAGTCTTCTTTCAAGAAGGTATCAAGTACATTTTATGGAAATGAGATAGGACATTAAATAGGATAGGACATTCTCTTTGGGACAAAATATTTGTTCTATATTAAGTCCACAAGTAAACATTAATAAAATAGAGATGTGGAATATTACGTTTTTCCTAAAAGTTCAGGGTGACCATCAGTGGGGCAGATATTGTATGTAACATTTTTCTTCCCTACCATTTATTCCTTTTCAATATACTAAAGTCATAGTACTAGGGTAGAAATGTTTTTGACTTCAAGTTACACGTTTGAAAAAAGCTCTATAAAGAACTTCATTAGTAAGAGAGTGTTTTGATATTAACATACTTAATGACAAAATCTGACAGAATTTTTTTTAATGAACTTTGAAAACTAAGTCCTTGATTTCACATTTTCTTTTTTTATATCTCTTCATATTCTGATTTAAAGCTATGTTATCATGCTTTCTTTAACAAATAAACAGTTAACTGAATTATTTGAAAGTGGAAAGTGTGCATTTTTAATGAGAAGATATAATAGGATTTTTAAGTAATTTCTTAAAATATGTTAAATTGAATGCTGCCAGAATTATACAAAATTCATCTGCATGCTATATTATAGAATGACCTGGGTTGAAAAGGACTACAATGATCATCTAGTTTAAATGCCCCTACTATGTGCAGAGTCACCAACCACTAGACCACTGGGCTTTGCATAAGTCCAGGTAGATGCTTTATATAAGGTCTATATGCTATATATAGGAAAAAGTAGCAATATGACATTTTCACAGTTTTATCTCTCTGTTATCACTATTTAATGGAAAAATTATTTATTTTTTAATTAACCAAATTGGTTTTGGTTCATTAACCAAAACACATAAACTTCCAGTCCTTTACTCAAGCATCTAGGAAAATATGAAACTGTTTGAGAGAGGTAAGGACTTTGCTAACAGAGCTGTATTTTGGATGATAGTGAATCTGAATGTAAATTGAATGAAAATTTTTCAAGATCTCTAAACTGAGTTTCCCTCAAGGCATAAAAAAATTGGAAGATGCATAGCAGTTATTGTACAATTTGTATTGTACAATACACAGGATATTCAATAAATGACAGATATATTACAGACATTAATTAAATGAACAAAGGTGAAATCTTGCCAGCTACTGAACATTCAGTACAACCTAATAGTGGCAAATCCTTCTCACTCACTTTGAACAATAACAAAATTTCAAGATGTGTATCTAACTTCATCCGAGGCACCAATTAAATATTTGTGGTGTCTGTTTCTCTGCAGTTTTCAAGAACAGCTGTATCATTAGAGCATTTAAAGTGCTGTGTCAGCAGGAAATAAAACAATAGCTGCAAGAAAAAAAAACCAAAAAACAATAAAGCATAGAGCTATTACGTGCTTTTTGTGCTGAGTGTGGTGTACCTTGGACAGCATTTTTCCTTATTTATTTATTTATTTATTTATTTTACACAAGGGATAATTGAAATATAATTTAAGTCTAAAAAAAAAACAAAAACCAAACAACACAAGATTTATGAGAGCATCTCTAAGTAGACATGATTGCCAGTGCTAATTTCTCACTTCAGCTCAATTATTTTCATTTAATTTTTTAAGAAATAAAACTGAATCTATTTAGATTATCTCTAGGAATCTTCTAGAAAGTATAGAATCACACAAATATGGAGCAGAACAACCATTATTCTGTTCCATTTTGAGATGACTGAAGCACAGCAGGATTTATCTGTGTTAGAATTTTTGAAACACAGAACAATGTTAATTTCTCTCTCTCTTTCTTTTTTTTTTTTAACCTAGAATACAAATCCTCATTTTACTTAGATTTAAATCTCTTAGACAAATATGTCAAGTCATACAAGCATAATGCTTACATCAGATCCTTCCATCTTTCTATTTCAAATCAATTGAATTTACTCTTTTTTTTTTCCTATGTTGCCAAAAATAGTAAATGTAGAAATAACCATTCCTCAATAGGACTCAAGTGTAGTTTGAGTAAGAGCCTGTCTTTCCCTGTTTCAAATAAAAGGTGCTCAGGTAAAATGATAAAACAAATGAGTCAGATATAGAATGGGGCATCGTTCCAGAAATGTGAGGTCTCCATAAACCAGCCCATACAAAGTGCTGCCTTTGACCTTACAAGTACACCTGCACATATTACAATTATTATCTTTTTTTTCCTTTGAACCCTGTTAGATACAATTCTAATTGGAGAAGAAATGGAACAACTTTTTACTACTGTCATAACAGACTATATGTATGGAGCAGCTTTTTACTACTGTCATAAGTAGTAAATATCCATTCTAGCTAAAAAGCTGAGCCGGTATTATGTCAGGAAACTGATGTAAGACACTGAGGTGGTTCAAGTGAAATATATCTAACTAAACATTCTGAGCATTGACTTTTTGCAACTGAACATATCAAATAGTGTTCAAAGCACCATCTAGAAAAGGAAATTTCATCTGTAATGCAACAAAGAGCCTGCTATCTCTGCATTTTTTAATTTAATTAGTCTCTCATGGATTCTAAATTAAATTACAATGAAATAGATCCACTGAGTCTATCACAAGAACAGTCCTTTCTATTAAAACATTCTGTTTAGATTTCTGAGAATTGTATGTATAATATTCCAGAAGACTGAAATGTTTTTGAGGGATAAAATGCAAATTTCATCCTTGAATTCAGGAGGGGGAAAAAAAAAAATCCTGTTCAAATCTGAGTGTGGTTGTGGAAAGATATATGATTGATTTTATGAATAAGAAAGTTTACAGAAATAAGGAGGGTTAAACTTAGGAGTCAAATACTAAAACTGTGCCTGTCTTATATTATCATTCCTCCATCAATGGTTTACATTTTAACTATATGTTAGTTTGTGTGTTTTTTTTTCAGGGTAGAAATTTATAACATTATCCTCCAACTTAAATATAGAATCAAAATAATTTCAGAAATGTTGAACACTAACTAATGAAATGCTTCCTTTGTAGAATAATATAACATCACATGTCATACGCTTTAAAGTAGAGCAAGGAAATAATAAAAAGAAAAATTGAAGGAGGTTAAGAGACTCATTAAGATGTTGATTCCAGAGAACTACTTGATGAGAGCAAAGAAATTTTATCAATTAAGTTGGACTGATAGCATCTTAATTGTACCATAATTTGTTGCAACAGAGAAAGACGTGGATTCCTGCAGCAATTTTGATAATATTTACAGAGATCAAAAATTTTTCTTTATCAGTATGCATGTTAATCATTACTTTGTTATAGAGAAAAGAATACTTTCACCAGTAATTTGAAAAGGAATTGGAATTTGGAATTATCCAAGAATAAAATTCTGACCAAGGGTTTTTTTGTTTGTTTGTTTGCTTGCTTACTTGTTTGTTTGTTTTCCCACTTTCATCCCTCTAGTTTCAAAGCCTTTCACATTGAGTCCATTTGCTTACAAGCAAAAAACTGGTAGCACTGTGCATTGGATTAGTCCTCTCTGCAGGATAGATTATCTTGTGGGGCAGGTTCTCTTCAGAGTTAAAATCTAATTTTGTCTAGATTCAATAATCATTGGAATTTAATTTTTTTGAAAAGAATTCTATTCAGTAATGTCCATCATTGGAGCTTTCCATGAACATGAATTGTGTTTATATCTGCTTTAAGAAGCTTTGAAGATTTTATGTTTCTTTGTTTCCAAAGACCAAAAGCTCTGCTGTGTCTGTAAAATAAAATTAACAGATTCTGACACTAATTTTAAAAGTACCATTGAATAGATCCACATTTAATTAGTTATCCAAGAAATAAAATTTCAGCATTTGTTTCAAATGGTTTAATAATTCTGGTTTCTCAGTGATGTTTGGAACACAACTCAAGTGTGATTAAAATAGCAAATAATTTTGTAACTCCACAAAAATAAAGATTTAGAATTTAAATCTCTAAAATATAGTTCATGTCTGCAAGTTACTGGGCTTCTCATACTGAATAATTTCAGGACTTTGTAATCTGCATTGTGCAAAATATGGAAAATGTTGTCTAAAGGCATAGCATCTTTATCAGTGCTGCATTTCTAAATAGAATTGGAATGGACTGCTGCTTAGTTTTGCTTCTGTGTTTCAGAATCCGAACTTATTTCCCCCTCATGTAAAACATCATCTCTGTTTAATCCTGTAGGTAGTTATTTGGGGTGCATTAAAAAGAGCGTGTCCAGCAGGTCAAGGGAGGTGATCCTCCCCCTCTACTCTGCCCGGGTAAGGCCTCATCTGAAGTATTGTGTCCAGTTCTGGGCTCCCAGTACAAAAAAGACAGGGATCTCTTGGAAAGAGTCCAGCAAGGGGCCACAAAGATGGTAAAGGGCCTGAAGCATCTACCCTATGGAGAAAGGCTAAGTGAACTGTGTCTTTTTAGCCTTGAGAAAAGGAGACCGAGAGGGGACCTGAGGGACCTCCAGGTCTATAAATATCTAAGGTGTGGGGGGCAGAATGGCAAGGCCAGACTGTTTTCAGCAGTGTGTGAAGACAGAACAAGGGGAAACAACCAGAAACTGGAGCATAGGAAGTTCCGCACAAATATGAACAAGAACTTCCTTACGGTGCGGGTGACGGAGCACTGGAACAGGCTGCCCAGGGAGGTTGTGGAGTCTCCTTCTCTGGAGATATTCATGACCCGCCTGAACACCTCCTTGTGTGACCTGGTGTAGGGAACCTGCTTTGGCAGGGGGGTTGGACTCGATGATCCCTGGAGGTTCTTCCAACCCCTAATGATTCTGTGATTCTGTAATTTCATTTAGTGGAAGGCTGGAAAAGGTTGTAAATATATCCAGTTGTTTCAGAAATTGTCACAAAATCTCACAGACACACAGAATCATAAGAGCTGCAAGGGACCTGTGGAGAACATTTAGTCCAACTCTCAGCTAAAGCAGATTCTGTAGTGTAGTTTTGTAGAGCAAAACTCTAACAGAGGTGTGTCAGAAACCAGTATGGCTGGACACAATTGTTTCTGAAAAAAATAACAGAAATATATAATTAGTGGATAGACAATGTTAATATTATTTATAATAGCACAGTTCTCTAAAGAATAATGATGAGAGATTTACCACCTCGTCTCTGCTCTGCCCCCAAACTCCTATAAATACTTAAAGTATATTTACCAATTTATTCAATCTGAATGTCTAGACTAGCAAATTTCAAGCCTGCTTGTGTTTCCACGAAGATCTGTCAGCTTTTATGTGGTAGTCAGCAAAACATTATATTTAGGAAGCAGAAATTGAATTATTTTTTAACTTAATGTCTGGTCTCCAAATAATTATGTTTCATTTCCAATGTCGAGTTTTGTACATTATGTTTGAACTGAAAAGGCTATATTTAGCAGGGCAGTTTATAACACTACCATTTCTTTACAGAATTTGTCTATGATTCTGTTCTCAGGTTCACCTACTTTAGTCTGAGAAATATGTATTCTCATCTAGTCTTTCAAAAAAACTGATTTTTATTCTTTATTTCAGTCCTAAGAAATTGCTTTTACTGATGTGTTTCAAGTGGACAGTCACTTGGTGCTAGTCACTGCCTTCAAGTTTGGCCAAAGCCAAAATGTATTCAAAGCATTTGTAACATGGTTATTTTAAAGAAGATGTTGTTTTAAAGATGAAATTGTATGTAGCGTACTAATTTTATGAGCACGCTTCACTCAACATTGCATTACTTTCTCTTCCACTTTTTAAACTGAAGCTTTGTCTGCAGTATATTATCTGTGGGAATTTTATGGCTTTTTAGGAACAGGTTTTGGCTTTAGAATTTTACCTCAGAATCTGGAAGACAAATTCCTTATTTCTAGCTGTTGTGTTTAAAACTTTAAGATGCATTCTAACGTTGCTTTGAAGGGCTTTTGAAGCTTTAAGATGCATTCTAATGTTGCTTTGAAGGGCTTTTAAAGCAATTGCTGTAGACAGCAACACAAATGGAAAATAATACAAACATGAAATTTTTAGGTACTCGTAGTGTTCATAGATTTACGTTGCCTTCATACGCAGCTTTACTGGAAGTTACTGACTATCCTGTGGAAATTAGTGCATTCCAGCTCTAACATGGCTTATTTACTCCAGATTTTTTAAACACTGTATTTCCTTTTTTCTCCAAAACTGCATATGGTGTGAATAATTATTTCTGTTTTTCAGGTTCTGTTAGTGTATTACACAAAGCTTGAATTTTGAAACTTAAATCTTTAAGTAAAGGAGGCATATTTCAGAGGAGGAAACATCTAGAAAGCTGCTTAATAAATCAGCAAGGTTAAGATGTGCACATAAGATAGGATTTTTTAGAGTGCCCTGATCGAGTTGGTGTGGCTTTTTTTAACAGTAGGTGCTGATATATTAAGCAACAATAAGTGTGACATATTTATCTATCTTAAAAATACTCCTGTTCATACGATACCCTATGCTACTGCAAAAATAAAATAACTATTATTTATATAGTCTTGGAATCTTGGAGTCATTCTGCAAAATACGTCCAGTAGATTGAAGAATATTATTTCTTACTTTTAAGTAGTCTTCAAGGAGGAAAATAAGAAAGTAAGGTTTCCTCAGAAAATAACTGTAACAAAAATCTCTCTCACTCACTCACTCTTCTTTTCTTTTTTTTTTTTAAAATGAATATTTTGTTTATCTCCAATGGGATATATTCAGAAATTATCCATGTACTAGAAATGCAGCAGAATGGAATTGAACCAATCAGAATCATTTGTGGTTTTTTGTTGACCTGATCCTGCAGTGTGTGCCAGAAACTGATTCAGAGAATATAAGTGGCACTTGATTAAAATACCAACAAAGCTGTTATTAAACAGGCAGAGCACAGAAGCCAAAAACCTGTTGCCAGAGAAAACACAATGGAATAAATATTTTCAAAACATTTTCTGAAAATGGAGCAACTAAAAATTAATGATTAAATAATGTCTAAATTTTCAATGAAACAATGAAGGAGCTTGGAATAAAACTTAAGAATAAAATGGTGCAGAAGTATACATTCCTGAGAAAATAGATTTTGACAGAAAAGTACACTGGGATTTTTCCATGAAAGATGCCAGAGAGAACTTAAGATTTTCCTCTTGTCCTGTTATGCTGTTAAGTCCTTCCTAGTGAGCTTATTTATTACTCTTCTTGCTATCATTTATTATTTTGCTGTGGGTGGTGGCTTTTTTTTGTTGTTGTTTTGTTTTTTTTTTTGTTTTTGTGGTTGCTTATTCTTTGAGGTGAAATATAAATTCGATATTTGAAGATGCTAGTTTTTAATCCAAAATTTTTGTTTAGGAGTCATATTGTGTTTCCAAGTCAAGCAAACATGCAGTGGTGTCATACATGATCTTTTTAATGTGTATTGTAAAATAGTTAGGAAACTGATGAGTTAGGAAGTTGATGCAACCTTTTAAAAACTTATGTAAGTGTCCCTTTGTTCAGAGAAGTAATTACTTCCAACATAAGGAAATACCTATAGTGTTCACAAATTCACAATTAGAGTTATAGAAGATATATATATTATATATAAGATATATATATTATACATATATATATAATACATATATATATATATATTATATATATAAGATATATTATATATAAGATATATATATTATATATATATATTATATATTATAATATAATATATATATATATTTATATATATAATATATATATATATAAATACATATAATAATATATATATATTATATATATTATTATATATATTATATATATATTATATATTATATATAAGATATATATTAGAATTATAGAATTCACAATTCAGGCAGCTTATGTACGTGAACCTAGTGACAATTAGGATGGTGAATTTAACACAGCCTCAGAAAGAATCTGAACCTTAAGAAACGTGCATTAAATGGAAACAACAATATCGACTGCATTACCTCTCAGAAATTTAAGCACATTATACATTGAGAAAAAGAGTTGATTCACTGGGATAGGCTTGGAAAAATCATCTACTTTGCAAAATAATTTTTACATCTTCAGCTATAAAGACAGTGATAAGAGTAAAACACAGTAAGTGTCCGTTGCTATTAACTTATGTATTTACATAGGTGCTGTGTATGTATAAATCATTGCAGTAACAATGTTGACTTCAACCTACTAATGAAATAAGCTGAAAATTGTTTATTTTTAATGTACTCACCTGCGGAAGGATTTAAGGTGGATTTTTTTTTATAACATGAAAAAATTCATTAACTATCATGCATTGTCCCAATATGAGAAAAATACCTAAAGTTTTAATTACGTTTTCAACTTTAAGATAATGAAAATTATGCACTTTGGCTCACTGAGGAAAAGTGATCATTAATTTTTGACTAATTTCTTTTGAATTTCTTTTTTATTTTTACTTTCTATTTACATATTTGTCCTTTTCCTGATGTATCTATGTTATTGATTCTACGTGTAAGTTTTATATATGTATTTTTAAGCTGAGTTCTTGTTTGATGTTTGCTTGCTTTTGCTTTCTTTACTGTTGCTTGTTGTTGTATTATTCAAACTTGGCAGTGGAATTGAGTGTCTTCTCTGGAATTTTGACTCTTAAAAATTCATTGAAAATATTTGCTGTCACAAGATCAGTTGTTCTATATGGTAGTAAATATAGGTGACTGTATCTACACCTAAATTCTTGAAAAATTGGAAAAAAAAAATGAAATTAAGGAAACTATCTAAAAGCTTTGAACAAAGTTCTATCATATTTGACTTTATTTCCTTAACTGCAATTTATTACTTAAAAACTTATGTAAATTTTGTTCTGAAAATTCTGTTGAATCATAAGAAGTAGTCTACTAGTAGATGCATTGGACCAGTTTTCAAAATTGTCTGTCTAGAGTAAGCGTACAAAAGGACTCTTAAGTGTGAAGATGGTAATAGGTTTCCCATTATAACAATACTTTGTATTGCTATGCTATGTTCTACTATCAAATATCACCACACTTTGCAGCTACTAATGACTTTAGTCCCCCAGTGCCCCAGTGAGGAAAAGTTCCTATTCCTGTCTCACAAATTACTTCACATGTAAGAGATGGAAGGTCTAACAGAAGTTACCAGCCACCTTAGGATATTGTAAGAATTGGAAAGGTGAACCAGCTAGAAAGTCAAGTGTGTGATTTACTTTCCTTGGAAACACTTTTATTGATGCTGGTAGGCAGCAGGTTTCACATTTCCAGACAGATGGAAAAGGTAGGGAAATGCCAGTTCATTGGTTTCTGCTTCAAAACAAAATATCTCTTCAGAAAGACTGTCTCTTTATAATTGTACTAATACAAGTCCATTGTGCAAAATTAACTCATATAAATTTCCTTTTTCTTACTGTAATGGCAATTTTGTGTAATTGTGTTATTTTTTCAAGGGCTAACTTAGAACTCTGGTAAAGTTTCCAATCTGTGTTTATAATTAGTTATAGTATAAGGTGTATCATCAGTGAAAGTGGAAGTTCGATGTTACCTCTCCTCTAACTTCCAAAATTATTATATTTTGAATTGGCCTTTCACCTAACCAACAACAACAACAACAACAACAACAAAATAATGCAGAAACAGCTTTGTTGTGGACTGAGGACTTAGGGAAGAAAAATTTGTACAGGAATCACAGACAAAGGGTGGATGGATCTAAGAAGACCAGAACCATGAAAATGGCTGAAGAATATAAGGGAGCACTATAGCTTTCTGATTGGCAGGAGTGATGTCCTAGTTTATGAATAGTTTATATTTGAATTCAACCATTCTGTCTAATACTTACTTGTTTGTATGTAGTTATTTTGCAATGAAATGCTTCACTGTAACTTGCTTTTCCTGAATTTTATCTCAGCTATTAATCTTCCAAGAAATTAATGTCCCTTTTCTGCATTTCCCCCCAAAACTGAATCCTTGGCATGACAAGCATATTTTCTTTAACGATAAACTTGATTTCATTATGCTCAACTAAATTTGCAAGTGAAGCTTTTTCTGTAATCAAACTATGACACTAGCATCAGACACTGTGAGTATAGGAAAGGTCTTTCTAAATGCAATCTTTTTCTACCTTTTAATTAGAAATATAATTGGCCAGTAGAATGCAATGTCATAAATTATATTGCTGAATTATATATTGCATAAGTTTCATAGGAAATTGTGATGCTTTTTATCACCAGCCATTTGTATTGTCCTTCTTAAAGATCAAAATGTAAATCTCTTTTATAGCTTGATGTGAAAAACAAATCCTTTTTTCACCCCAATAAAAAATGAGTAAAATTAAAGGAATTCCCATAGAAAAACAAGTTTAGACTTGAGCTTTTACAGAGCTGAGTGCACCTTCTCCTAGTGTTCACAAATAGTAAGGTCAAAGAGATATTAAAAGAAATCAATTGGGTATTCCATACAGGGTGAAGGGAAATACACAGGGAATCTATTAATTCAAAATACAAAATTGTTTTTGCTAAAAGAATGTGTCCACTAAAGGATATTCAGCCTGTATTGTTATGATGAAGAAAATTTGGTTTTTCTTCATAGAAGTATTAATTCAATAATTATGAGATAGGGGTAAAAGACAAGTTGATTTGTAAAAATGATGAAAGCATATAAATTGTTGGCTTAAATTGACATTTAATATGCTACTTCAGTTAAAATATATGTATTTATCAATGTAGTGGATTGTATGTTTATTAAAGATTTATCAAATCTAAAATATGAATTCAGCAATTATCATTAAATAAAATCATCATAGCTTTAGTAGTTCTATGAAATGCTACAGCTTATTAGCAGAATATAATTTACTTACTTGTTTGTTTGAGGTACTTATGTATTTGACCTTACATTTGTGTTACAGAAAGATTTTATTTCTATACATTTATTTTTATGTTATATAAAAAGTCAGGTACACATGCAGCTGTATAAAACTATCACAAAAAGTTTATCTAACATAACGATTAAGTGCTCTGTTATGTCCAAGGATATCTATGACATGTTCAAAAGGAACGGAGATAAAAATGAAATTTGCAAATGTTGTGACAGTTCAACTGTAAATCAGATAGTAATTTTCACAGTGAGTATGAGTAAATTCTCAGGAGGCAGAATTATTGGTGCCAGGAAACATTATTCATTCTCTGCCATGGTCAACTTTACCTTGCAGTATGTCCAAGGCCATTATTATTATTTAAGTACCTTCTTCAGTGATATTCATGATTTGCTTAAGGACAGTCTCTGGATTACTTCTGCAGTGTTAAATGAATATCTTCTACTAAATGTTAACTATTTCAGTTCTGTATATCTGTACGGCAAATCATAGGATGCTGTAAGTTTCACTATATCATTTAATTGTCCTGTACAAATGAGTAGTTATACAGTAAAAAAAAAATAAAATCATCCAAAATACATCCAAAACTAATGCATCTATCATTGAGCAGTGGATTTTGAAAACAAAAATAAAAAATTGTATTGAGATAGGTCTAGTGGAGTCATTTAAAAGACTGCCTTAGTAGCTTTCATGCTATGCCATTATTTACGCTGCAGTGTTAGGAGGTGTTGCTAGTAAGATACACAGAAATTCCACAGAATAGCTAAAAATGTTTCTTCATCCTCAAAAGAGAAAAAAGGCTTGTCTCAGAAATATGAATGCAGCTTATTTATTTGCATATTACTTTTTTCCTTTTCACTCTTGATCATTCTCTTTTGCTTCCTTTTCTACCAAATTCCATTCTCTGTCCACCAGACACCATGGAAAGTAGACTATTCTTCATGATACTTATTGGCAAGAGGGAAAATTAGGTATATATCAAATTTTTCTAATCTGTTTCTATGGAACAGAAATAGGTAATAAGGAAACAATGTGCTTAACACAGGGATATGACTAAAACAAGCTTAAATTCTGTAATGGCATTCTGGACTCTGCACTGATGGACCATGCAGTCACCCACAAAAATATATGTTGTAGAGAAATGAAATATAAAGGAAAGTAATTGTTTTGCAGACTTTTTTGCTCTTTCTGCATTTTTTTCATTTAGTTTTTCTCTATTTGTGACTTCTCATTTTGTCTCCTTAAATGTGATCCATCTCACTTTACTGAGACTTCCAAAACTGACGTATCATGGTCTATGTATGCATATATCTACTCATTTACTTGTTTAATTTGTGTAGCACATTTTAATTTCAATTTTTGCTTTATTCATGAATAGAGACCATTCCTAGCATATTCCTAATTGCTAATGATTTTCTAGTAAACAATAGTACAGGCTTAGAGACCCATGCTGCTTTGAGATATTTCAAATTATCATTCAATCAAAATTAATTTTAAAACTTATCAGTGTGGGGTTTTGATTTTTTTTTCATGATTTCTTAACACCAATGAAACAAATTTTCAACTAGTACTGTGTGTTGTTGTCATTAAGCTCACTGAAATATGTACGGCAAATAGATGGTATCAACCATCAGCTCCTCTGAGCTTCCAGATGTTTAATTATACATTTCATGATGCAAAATCTGATTTAAATTTTACTGAGTACTTTTCTCAGTTCTTCCACCTGTGATATTAGAATATTGTTCTAAATGACAAAATATTTAAAATGAAAAAAAAAAGTTGACATTACAGAAGCCTATTAGGTTTGGGAAATCATGACCAACCTGGTAGCCTTTTATAGTGTCATCAGAGGCTAGGAAGATGTGGGAAGAACCATAAGCATTGTGGCTTTTGACCCTCTCCTGTAACATCCTTCTAATGAAGCTTAATAAGCTTCTGCAGAGAAGGACTTAACAGTCCTAGCAGACAACAGGTTGAATATGAGCCAGCAGTGAACCCTTATGGTCAAGGCCAATAGGATATTGAGGTACATTAAAGAGACTGTAACAAGCAGAGATATGTTATTCTCCCATTCTACTCTGTTCTGGTGAGGCCGCAAATGGAATATTGTGTTCAGTTCTGGGTTCCCCAGTACAAGAATGACAAGAAATTATTAGAGAGAGTAGAGCTGTGGACCACAAAGATGATTAGGGTCCTGCTTGGAGCATCTTTCTTATGAGGAAAGGCTGAGAGACCTAGGACTGTTTAGCTTGGAGAAAAATGCGAGAGGGGATCTCATCACAATCTATAAATAACTAAAGTGCAGCTGTCAAGTGGGTAAGTCCAGGCTCTTTTCAGTTGTTTGCAGACAAGAGGCAATGAGCAGAAACTGGAACATAGGAAGTTCCATACAAATGCTAGGAATAACTTCTTTACTGTGAGGGTGACAGAGCACTGGAACAGGTTATCCTGAGAGACTGAAGAGATTCCTTATCTGGGGACATAAAGGCCTGCCTACATGTTTTCCTGTGAAAGCTGTTGTAGCAAATCTCTAGTAACTGGGGGGTCGGACTTGACATTCTTGTATTTTCCTTCAGGGATGAGAGTCTGTTGACTGTTAGATTTGTATTGGAGTTGAAAAAGGAAGAGAATACTACTTTAAAAACAGCAATTATACCATTCTCTAGCTTACCACTTAACAAAGCTAGCTATCCTTAAGGAAGAAAAATGTAATCATAAAAAAGTAATTTTGCTTAAATCACAAAATATTGGATGCTTGACTACATATCAGTTATCCATGAAAAAAAAAAACACCCTCTTGTATCTAAGGTGCTATTAATTTATATTCACTATAATTTGAGGGAATGTTTTATTTATTTATTTATTTATTTATTTTTACTTCTAAATCAGTCTTTTATCAGCAGTTTGCTGCAATAGGATATTAATCTATTAATTCTCCAGTCAAATCTCTCTTGTGATTTACAAGTGTCTTTGCACGTACACTCAGCCAAAAATCTTTCTTTTTTTTTTTCTATTTGCTATCACTTTCTTATTCTCTAATCCTTTTAATTGAGCCTCTTAATTTACTACAAAAGAAACTCCTGTTTATTTTTATTTTTATTTTTTTATTTATTTTTTATTTATTTTTTTTCCTGCTGTTGTTTGCCTGTTATAAAAAGTAAATGTCACCAACTTTGATAATATTTTTCTGTTACATTCTGATCTTACATATTAGAAGTAGCAGTACAGAAAACGCTAAAAGTCTTTATGGGAATAGATGTTATGAATTCCTAGTGTCTCTCACAAGCATTTGTAATTATTTGTTTTTCAGAGTTTGATAATCACAGATTTAGGTTTGCTTTTGTTTTACCAAGCATGAATGTAAGCTGGACAATGAGTGGACTGAGAATAGCCCTGCAAAGAAAGACTTGAGTTGTTGATAGCTAAAAAACTGTATCTTGTAACACTGCATCCAAACAAATGTGGCCAGTAGGATGAGGGAGGTGATTCTCTCACTTCACTTCACTCTCATCGGATCCAACTTGAAGTTGGATCAGCTCTGAAGTCTTCAGTATAAAAAGACATTGACCTGCTAGAGCAGTGAAGGTCAACAAAGACAATGAGTGGGCTGAAGCAGTTTTTCAGCTTAGAGAAGGCTCCAGGGAGACCTTGTAAGTTTCCTTCCAGTTCTTAAAGGAGGCCTGAAGAACATGTGAGAAGACACCGTTTATCACAGAGTGTAGCATTAAAGATTTTTAGTCAAAAAGAGGGTAAAATAGATAGTAAGAGAAAATTATTTAATGCAAGGGTGATAATGTACTGTAACAGGTTGTCCAGAGGAGTGGGAGGATGCCTGCTTCCTGAAATTGTTCAAGACCTTGCTGCATGGGGTTTTAGCAACCCGATCTAGTAAAAAGTACATCTGAATGGTGAATTGAGTCCCTCCCAACTCAAACAATTTTATGATTATATTTTTCCTAAGTCTCAAAAAGCAATACACTTAGGTCTAAAGATTTAATATTTTTATTTTTTTCTGTTTATTTATTTTCATCTTTGTATCATTTGAAATTAACAAATGTCATATCATACAGTAGTGAAATAACAATAACTGCAAAAATAATGAAGAAAGACTGAGGAAAAGCACCTGTATATTTCTGGATGAGGGTTTTTGTTTGTTTGTTTGTTTGTTTGTTTTTTCCATGCAAAGCTAGAAAATCTAATGTTATCTTAGGCAGGCCCAAGTGTAAATAAATATGTAAATGGCTTAAGACAAGTCGCTACACTTCTACATTAATGTTATGAAAATCTGTGCTAAAAATGGTGTAAAGAGCACTTTCTCAATATGTGAGAGCCTTGTAGACAGACAAGGGCCTATAGGATGTCCTAAAAATTTCTTGGGACTTGTAGTCTTTTTTTTTTTTATCTGAAGTAATACTGAATGATGTCAGAATACACTTCATATAATAGAAAAAATGTGGAGGTAAAAAGAAAAAAAAATCTTCAGATAATATTGAAATTTTGTGTAATCTATCTACAAGGCTTTTCTATGAAGAATGATGTTATTTTTCAAGTACTTCATGTTGTGCAGATGAAATTACAATTAGTTTTTATTTTATATTATTTTTACAAGTAATATAACTGAGTACCACAAATAAAATATTAAAACTATTTTTTTTCCAGTATTTTTATGTTGGAAAAATCTATTAGATGTAGGTGAAGATATGGGAATTCTATAATCTTATTCACTAGATGCTAGACTTGGCAAAATGCTTGCAAATCAAATGTCGGCAAAATATCTTTAGAAAAAAATGGGGATAAAAGAATCTAATCTATAATAAGAATCTAGTCTTCTGAAATTTATTCTGGGACATACGACAGAATAATCACCTTATAAAAATCCAGGACAAGATATTCATGCACCATGTAAATCTTAGTCCATTAATCATTTAATGAGAAAAAAAAAAAAACAAAACGTTTTCTATCTGAATTTCTTTTTTTTTTTTAATTGTCACTATGATTTTCATCTATTGCTGAACATGAATTTAAGATTTAAGGTAGTTTGGTTTTCTTGTGACAGCTGTAGTCATTTTAATACTCAATGTCATGAAGGGACAGCACAGTAAAAATATAAAAAGCCAATCCTGCTGCATATGTATGGCTTGTGAGTAGCTGAAACTAAATTTTGTCTATTTGTGAAGTCTAAAATACAGCTGAGATTACATCAGATTTGCCCTTCAGCTATTATAAGGAAAGAGAAATATATGTTAAATAAAACACTCTTCAAGAGACTTCATCTTTCTACTCCCCCTTTAAAGCTATTTTTTCTTAGTGTCCTACTTTTTGTGTAGTTTACAGTAACTGAGTCATGGTACCTAATTCCTGTGAAATGTAGCAAGTGGTATCATTCATTAACTTCCTCTGACAAAAATAAGATTTTTGTATTAGTTTGAAAACAATGGATTCAGTTGTGTCCATCAGCTCTTATTAGATACTCAGAAAATTAAGAATTTTGCTTTTATTTTGACTGTGAATTTTCATCTAGATATAGCCGAGCGTTTGTGCAAAGAATAAAGCTCCTTCCCACTTTATAAATGTTGAGCAAATAAAAATCAATCTCTACTCCCTTTTATATGTTTAAATTTGAATTTGGCCATAGCTAACCAGTATCATTCAGAGTACAACTTTATTTTTCTTATTTACTCAAGCTCTTTGTTATTGCATACATGAAATTACTACCTGAGCTTTATATGAAACTATTTGCACTGTCTTTAATTGTGAAAAGTGCTGCAAATTATTCAATTGCTATAGTTTCCTACTCATAACAAACACACAAAAAAATTACTGATTAACTAAGTAAGCCAAATTCCTCAATTTGCTGTTTGTGCCAATTCAGTGAAAGACAGTGTTTAGAAATAATAATAATAATAATAATAATAATAATAATAATAATAATAATAATAGGAAAAATAGACAATCACCAGACAAAAATAGCATGTGTAAATTGTAATACTGAGAATATCTCTCTGTTAAATATCACAGAATCACAGAATCACAGAATCACAGAATCACAGAACTGTAGGGGTTGGAAGGGACCTCCTGAGACCATCGAGTCCAACCCCCCTGCCAAAGCAGGTTCCCTACACCAGGTCGCACAGGTAGGCATCCAGGCAGGTCTTGAACATCTCCAGAGAAGGAGACTCCACCACCTCCCTGGGCAGCCTGTTCCAGTGCTCCGTCACCCTCACTGTAAAGAAGTTCTTGCGCATGTTTGTGCGGAACTTCCTATGCTCCAGTTTCTGGCCATTTCCCCTTGTCCTGTCTCCACTCACCACTGAAAAGAGTCCGGCCTCGCCATTCTGCCCCCCACACCTTAGATATTTATAGACCTGGATCAGGTCCCCTCTCAGTCTCCTTTTCTCAAGGCTGAACAGACCCAGTTCACTCAGCCTTTCCTCATAGGGGAGATGCTCCAGGCCCTTCACCATCTTTGTGGCCCTCCGCTGGACTCTTTCCAAGAGATCCCTGTCTTTTTTGTACTGGGGAGCCCAGAGCTTACAACCCACTTTAAGAATTGGACATAAGTGGGTGTTATATATGTAGCAATCTAGCCCAGAATCCTCATATTGATTTTCAAAGAGTGGCAGCAATTTCTGTTATGGAAATCAGATTCATTTACAACAGGCTTTTCAGCTTGCTCCAGTGACAGTTAAAAAGGCCTTCAATTTACAACCACGGTTTTTACCTTAGTGTTATATTTCTTTTCCTCTTCAAATTGGTGAAGGAAACAATAAAGATCAGAAAGGCTATCTTTGCAGACCATTGGCTTTCCCTTTCTACACAAGCCATGGGTTTAGTAGAGTCCATATCTCTACAACAGCGCCATTTGTAATTTCATAAGGCAGTGCTGAATTTTAACTTCATAGAAATAACTGCTTATTTGAAGGTACATCCATAAAATTTGTTTAATCCAAAAAGAAGCTTTTCCTTACCTTGTAAGTATCTGGTCAAATCCAGATTATTGGATGCCTTAATGTAATGCCTTTGAGAACTGAAAATGAAACTTCACAAACACAAATATATGCAAGGTGGGGCATGAGTGCCAAAATTAATTAACAATCTAGAAGAAAAAAAAAGACAGATGTGTCTTTACTTTTGTGATTGAACTACAATTTTTCAGCTCCTCCCTCCCAGTGTTATTCTTGCCTTCTGGAAAGGGGAACTCTGATGTTAGTTTTCATCTACTCCATCTGCTGAGTTTTCTAGCATTGGAAGAGACATGTTTGCAATAAATACTTGGTTTGATATTTTAGGGCATATTCTGGCTTAATATAAATCCAATGTAGTCCACTAGTGTATCTGACCGAGCTCTGTATCTGACCGAGCTCTTCTTCTGACCCAGCTCTGTTTCTGACCATGGCAAAAGGAGATGCTCCTCAGACAAAGTCTGATCTACAATTTCAGACCACACAAATTTTACTGTCTCAGTAACCACAGGATTTGATTAGAGCTGTTAGAGAGACAATTCTGTTCATTCTATTTAATATGCATTTGCAAATTTCTTGTCACAAATTTCTCTTTCGACTTTTTAGTCCTATTGATCCTGTCTGCCTACACAGCTTCTTATAGCAGCACATTATAGAAGCTCACTGTCTGCAATGGCAGGGCTGCTGTACAATGTAAAAGGATATAGCAATTACGAGTTTATCTATTGATATTCCAGGTGAATCTAAGTAGTAAAAATCTGAATAAGAAATGTTTTCTGATTTTGTGGTTATCTTGCTCTCTGCACCACTACAGCATGGTAGTCAAAGCAGTTCATCTTTTAAATTTCAAAACATTCTGCAACTATCAGTATTTCCTGAACAACTGCTTTCAATGTAATGTTCATCTATACTATCTAACTGTGTTCGATCCTTTAAAAGCTGTAATCTGATCTGCTGCAATAAACTCTGCATACCAAGCCAAAGCTGTCTTGTCTGCCTCGATATGGGAAAATCCATCTTGCTTGTTTAGAATAGCATGAGACCAAAATAAAGTCTGAGGATTTTTTCAAAACAAGAACTTGAATGTCAAGGTACAAAACTTTATTAGGAAAACATTCCAAAACATGATAGAATTTTATGATGAGCTATATATTCTTACAAAGTAAGAATATACTTTGAATGTACTTGTAGTTACTAATATTATGTCATGTTGATTTAAGAACTTTTTACAGTATATACTACTACTTTTTTAGTGAAGTATAAAACCTTTTAATCTCAAAAGGATAAGATTAAACTTCATCATATTTTTAATGTATTTACTGTTTGAAGTAACTGTGAAACTACACATAGTTAAAGCCATATGAACTTTACTGTGGGATGTCTTCTTCCAAGAATGTATCAGTCTCACATCAGGTTTTGAAATTGCATATATCAGATTGGGAATTTTTTTAATGCAGATTTTATCTATGCTTTTTGTGAAATACTTACCGTTTTAGCCTTTCATCAGTCAAATCAATGACTTAATACTGACAAATTACAGAACAACCTATATATATCTTGAATATTTCAGGAAATCACAAAATCACAGGTTTTGGAAGGTACCTCAGGAGATCACTGACTTAAATCCCTCTGCTAAGAAGGTTCCCTGCCATAGATTGCAAAGAGCCCAGTGGGCTCTTGAATATTTCCATAGAAGGAGATCCCACAAACCCTCTAGACAACGTCTTCCTATGCTCCATCACCCTTACCTTAAAGAAGTTCTTTCACATGTTTGTGTGGAACTTCCTATGTCGAAGTTTTAGGTCATTATTCCTTGTCTTATTATTAAACACCAGCAAGAAGTGCCTGGCCTCATCCATTTGCCTCCTACCTCTTCTTAGATGTTTATAGACATTAGCCAGACCCCTCCCCTGCCCCCAATATCTTTTTTCCCCACACTGAACAGACCAAAGTTATTCAACCTTTTCTCATATGGGAGATGTTCCAAGCCTTTATCATCTTTGTAACCCTCTGCTGGACAACTTTTAGGAGATCCCTGTCTTTTTCGAACTAGACACAGTATCCCAGAACTGTATTTTAAATGTGGCCTCAATGGGGAACAGTAGAGGGAAGGATCACCTCTCTCAACAATGCTCTTTTTAATGCACTCCAGGATAACATTGATCTTGGCAGCACGAGCGTACTGCTGTATTTCCATGCCTGTCCATATATTTTCTTAAAAACAAAAAGCTATAGAACTTTATTTCTGAGAATGAAAAACTTGAGGAGGAAGTTTTGGCATAAGGTAACTATATTCCCTTTAAGAATTTTAGGTCTAGAATTCCTTTGCAGGACCATTATTAAAATATACACATTACATTCTGTATTGATCTGTGTTTCTGAGATCACTTATGACTGCTACTGCTTCTACACACACGTAAATTCTAGAAAAATCTTACTGACCATTAATCCTGAACAGTTATTGCAGGTTTAGTGAAAAAGGTTTTTTTTTTCCTCTTCTTTCTTTTATTTCTGATTTTTTTCTTACCACATTAAATTTTTGCTGTGGAGACTAGCCTCTGAGCAGGTAAGTCGGCGCTGGCAAGGGATCTGGAGTAAAAAGGCCAACCAAAAAGCTCTTTTTAAGGCTTTTTTAAGGCTTTTATGAGGCTAGCATCAGCACTAGAGCTAGCAGCTTGTGGGCAGGCTCCTGAGTCACTAAGGGTAGAGCTGGCACATTAGCGGCACAGCTTAAACACCCACCCTTAACCTTTACACCTGATAATAAGCTTTAAATAGCTTCAAAGAGGGTGGAAGCTAGCTTCCTGGTGTGTGAAACACACCAGGTAAGAAACCATTGTTTCTGCTCAATGAGAAAGGATGAGGTGCAGAGACTTAGGTCCATCGGGGACTATGAGCGGGAGATTGACTGGTGGAGTAACTAACTCACTGGCTTACCAGAGGGAAGGGTTCCAGAAAAAAAAACCCAGAAAGGTGGTGAACCCCCTTCCTTGTCACAGTTGGACAGACCTGATTGATGGGGAAAGTTGGAAGAGAGTCCCGACCGGGTGTCCCGACACAGGAGACACCCATGCCTGCCCAGCCCACTTCCCCAGCTCCTTCTAAATAACAGGTGCCAGTTGCTGGAAGTTGAAGGGGAGGTGAGTGGAGAGGTGTTGGAGGATCTGCCTAGGAGAGAGCCTAGGGCAAGGTGGTCACCCCCACGCCTTGAGACTGCCTCTGACAGGAAAGAAAGAAGGGTGGTCGTGGTGAGTGACTTCCTTCTCAGAGGAACAGAGGGCCCCATATGCAGACCTGACCCAGGCCATTGGGAAGTGTGCTGAGTTCCTGGGGCTTGGGTCAGGGACATAACCAAGCAGCTCCCAAAGCTGGTTAGATCATCTGATTACTTTCCGCTACTCGTAGTTCAGGTGGGCAGTGATGAAATCGCTCAGACAAGCCTACGCACAATGAAAAAGATTTAGGGTTTAGGGCATTTAGTTCAAGGAGAGGGAGCTCAAGTGATCTTCTGCTCTATACTTTCAGGGGCAGTGAGGGACTCTGAGCGGGATCGGAAAGCACAAGCAATGAATAATTGGCTCGGAGGCTGGTGTCGAGCCAGAAACTTTCGGTTCTTTGATCACGGGGCAGTTTACTCGGCCCCTGGCCTGTTGTCTGTCTGTGGAACCCATCTATCTTGAAGGGGGCAACAAATACTAGCACAGAAACTACGGGGCTTATTGAAAGAGCTTTAAACAAGCTATGGAGGGGGAAGGGGACAAAAAATCTTCTCAACAGATGAGCCTAGGGGAATGATGCTTCAGCTGGGGGTGAGGCAGATGACTCGTCTGAAATGTGCCTATACCAATGCACGCAGCATGAGCAACAAGCAGGAAGAGTTGGAAGCTATTGTGAGTCAGGCTAATTATGACCTTGTTGCTATTTCAGAAACATGATGGGACCACTCCCATCACTGGAGTGCTGTGATAGATGACTACAAGCTCTTCAGAAGGGATAATTGAGGAAAGAAGGGTGTTGGTGTGGCCCTTTATATTAAAGACTGTTTCGAGATTGAAGAGCTCAGGGTTGGGAATGATAGAGTGGAGTTTCTATGGGTAAGGATCAGGGGGAAGGCCTGTAGGGGCAGCATCATGGTGGGGGTCTGTTATAGACTGCCTAATCAGGATGAAGAGTTGGATGAGGCATTCTATAAGCAACTTGCGGAAGTCATGCAATCGCCATCACTTGTTCTCATGGGAGACTTTAACTTCCCTGATATATGTTGGAAATATAATATAGCGCAGAGAAGCAGTCCAGGAGGTTTCTAGACTGCATGGAATATAGCTTCTTTATGAACTGTTAGGAGAGCCTACCAGGGGTGGTGTCCTGCTAGACCTGGTTTTTCCTGACAGAGAAGGACTGGTGGGAGAACTGAAGGTTGGGGACCGTCTTGACCACACTGACCATGGAATTGTAGAATTCTCCATTCTTGGAGATGTCAAAAGAGCGACCAGTAAAACTACTTTCTTGAACTTTCAGAGGGTGGATTTTGATCTGTTCAGGGCGCTTGTAGCATGGGTCCCTTGGGAGTTGCTTCTCAAGGGTTAAGGGGTCCAGGAAGCCTGGACACTCCTCAAGACAGAAATCTTAAAGGCGCAAGAACAGGCTGTCCTTGAGTGCTATAAGGCAAGCCGTAGGGGAAAACGACCGGTGTGGATGAGCCGGGAACTACTGTTGAGACTCCATGAGAAAAGGAGAGTCTATGTGCTCTGGAAGAAGGGACAGGCTACTTGAGGAGATTACAAGGAAGTAGCTAAGATATGCAGAGAGGAAGTTAGGATGGCAGAAGCCCAACTTGAACTCAGATTGGCCACTGGAGTAAAAGACAATAAAAAATCCTTTTATAAATATATTGATGGCAAAAGAAGAACCAGGGAGAATTTCCATCCTTTACTTGATGCAGCAGGGAATGTTGCCACTGAGGACAGGGAGAAGGCTGAGGTCCTCAATGCTTTCGTTAAATCTGCCTTTAATAGATAGATCAGTTATCCTCTGGGCATTTTTTGCCCATATCTGGAAGTCTGGGACACTACTCAGAATATACCCCCAGCAATTCAGATGGACACAGTCAGAGAGCATCTCCTCCATCTGGACTGTCACAAGTCCATGGGACCAGATGGGCTACACCCTCTGGTTGCTGAGGGAGCTGGCGGGGGTGATTGCTGAGCCCCTCTCGACCATCTATCAGCACTTCTGGTTAACTGGAGAGGTCCCAGAGGATTGGAAGTTTGCTGACGTGACTCCCATCTTCAAGAAGGGCTGGAAGGAGGATCTGGGAACTATAGGCCTGTTAGCCTGACCTCGATATCAGGGAAAGTAATGGAGCAAATCATCTTGGGTGAGATCACACGGCATGTGCATGGTGTCCAGGGGATCAGGCCCAGCCAGCATGAAAGGCAGGTCGTGCTTGACCAACCTCATCTCCTTCTATGACTGGGTGACCAGTCTGCCAGATGAGGGAAGGGTTGCTGATGTAGTCTACCTAGACTTCAGCAAAGCCTTTGACATGGTCTCTCACAGGCTTCTTCTGGGGAAACTGGCTGCCCGTGGTCTGAACAGCTATACACTTCTTTGGGTAAGGAACTGGCTAAAGGGCCGTGCCCAGCGGGTAGTGGTGAATGGATTTAAGTCCAGCTGGCGACCCGTTTCAAGTGGTGTCCCCCAGGGGTTGGTGCTGGGGCCCATCTTGTTTAATATCTTTATTGATGACTTAGATGAGGGGATCGAGTGTACCCTGAGTAAGTTTACAGATGACACCAAGCTGGGAGGTGGTGTTGATCTGCCTGAGGGTAGGGAGGTCCTTCAGAGGGATTTAGACAGGCTGGATTGCTGGGCTGAGGTGAATGGGATGAGGTTCAACAAGGCCAAGTGTCGGGTCCTGAACTTTGGGCACAATAACCCCAAGCAGCATTATAGGCTTGGGGACGAGTGGCTGGATGAGTGTGAAGAAGAGAGAGACCTGGGGGTGTTGGTTGATGCTCGGCTGAACTATGAGCTGACAGTGTGCTCAGGTGGCCAAGAGGGCCAACGGCATCCTGGCCTGCATTAGAAATAGTGTGGCCGGCAGGAGCAGGGAGGTGATCATCCCCCTCTACTCAGCACTGGTGAGGCTGCACCTTGAGTACTGTGTTCAGTTTTGGGCCCCTCACTACAGGAAAGATGTTGAGGTCCTGGAGCGTGTCCAGAGAAGGGCAACGAAACTGGTGAGGGGTCTGGAGCACAAGTCTTATAAGGGGCGGCTGAGGGAGCTGGGATTGTTCAGTCTGGAAAAGAGGAGGCTCAGGGGGAGACCTCACTGCACTCTATAACTTCCTGAAGGGAAATTGGGGTAAAGAGGGGTTTGGCCTCTGTCTCGCTCCAATTTATAGGAGGGAGATGAGGTTCTTTTAATATCTGTATACCCAGCGTGAGATTAAGAAACAACGGTTCATATGTTGTTCCGACCAGTTTATTACAAAACCTAATCAGGGAGACGGGGAAGGGAAGGAGGGCGATGGGAAAGATGGGAAAGAAGCAAGAGTTGCGTAAAGTGGGGATAGTCACCACCAGCATCCAGCACTGGTCCTGCTGCACGGTGTTTGAAGGTCCGAGGCAGACACAGCGGGGGGCGAGGAGCAGCAGCATGGCCAGCCTTGGGCAGCAAGCATGTAGCAGAGGAAGTCGAGAAGCCAATCCTTGAGGAAGCAGCAGCGCTCAGGCAGCAGGCACAGGAGAGTTTGACAGCATGCAGTAGTCACCTCACGAAGAATCTGATGGTCAGGAGTCCTACCCTCCTGGTTTTCGGTTCCTTTTATATCCTCCTTGTTCTCCTGTCTACATGACAAGGATAGGCCTTGATCACGAGTCATTGAGTACCCGTTGAGATGGCCATCATCCTGAGATGGGTCCACACAAAGGAGCACTTCACAGCTATTTAGCTTTAGCTCATTGTTGCCCCTGGCCTTGACCTGGCCTTGTCCATCTGGTCCCCCAGACAAAGGATTTCACAACCTTTGCCCACGACTTGCCTGGACTTGTTCATCTGTGTCCCCAGCAAGCTTTGAGACAATGATGTAAAAAAATAATCTCTTACAGCCTCTTCTCCCAGGCAACAAACAGGATCCAGGGAAATGGCCGCAAGTTGTACCAGAGCAGGTTTAGGTTGGACATGAGGAAAAACTTTTTCTCTCACAGAGTAGTCAGGCACTGGAATGGCTGCCCAGAGGGGTCGTGGAGTCACGGTCCCTGGCAGTGTTCAAGAGTCGTTTGGATGAGCTGCAAGATATGGTTTAGTAGCTTGTGGTAGCAATGGTAATGAGAAGACGGTTGGATGAGATGATCATATAGGTCATTTCCAACCTTGTGATTCTATGATTCCATGAAATCATCAACTTTCTGTCACACTGTATGACTTATGCTTCCACCTTCCTTTGTAAACCAAAACAGCAGAAAAAAACCACCAAAATGCCAATACTTATTTCTGCAGAACAGAAATATAAATCTGATTTGTGAATATCCTTGCAAAATGTAATTTGTTGTTTAAACAACACGGGGAAGTTCCATCTCATAGAGATGAATATGTAGAGACAGAAGAATTTATGTTTGGAGCATAATTGTTAGCCATTATTGCTATCCAGTTGTCAAATGAAAAACTAGTTTCTATTTTCTAAAGATGTAGTATCTTTATGTAACGAATGATGAGAACGATTCTGTTTTCTCCTGTTCTTGCAAACATACTCACTAAATAATACCTGTGAGTTGAAACATTCTCTGTTGTTGGTTTTAGTGTGCCAAGAGATGAGAAAGCTGTCATCAGCAATTAAATCCGGCAAATGTCACAGGAATGAAATATATAAACTTGAAAAAAAAAAAAAAAATCACAGTTTTTTTTTGCTCCTTGGCTGAAATTGGAATGGTGTGAAGGAGAAGCTGAAAGGGTAAAAAGCAGATTCCCAAAGAAAACTGGCTATAAATAGTGTTTGGCCTAATTCTTACTTATTCTGTAGATGATTGGTACTGCTGCATAAAAAACACTAAAATATTCACTTCCTATTTTTTATACTAGGAATATTCTGCAAAAACTTTAGAGGAGTGACCTTGTTTGAATGCAGAAAATCCAACTTGTTCCACTGAACTTCAGTATTTTTTGTAAAACAAAACACCACACAAAACAAACAAAGGGTAACAAATAAACAAGCAAAACCTGTCTTAATTTGCTTGAATGTGTATTTACAGAAAAAGTGTTATTTTGTCTTTGTTTGAAAATACATTAACAGAAGCCACTTAATTTAAAATATATTTTCCAATTAATTCAAAATAAAGTAAAAGTTTCTATCTCATCTACGGGAATTTCTTTATTTTTTTTAATTTATTAATTAATTTAATTTATTAATTTAATTTAAATTTTAATTTAAATTTTAATTTAAAATAACTTTATTTTTCGTATGTTATGTCAGGAAAAAAAAAAAAAAAGCTGTCCCAGCAGTGCTGTACTGTCTTTTATGCTTCCTGACAGAATAATAGTAAACATATAAAAAAATAGTGAACATATTAAAAAAATAGTAAAAAATATACACATACCTAAATTCATAGCATTCTCCTTAACATTCTATTTCAAAAATATAAGTTGGTATTGTATTTGCCTCAGCTGCAAACTTTAACTCAGCTGTATGCATACAGACCCTAAAATACATCATATTGTTCCCATTCTGTCTTTAATGTAAATGTGGCACAGTACCATCTATTCCACTTTTTAAAGTACGTTATCTCAGACAATGTTTTGTTTCAGATGAATGTATTCATACTTCCAAGAACAGTATAACCAGTATCTTAAGGAGGGAAAAAGGCTCATTTATTCAAGTAATTAAATACAAACCCATCAAACTTAGTAATATTTGGAAGGTGCAAAATATATCTTTATATTGCTTACATCAAATAGCTTCAGTGATTATAGAAGGAAAAGACTTGCGAATGTTATTTATTTCAGTAATGAACTGGCTAATTAATTATTCTTTATAATACCAGGCCTTCTCTGTAAGATGCAATATTGTCCATGTTCAAGGGGCAGTTTTCTCATGTATTCAGTTTAAGAAGCATGTATGTGATCTTATAGAATAAGACATATTTCACTTGGGCGAGCTATTACTTTATTAATCTTGAAAAGTTTCTTATCATTATTTGAGGCTGTTTTAATTTTCTGAAGAAAAAAGACTAATGTATTTACTCTGTTTCCCTTATTCCCGGTAATTTTCAAATTATGCAAATTTTAACCACATGCAACAACAGAAAGTTAGGTTCCTGAAGTATTAATATGTTACAGATTCATAATGTGTGGTGGAAGGAGAAGTGGAGACACTTACTGCCCCAGCTCAATACAGCAACAAGCGGGCAAGAGCAGTGTGGTTCAGTTCAGGTTATTTCTTCCCAAGTTGCTTCCTGCAGTTCCCTCCAGCCTTGTATGATCTCAGAAATGTGATAAGATGCTTCAGTTGTGTCAGATGTTGTCAAATGATTACTAGGAAATATTACAATTAGTAAAGAAAGTGGAGGTAGCTACAGGTATGCGGTGATTGGGAAATAGCAGATAAATCAGGTTTCATTAATTCCTGTATTCAGACAAATAATGCAAACTTATACATTCATTAAAAATAAATATGTATGTTTTTTGCTCTTTATCTGAATTGATTATTTGAAGTTTTCTAGAAAAAAAGTCAGTTCCTCAAATTATCAAATGAAAGGGAATGACATGAACAGCATGCTGTGGTATATCTCTTTTACAATCATGCATGCAAGCAAACTAATAATTTGAGTAATAATCTGAGAATAAATTCCTAATTTACTGATTCAGATAGAGATTTTCTAGAAAATCCTCACATGTATTTGCAGCTTTGACTATTTTTCTTTTGTGAACAACTGTGTGCTTTTAGCTGTAATGCAGAAGATAAAATTATCAGCCTGCTAAATATATAAACAATAAGTATTAGATTATTTATCTTGAAAAGATAAAGTTGTTTATCTGCCACAAAGGAAGATGGGTTAGTATTTTATTTGTGATTATTTTTTATTTTTCACTTACCAGTATAGCTAGTTTAGGTTAATCTGTTGCCTTCTCTGAGTATAGTTTAATATCAATTTTTTGTTTGCCTATTGATGCAGAGATTCTGCATATACAGACATTACAAGGATTTAAGGCTACTATTTACAGTAATATTTTTTGTTATTTTCAAATGCTTAAAATATCACTTATATTAGCTATTGTATTTCATTCTTCACTTTATGAAATTACGCTGTGTTACGCTTGCCTGTTATATAGCAGATGAAAAGTGAGAACTTTTACTTGCATACATAGGCTTTTACAACCTGATGTGAGCATATATGTATAAGCGATAGAATTTTCAGCATTCTTTTCTCATCGAATACTTGCAATTGCATTGACATACTATTCAACACTGACATAAAATGTTCCTTGCCAGGTCAGTATGTGAACTCATGCTCTGAGAGATTAATATGTAGGAAATATTTCTAATACTAAAGTACATATTCAAGGCAAAATATTAGCAGAAATACATTGTTTTGTTAGCTCATTTGGAACTGAAAATCTCTTTAACACTTTTTATAACACAAATTAACTTGAAACCTTGTCATCTAGTTTCACTGCAACCAAGTGAGAACTAGCACAACTGAGCTAATTCATTTGGATAACAGTGCATATTTTTGTTCCTGAAGATGATGCTGAACAGTCTAGTCCTAAAAGAACTGCAATAAAGGCTGGGGCACTTAGTACGATTCGGATTTCTGAGCTTTCTTCCCTACTATTCCGCTGGGAAGAAAAAGCAGGAAAAAAAAAAAACACACACCACCAACAAAAATACATCAGACATTTCACAGCAGAAATATTGAACTGCAAGGAGATAATTGGGACTTACAGGAGGAAAACACTTTGGAAATGTTCTCCTGCAGTCAGGTAAGTGCATGCCTGAATTTGAGATCTGTATAAAGGAGTATAATATTACTATGCAAGCCGTAACACAAAGAGCTGTGAGATTTCAGCTATCATAAGAAGTCAAAAAAATGTTTTGTTCTGCTTAACAGTGCTTTTTCTTTTGACTGTTCTTGTGCTGTCACAGGTGTCCCATTTTGTTAAAGCATTTTATCAATCCTATAAAATGAGGGCATTCACTGTCTTTAGGTATCCTAGAGGGCAACATTTAACTAATTATGGCTAACCAATAGCAAAACCATAAAATAATCACTTCAGGCTGTCATACAATAATGACTGTGATTATATGTATACTATATACCTTCAACAATTCAGTTTTGTCCTTGTTCTAGAGACAAATGTGTATGCAATATTGGAAGAGCCACTCAAATAATTTCCCTGGGAGTCGGTAGTACTGTCTATATTTTCTGCTCCTAAAGCAAGAGGAACCAGAAGGATCTAGGGATATATGCTAAGACTTTCTGTTTGTTTGTTTTATTTTAATATTTTACTTTCCATTATGGAGGAAATGTAAGATTGAACTGTAGAATTTTTGCTTACTTCTCTCCAACATTGCATTGCTAAGGAGTCAGTCAAAATTTGTTCCTGTTTCCTTCAGCAAGGGCATACTCTGCTAAACATAGTTCACATTCCTTGTTCTTTTTCCCTTAATTTCTGCAGAAATATTTTGAAGTATGCTATTCCTACTGGGCTTATGTTATTAACTGCATATGTCTTAGAAGTCAAAGTCAAAGAACTATAGATTAGATATTTCATATGCCTTATTTTCTTTGGTTAAAGATTTTTCACTAAAGCTGGGTGGTATAGCACTTGAGGGACACTGCTATGTTATAAACACTCATATTTTATTTAGTTTATGTAGTTTTAGCATTTTGTGAGGCTTGCCTGTCTTTTTTTTTTTTTTTTTTTTTTTTCTACTTAGGCTTTAGAATCACTGCTGATACAAACTGGAAGAACAACCTATTACTCTTGCACTTAACAGATGGCTTGCAAATGTCTTAGACATATAAAAAGTGATTATCCTTAAGGAATCTTTCTGTGAGAATTATTTGAACATATTTTATCACTCTACCACCTTTTACCACTTATGTTGAACTTAAGAATTATATTAAAAAGTTTCTCAAGAGCATATTTCTCATGCTAGCATCTTCTAAAATTATGGATACTGTATAATTTTTACCATGAATGACTTGCTTTTTGTCTCATGAGATTTGCAGTTAGGAAAGCTGTGAGAAGATGCAAAGAAATAAATAGTCTGGTTTTACTTAATGTCAAAATTTTATTTTTAGTTCTTTGATAATATGCAGAAGGTTTAAGAAGAATAAAAATCCAGACAATTTTTCGATTCACTGTGGATTTTCTTTCAGAAAGTTATGTTTTTTTAACTCTTAAAAGTACATTTTTTGTCTCTAGAGTTTAATTATCTCATTATCAGTTGCATCATTTAAATCTTTTCTGCCTCTTTATGTATTTCACATAATCTAGATTTTATTATTCTTATTGTTATTGTTATTATTATTGTTATTATCATCATTTTAATTATGTCATATTTTACCATTTTTGTTTCCCTGAGCAGTTCTGGATAATTTTGAAGATTCTGTGATACTTTCTGTTACTTACAACTTTGTGAAATTTAAACTATCTTTGAAATTTAAACTATCCCTGACAAATCTTTTATAGCTCACAAACAAATGTCAGTTACATGCTGTTATTACCACAGGAAATTAATATCCAGAAGTGATTTTAAAGTAGTTTACTACATCCTTCTGGAAAACAAACAAATAAACATAAAATTAAAAAACAAAACAAAACAAAACAAAACATAAAATAATTAAAAAAAAAAAAACCAAAAATACATTCATATAAAACTTTATTGCTATTTAGCAACTATTACTTTCCCCTCCCTGTGATTATAATGCCACATGTAGATTATGGCATCCAGGCCTCAGACCCCCAGTGCAAGAAGGGTGTGAAGCTGTTGTGGTTTAGAGGAGGATCACAAAGATGGTCAGGGGATTAGAGGGCTGGAGCACCTCTCTTTTTAAGAAAGGTTGAGGGAGTTCGGGATCTTTAACTTGGAGAAGATTACCCAGTGAAGTTGAGTATGCCTCGTCATTGAAGGCATTCAAAGCCAGGTTGGATGGGGTGCTGAGCAGCCTGATCTAGCAGTTGGCAACACTACTCATGGCAGGGGGGTTGGAGCTTAGTGGTTTTTAAGGTCCCCTTCAAATTCAAATAATTCTATGATATGATTCTGATAGTTCTTTGCACTTACATATAGCTGATATTTAGCATTCATCCTTGGCTGTCAAGGATTTGGAGGAAAACACAAATTCCAAACTATCACTTCTGTCTTCTTAATTTTGTCTCTACAGTTTCTACTTACCCTCAAAACCTATGTCTTTTGGATCCCAGATACAAATGCTCAGTATATTGTCTGAATTACAGTTTGAAATATGATTTGTTCAGAGTATGTATGTATGCTTTTTCATTAATTAATTCATAGTTTTTTAACTTATTCTCCAACCCCTTTCCAAACAGTTTTTTGTTTGTTTGTTTTTGATGAAGATGGTTGTGATGGGATATAGTTATTAACAAATATCATTTTATGTGTACTCATTATTAGTCTGGACTATACCTTCAGTGTTGTAAACGCAGTGTAATTTCCCTTAGCTAATATTCAAAACAAAAGAAATTCAAATTCAAAGCTAAATTCAATAAAGTATATTTGTTGATTTCAAATATTTTAGTAGTCAAAAAGAATCAGAAGATATTCATGTTTGCTTGAGGAAAGCACTTTAAACATAAATACAGTGCAGTATTAAGATCAAGTGTACAAGGTTGATTTCCTCAATATGAGACAAAGATGAATACATGTAACATTTTCCATTTTGATTCTTGTATGGATGTTATTCCACTTGCTAATATCATGGCATTGCGTTTATCCCTAATCACTGTGTGACAGAAATATCAGAATAAAATTGATACGCATTTATTAATAGCTAGTGTACTGGTAAATTGTTTAACAGTGACTATTGTGGCGAACAGGAATAATCAGTTCTCACAGAACATCAGCTATTACGTTATTCCCACAAGTTTCGACTTTCATTTCCTATTTTATCTATTCTGCCTAAATATATTTGCCATCATCAGAGTCAGTGAAGACTACATGACTATATCCTTTGGAATGTTGAGCTTCACCCAAATGCCAGCAGTTTATGATGTGTAAAAACATAACTCTTATTTTTGTGCAAAAAATCAGATAATCTCTGCCCCCATATCAAAACAAAGAACTATTTTAAGCTTTGTATTTCATGTTCAGCTAACAAAACCCTGTAGTAAAATGACATTAGACATTTATATACAAATAAAGGAAAAACATTTATTCAGAAATACAGACCAGGGTACTCTGTGGAAGACAAAGTCTCAACACCTTTGTGGGACCTAAAGTTATTGAAGAAAATATTCTTGCAAACTTTAGTGTGAGCCTTATTTCTAATCTAATAAACTGAAATCAATAGTGCTGTTTGAATAGCATCCACTCTAAACATTAGTAATAAAATAAACGTAATAAGTATAATATTTTTAACCTGGTTTTTAACAAATTGTTCAATTGTTAATAGCAGAACAATTATATAGCACATATGTATATATATACTATTTGGAGTTTTGCTAGCTCTTTGGAAGTAGCATTTGAATAAAAATGAAAAAGTTAGTGTATGGAATTTGCAATTATATTACTCAGTTTTTGGAGCTCTAGTGTTTGAATGACCATTACAGTTGTTACTTAAATGAATTACAGTACAGAAAAAGAAGCTTCCGCCTTTCAAAAGTAGAATCTCGGTAAGTCATTTTGTATGTGTTACCTTATCATGATCTATTCCTTTGGTGCCTATATTATGCAGTACATACTAAACTGTAAGATGTGGGTAAATTACCTTTATACAATCAGGGAAAGTGGAAAAATTTTCAGTAAAACTGTTGTCTTGATGCATTTACATTGCTGAGCTACAAGAACAATTCCTTTGCTAGGCAGCACATCTGCAACAATGCAACTTATTCTAATTCTTATAATTTCACAGCTGGTATAAGCATTTGTGATGTAATTCTCTCTATAGTGACTTTATTACATTTTTTGTAAGGTAGTTATCACAAACAAGTGATCCCCTACATATATTATAGTATAAAATAATCGAAAGAAAATAGTGTTTCCATCACTGGTTATGTGTTTTAGCTATGAAATTTCATCTCTGTTCCTCTCCTTTTTTAATGGTTTGAGTGTTTTATAAATGTGTTCTATTTTTCATATCTTATCCAAATCACATAATTGTGTGGTGAAGTACCTTGCCTGAGGTTAGCAAGAACAGGAGACAAAAGCAAAAAATAGAATAATAATAATAATAATAATAGTAAAAATCTTATATATTTCTAACTCCCTTCAAGCAAATATATATATATAAATATTTCTTTTCCTTAAATTAAGGTATCTTGAAAAAACCAGGTTGCCCATGAGGAGGATAAATCATAAAACTGGATATGCCAAAAAACAAATTTCACAACATCTTTTTCTTCCTTTTATTCAGTTACAACTCAGACGCTCAAAATAAAGTAGACTCATGGCATTCAAATATTTATTATTTATTATTACTATTATTATTATTATTTTTTAAATAACTGCTAGACTAAGATAATGAATTTTCTTATCCTGAGTATATTCTTCAATTTCCAAGTGCCATTGACATGTCTTTTAGGTTCCTTAATGTAGTCTTCAGCACTTTCTCTGTAAGAACATATGTATTTGAATATGTTCTTAAATACATTCAATTATGTTAACACTTTCAATAAATGCTAGTTGTTTTAAGCATTACGTATCTGTGCTATATTTATTTAGGAAAACTTACAGTTGTTATCTTTATCCAATTTTAACATTATTCAGCACACAGAAAGGTAGAACATGCAGATGTGCTATAATCATATTGCCACTCTGTATTAATCCTTCACAGAATTGTATTTCTTAGGAATTTTATTCCATTGCTGTGATGTTTTAAAAAAATGCACTGCATTTAAATGTGAAATCATTCTGTAAAATAAATAAGCAAATCAATCATCTATATCTAAAATTGAATTTTTTTGAATAAAATCGTAATGTATGAAAGAGAGCATGATGGTTAATGAAATAAATCTTTATGAAAAGGAAGGCTATATTTCTTCCACATTACTAGGCATTCCTCTGATGTTACCTACTTTTTTTCCCAGAACTAGATCAGCTGGTGTTGCTATATATACCTATCCAGAGTATTTGGAAAGAAGTTAAATATTTTAAAATTTTTGATTATTTTCTGCATTAAAAACACTACTTGTCCTACAAAAAATTTTCCTATAGAAAGACGCTAAGCTCAAAGAACTCAAAAATGTTTTTTACGTGTTTGTTTGTTTGTTTGTTTTCTATGAAATCATCAATGCCTTTTGGAGACTTAAGCATTTTTATAGGCCAAACTTTGTTTGTTTGTTTTTGTCAAATATAATCTTTATGAAATAGACCAGACATCTTCAAATCTTCCAGAAGTTTAGATCTATCTCTATGTTTCACTTGGAATACATTGTCTTCATATAGCCATTCTTTTCTTTCTCCTACCATACTGTGTTGCCAAGAATATCACTTTATTTTGAACTGCACTAGGATTTTATGATAGTCAAACCATTTGTCCAAATGTCTGAACATATGGAATATACTGAAAATGTTGACTGCATTATTCTAGCAGTTCTTTAAATAAATAATTAAAATAAGTAGACAAAAGGGTAGAAATATTTATCTCTAAAAAACTGGCTCAAAGAGAAAATGTCATTCCATACATGCTTGCAACATATTTAAGATAACCTTTGATACTGAGTTATTTTTTCACTCTATTAGATGTTTTTTTCAAACTTCTAGCATAATGTATGCACTATCTAAATGCACTGCAGTATAAAGATTTCTCAGCACACATGACTTTCTCAGATGTTCAAAAAGTCCAGAAAGAATTTACATATAAAAGAGAATACATTTGGTATGCACAGACTGTGTAACTTTCTCATATAATCCTTTTAAGGTAGATTTTGGATTTTGGTTTTTGCTTGTGAAATTACTGTGGAATACCAGTGCAAAAGTTCTGTTTTATTCTGTAAGTTTCCTGTATCTATATATATTTATCTTTTGCAGAACACGTGGAACAGTGGAATATTTTCAGGTTTGCAGGTGTAATTTTTTTTAATGTATATATGATGACTGTTAATTTAAAGCTCTATTATAATGCTATGTTAAAATGCTAGATTAATATTAAAAATATTTCTTTAAATATGTTACTTTCATAAAACTCTAATAAGCTAAATATTATCTCAGATATCTTCGTTACTTTGAAAATAATCTCTCTTTGTCAAGTATTTCCCAGTACACACAAATGCAGAATATTTCTATGCTTTCAGATGTCAATTGTATGTGAAAACAGCATAACAATTAAATAATAAGGATTTAGGATTGTTTAGGATGAAAAAGTTAAATTGATTAAAGATTGACCTTCATCTCAGATCAACCATTCCTCTACATGAGTTATTATTTTGAAGAATTGTAGTTTGTAATTTCTGTAGAATTACTAGTTTTTCTCAGTGTAATGAGAAATGAAACTTGTAGTATCTTTGCTTCTAACAATAATTGACCTATGTTCCTTTTAATGTAAATTAACTTCCAAGTTGTACTCATCTGTTGAGTAGTCTTTTGATACATTGTGTTGCACATACGTTTGATGGTGCTTTGCAATAAATAAATAAATAAATAAATAAATAAAATAAAATAAATAAATAATCAGACTTAAAGATACATTTTTACTCAAGGAGAGATTTTGCCATTCGGCCCACTGTTGTACAGGACAGCTCAAAGTTTTTTATCTGTTTACTATGTATGGGATAAAATGACTGACTCATATTGGGTACCAAGCATGGTTTTCTCCGAAATCTAGCTTAATACAAACAATGTTCAGCATTCTGATTAAATTGGTGTTGGTTCAGCTAGTCCTCAGCTGCTGAGCATGATATTGGTTTTTTAATCAGCTAGCCTAGGCTAGAAAGCAAGGTTGCCCTCAAGTCAAGAATGGCTGATTGTAAAATGGTTAGGCTGGATAGATTAGGGCAAGGAAGGAGCACACTGTCACACACTGCTGTTTTGTTTTCAGCCAGCACATTAGGATTTTTCTGTTAAACAAAATATGAAGCTTACTTTATTAAAGTACTTTGTATCTGGTTTATTTGCTTTTGACTTCTGTAATATTACTTTTTATTGATATATATCACTGTCAGTACATATTTTATATTTTCTATAAATTTAATTTATAAATATCTCATAAAAATGTAGATTGAATCTCCAGCTGTTTTCATCTAACTTCGGATGACAAAGGCTATTATAGGCCTCTCCATAATGTATTTGTTGCCTTTCTGGTGAAACATCAAGTAATACATTTTACCACAAGTGGTCTTTTAATTACACTGTTAGGCCCACAGGTACAACATTTAATATAGATTTTTAAATACTTTATGAACCCTGATCCATTTGATGTGTATCTATGCATACACTACAGCACTGTAGAATTAAGGCTTACTGAACACTACAAAACCACAGGTGTTTTCATAACTGTTCAACAAAACATAATCCATAAAACATGTAAAAATAATGAAATACATGTTTGATATCATATTGACTTTGAGTTCAAGATGAGGTCTCTCGGGAGACCTCATTGCAGCCTTCTGTTATTTGACAGGAACTTATAAACAGGAGGAAGGCCAACTTTTTACACAGTTTTATAGTAATGCAACAAGAGGCTTTGAGCAGAAGAAGGGCAGATTTACATTAGGCAGAAACTCTGCTGAAAGAGGCACTGGAGCATGCTGCCCAGAGAAGCTGTGGATGTCCAGTCCCTGGAGGCATTCAAGGGCAAGTTGGATGGGGCCATGGATAGCTTGATCTAATGGATGGGAAAATCCTGCTCACGGTAGGCAGTTGGAGCTGGATTTTTAAATTCTCTTTCAACCAAAATTATTCTGTCACTCAATGATTCTATGGTTATGTGTAAGAGCTTTGTGTTAAACTGATGGAATTATGACAAGAAGAAACTATTTAAAAAACATTTAGGAAAACATTTATGAAAAATCCTCATGAAATATGTAAGAAGTGGGATAAATACGAACAGAAATTGTTCATAAGGAATTTTGGCCAACAGTGTCCAAAAAGGTATTCCCTTTTTCATGTAAGGTTGGATGAAAGACTGTTGCAGGGAACAAATCATTTTGGATGATAGTTCTCATCCAAAATATTTTTCTTCATTATAAGTTAGGAAGAGTTGTTCAGGTATCTGTTATAAGAATCTGAGTTACCTTGTATTCAGTGAAGAGGAGATGCAAAGCGTGTAAGCTGGGCTTACTCAGCTACCAGAGGAATAAAAGGAAGACAATGCTTCTCATTCTGAAAGATGTATGTATGTAAGATTGTATGCTAGTCATGCTTTCTCCTGGATGCTGAGGTACAAATTCAAATTTTGCTGAAAAGAGAATACTTTTTGATTGTGTGAAAACTAGGAAAGGTGATTCCCTTGTGCTTTGACCTCATTACTTTACCATTCTGTACATTCTTACCTGTCTGCCAGTATAAGCAAGGTTGGCAGCAGACACTTTCTTTGGAATAGAGTACAGCAGAATACGAAGAAATATTACAGGTGAATGCAATGAGATCTTCTCAAATACTTTTATATTACTGCACCTACTGAACCTTCTGTATTGATAATTTGCCTTTTTAAAATAAAAAAAAGAAAAAAAAAAGATTTATCATGTAAAAATATTTGCATTTATGATTAAAATCTATCTTTATACTAACCTACATAACAAAATAAAAATAGAGAATATTGTACAGAAAATAGTAAATTATTTTTTAAGCATACTATGTTTTATCTGACTTTACATTTAGATTTAAACTTCTCATAGTGACCCAACTGCATAGTTAAATTTAAATTATCTCTAGGTAGACCATCAAATGCGTATAACTAGTTTTATCCCCAGACTTTACCAAAATAGATTAATTTTTTTCTGTCTTTGTCCTTGCTCCATCAATACAAAAGTTGTTACCAATGAGGGCTGCCCAGGACACTTTGAGTTACATATAATATCTGTCTGGTGGAGGTCTTTAAGTGTTTATATAGTTCTCTTCTGAATAGTATTTTGTAGGGCAGAAGCAAGTTGAAATGGTGACTTCATAGGAATTTATTTGTGAAACAATGTGCAGCTACTTCTTCCAGAAAGCCTCGTTTTCAATAGGATCACATAGAGTAATGCAGTTCGATTCTGTGAAGGAACCAGACGCTTTAAGAGTTTCCATCAGTGCAAAGCAATTTGTCTTGGTCTGTATCAGCTGGATCAATCAAACCCTATGTTTTGATCGTGTTTTATTGTCAACCCATTTGCAGATTTTGCTTATTAGAGTACTATAGGAAATAAAAAAACGGTGAAAGCATAATGGCATTTGAAGACAGAAATTGAAGATGTACCAAGACAAAAATCAACTACACAATCATTCTTACTGTTGTTAAGAAAAAATAAATGAAATTATTCATTCTCTCCACTTATGTTCATGTCTATCTATTCTGGGGAAAAAAATAGGTGAAACAAATAACTGAGTATGTAAGTAGCTGGTATATCCTGGCTTATCTACTAAAACTTATTATAAAACAAAGAGGAAGGGGAAGGAATAATTATACAGAAACAATACAGAAAAGTAAAGCCAACAGGCACTAAAGACACTTCTAGAGTCTTTTTTTCCCCTACATTGACAAGATAAGGAAAAGAAGGGATTAAATTAAAAATAATAATAATAATAATAATAATAAAGCAATAACAAATTTACACCTAAACAGATTCTCTTTAGCTAAAGTACTAATAAGCATGTAAAGAAATATTAGACTACTCATGCTTTTCAGTAATGGCACTCAGATCATCACTTGAAAAAATGAGTGATAACATTTTCTAATCTATTCCGTCTAATATGAATACTGCTGCTGTTCTGAGCTCACACCAAGTCCACAAAATCAATTTAAACCAGCTGGTGTATAACTTCTAATTTGTAACAAGCTCCTAATGTTATTAGGAGGGATTTTCTTCCCCTCCTTCTCCTCATGTCTAAACACTTTGTTACCTGCAGTATGGAGTCTCCTCTCTCTCTGATCTGTCCATGCAGCTTCAGTTAATGTTAATAGCAATTCCCAGAGTGTAATAGAGGCAAATAGACCGTAGTTTAATTTCTGCAATCTCAGATCCATCTACTAAGATGATCCATATACTAGCTGTTCCCACAGTATTTATGATTCGTGGATTTCAAATACTGGAATATATTGATGACTTTTATTTGAGGATTATTTTTCAGTGCAGATACTATCAATTACACTCATATCTATACACAGATAGATAAATAGATTTTTTTAATTATCAATAATCTTTTAGTACCTTAAGATTTCTCAAAATCTTTTCTCATAATTATTTTTTAATCTAGATGACAGAAAATTATCATCATGCCCTATCTTTGGTGGTTTTTTTTTGTTGTTGTTGTTGTTGTTTTGGTTTTTTTTTTTTGTATGGTTGGTTGGTTGGTTTGGTTTGGTTTGGGTTGGGTTTTTTTTTGCTATGGGTTAGGAAGCCCAGACTCATGAACTGGAGGGTGGTGGATAATGAAATATAAAGATGCAACATTTTTATGCATAATAGAAATTTTTCTTTTCTTGTGGCTTTGGATAGAAGAAATTAAGAAACAAACATTTTTGAACATACAAACAGGTTTATATTTCATGGAAAAAGAATTCTGGCTGAAAACCAGATTATTTAACCATCTAGAAATTATGTCTCTTACTAGATGAGAATATGAAACATTTTCCTTAAGTTCTTAAGTTTGTGCCTCCTTAATTCCTATGTCAGCCAAAAATCTAGTAAACTATGCAAATACCTAACGTGAATTTTGCTTATCCTTCTAGTAGAGTCAGTAGGGAGTAAGCAAATAGACAAAACTGATGCAGAACCTCAGGCTAGTGCATTACAAATAATAATAATTTTTAAAAAATCAAAATATTGGAAGAAAGAGGAAAAGATTCACTGGAACTGTTTACTCAGTAGATGTGTTTCTAATCCAATCAAATCCAATCAACTCCTGACTGATCAGGTTTAATAAAGGGTAAAAGAATAATATGGTTAATTAGCAGGATAAGTGAACATATTGCTCAGGAAAATTAAAGGCATCTATGTGTTTTTCAGGTTTTGATTCCTTCCTCCATGTTTGTTTACATTTTTCCTTCCCCAAAAAAACAAGATCTGTGTATGTGACTACTATAATAAATAATTTATGGAAATAAATTGGAATAATATGGAAATTTCAAACTTACTTTCCAAATTTGACAAACATTAGCAATTGTTGCTAATTTTCATTAAAAAATTAAATCTTCCATTAATATCAGCAGGAAGCTGAGTATTTGAGCTTCAGCCTAAGTGTGTTTTACTTACAAGTGACAATATTTGTACATTCAAAGTGTAAAAACTAAGGATTCAAACTCAGTTAGTGGAGTGAGCTAAATAGAGAAAATGGTGTTGTGCACAAAATCCTGCGCTCTGTTCACTAAAAAAGAGTACTATATTTAACATGTCTCTCTCTGGGACACTTCAAGACAAAGAAGAAAAAAAAGAAGAAAATTTTTCCTGATGTTCATACTGCATTTTTTCCCATTCATGCCCACTGCTTCTTTCCTTTCATGGAACACCACTGAAAAGAGCATCGCTCCATCTACTCTGCATCCTCCTTTCAGCTATTTACCTATATTAATTAGGCCACCCATCTTTCACTTCCCACTCCAGGATTTCTCCAGGCATTTAAGCTCTCTCGGTTGCTTCTTACAGTGTTGAGAAAGGCCACCTGTTTCAGTTTGCTGCTGATTTTGTTTCAGTTGTTGCAGTTTGTTTTGTTTCTTGCTTCTAAGATACATGTCTACCTCATGTTCAGTTTGGTACTCACTAGGGCCTTTTTGACAGTACTGTTTAACAGATACTAAATATAAATATACCAAACAGGATTTGACTCCATAATGATCACTGAATTACAATGCTAGTTACAGGTGCCACTGATCACGACCCTCTAAACCTATCTGTTCAGCAAGTTGTTAATCCATTTCACTGTCTACTCACCCAGTCCTTACTGGAACATCTTCTCTATGAAGATGTTATGGGAGACCATCAAAAGCCTTACTGAAGTCACCACTGATGATAACCATTGCTGTGCCCTCATCTACCAAACCCACTAATTCATCATTGAAATTTATCATGTTAGTTCAAACATTTATGTTCTTAAATCCATAATGGCTACTCCCATCACCTTTTCATCCTCTACGTCTCTTGAAATAGATTTCAAGATTTGATGTTCCACCATGTCTTAGGGAAAGACCTGACTGTCAACGTAATTCAATACATGCTCTTCATTTTGAAGATAGGACTGGCATTTGGTTGTCTCCAGTCCTTAGGCATCTGACCATTCTGAGTTTAGAGTAGTCTCACAATTGTATGTCACCGCATGGATGAAATCCAGCAAGGCCTATAGAATTAACAATTGCACAGTTTAGTCAGGAATTCTATAACTTTACCGTTTTCTGCCAAGGGTAAACCTTTTATTTTTGCTCCAGAATTTCACCTGCTGTACAATGCCTGCTGAATACTGAGACAGAGATTCAGTACCTCTGCCTTTTCCATGTCTTGTATCAGCAGCAAGACTACATTTCTCTAGTCATCCTATGCTGCAGACATAAAAATAACATTGTTTTCCTTGATATCCCTTTCAATCAATTTGAGCTGTGCTTTGGATTTTCTAAGTGTGTCTACACATTCCCAGACATTGCCTCTATATTCCTCCCCGGTCATCTTTCCCAGTTTTCACTTTCTCTGTACTCCCTTTTTATGTTTGAGTTTTGCCATCCATATGGGCTCCCTGGCATTTTTTTCTGACTTCTAGTTCTTGGAATAAACTGCTTCTGATTTTGCAAGAAATGATCCCTGAATATCAGTTAGCTTTCCTGAACTCATCTTCCGTCAAAACTCTTATCACACAGAACTCCCTGATGGAAGGCAAAACTGTCTTGAAGAAAAAATACAGAAAAATTTATTTGATGGATGGACCACTTCCTGAATAAGAAATTGACTGGATGGTCGCACTCAGAGTTGTGATCAATGGCTCAATGTCTAAATGGAAACCAATGATGAGTGGCATTCCTCACGGATCAATGTTGGAACCAGAGCTATTTAATATCTTTGTAGGCAGCATGGACAGTGGGATCGAGTGCACCCTCAGCAAGTTTGCAGGTGACACCAAGCTGAGTAGTACAGCTGACATGCTAGGGGGAATGTGTGCCATACAGAGAAGCCTGAATAGGCTTAAGAGGTGGTCCCACGTCAACCTTATGAAGTTCTGCAAGGCCAAGTGCAAAGTGCTGTAACTGGGTTGGAACAATCTCAACACAGAAACATGTTGGGCAGAGAATGGCTTGGGAGCCATTCTAAGGAAGCCTACAAACAGGAGGGGAATCAAATCTTTGAAAGGGTAGATAAGAAAGGTGTTCAAGGCCAGGTTGGATGGTGCCCTGGGCAACCTGGTTTAGTATTAAATGGGGAGGTCGGTGGCCCTGACAGTGGCAGGGGAGTTGGAGATTCATGATCCTTGAGATCCCTTCCAACCCGGTCCATTCTGTGATTCTGTGATTCAGCCTGTGAGAGCAGCCCTGAGGAAAACAATATGGGGCTGTCAGTTGATGAGAAACTCCACAAGCTAACAATGTGCACTTGAAGCCCAGAAAATCAACCATATCCTGGGTTGCTGCAAGAGAAGTGCGACCAGCAGGTCAGAGGAGGTGATTCTGCCCATCTGCCTTTCTCTTGTGAGATCCCATGTGGAATACTGCCTCCAGTTCTGGAGCCCCCAACAAAAGAAGGGTACTGAGCTGTTGGAGCAGGTCCAGAGGAGGGCCAGGAAGATGACAGAGGGCTGGAGTAACTCCACTCTGGAGTCAGTCTGAGAGAGTTCTGGCTCTTCAGCCTGGAGAAGAGAATGCCCCAAGGAGCAGATAGCAAGAAAGGCTCCAAGATAGTAGCCTTTCACTGTTTTAAGGGGACATACAGTAAAGCTGGGGAGGGACTTTTACAAGGGTAGGTTGCAACAGGACAAGGGGAAATGATTTTGAATTGGATGAGGGTAGATTTGGACTAGATATTAGAAAGAAATTCTTCACTGTGAGGGTGTTGAGTCCCTGAAACAGCTTGCACAGCAACATTGTGAATACTGCTTCCCTGGAAACATTCAAGGTCAGGCTGGATGGGGCTTTGAGCAGTCTGGTCTAGAGAGAGACTTCCCTGCCTATAGCAGAGGGGTTGGAACTAGATGATCTTAAAGGTCCCTTACTACCCAAATGATTCTATGATTCTATGAAGTCCAGGGATGTTATCTTGTTTTTATATCATTGGCAATACATTATCTGTAAATAAACTACACCCAAGTAATCTAACAGGGACCAAACACATTTCTGTAATTTTAGAGATAGTTTCTTGAAGCAGTTTTAGCATTGGACATGGAATAGTGAACTGGAAGACTTATTTTTGCAAACATCACTTCTTAGCAATCCATTATGGCTGAAATTAGTGGTCTTTTCAAAGAACTTACTTTTGGTTATCTTTTGCTGTGTACAGCTATTCCATTTCATACAGAAGGCTCATTTACAAAAAATATAGATTCTCTCCAAAGACACAAAGGAAAAATGTTTGTAAATTCTGAGATAGTAATCTGCCTTAATAATGTCCCTTCTGAAGCCATTTTTCTCCTCTTGTTTAATGAATGTCCTGATTAAACTGAAATTTCAACATTATTTCAAAATCTGTATAAAATCTGGATAATGTAAAAATAATAATAATAAATAATGAATAAAGTTAAAAGAAAAGTAATAACTATTTTATTCTATTTTTATTTTTAGTTGCTCAAATCATTATGAAGGTTTTTTTTTTGTTTTTTTGTTTTTTTGTTTTTTTCCCATAAATACGTGTTTTCTTTCTATTTCAGTGACATACATCAAGTTTCAGAGAGTATCACATTATCCTTGTTGGTGTAAAGTCAGAAAGAAAATAAAAGTGGGTAAAATAAACGGAAGATTTGTAACAATTCTGTCACGCTCATCAACAAAGTGGTTTTCTTTTTTCTCTTTTTTTTCTGATGCTAATGCTGCCTTTGAGGAAACCAATCAGTCTCTTTTCTTTTGTGTGCTCAGTAGGGACTTGGAGGATGATTTGATTTATCTTATTCCAGGAACTGAAGTAAAACAGACATGATACAGTTTCTTGAAATCCTCTTTCTTGCCCTTTTTTGGAGTGAAGTTTCTTTTTTCTCAGTCATGAGTAATCTGCCTGACTGTTGTGACCTTTCAAAAGTGATGCAGGGTGATGAATCTCCCCTAGCATATTTTAATGTATCCTGTGTGGTCATTCTCAATCCTCCCCTTCAGGTACTGCTTCACAACTCCATCACCTGCTTAGTGGCTCAGGAAGCTGGCAAACTTTCCTAATGAAGACTGAGGCAAAAAATACTTCTGTCATTAAATTACTTTCCCAATGAGCAGTAGATCAGAGATTCCCTCATTCTTAATTTCACCATATATATATTAGAAAGAAACCATCCTTGTTGCTCTTTACCTTCTGAACGTCTTTTGGCTACATCTCAATTTGGCACTCATAGCTTTTTTATATGCTTTTTGCCACTTCCTCTTTTTTTTTTTGCCACTTTTTTTCTTTTTTTTCTTTCTGCACTTTGAAAAGGACCATTCTAGCAATCTAAGGAGCACAAGAAGATGAACCAGCTCTTCCCACCATCTTTGACAGTCCCCCAGTGAAATCCTGGACAGAATAAAATCTTTTTTTCAGGAGTACAAGGGGTGTAATTTTACAGTTTTTCTCACTCCTTTCAGAATCCTGCATTCTGTGTTGTGATGGTTACTGCAGTCCAGGCCCACACCAACCTTTTCATTTTCCATTCATTCTTTCTTGCCTGTGAAGACCAGGTCCAGCTGGCACCTCCTTATCAGTTTGTGGTTTCTGTCCACAAGTAAATAATTTCCAAATATCTCAGAAATCTCCTAGACTGCCCTTCCAGCAGATATCAACATTTATATTATATTTATATAATATATAAAATATTTATAAAATTATATAAATTATATATATATATATTTAATATATATTTATATATTATATAAATATAAAATATTTATAAAATTATATATATAATATATAATTATATATATAATATTATATATATAAATAATATATAATATAATAATATATTTATATAATATATAAAATATATTATATATAATTCATATAATATATAATTCATCATATATATATAACATTCATCATATATATAATTCATATAATATATAACAGTGTCAGTCTTAGTCCAGTAGGTCAAGCCTGTGAACATTTTTCAAAATAATTCTCTTACACAATCCCATTTTCTTTCACAGCATGTAAGAATGCCTTAACTCAGAAGCTGAGTTGACAGGATTTTTCTGTCTCAGAGTAAAAAAAACAAAAAATAATTGCTACTGCAATTAGTATTACTACTGAAAAGTTCAAGGTTCAGGGATTTCTAATCTGATGTTTTACTTAGACCATTTCTCTATTTCATCATAAAAATAAAACTGATTGAGACAAGTATAATATCTAACAATATATATAAAAGCAATAATACATATTAAGTTTATATTTTTGGGTTGAGAATTTTTAAACTGTGAAGAACATTTATTACAAAAAAAAAAAAAAGTTTTCTGCTAGCCATATTTAGAATGTTAATTTTATTTTTTTTAATTTTTTCTCAGTTTCAGATTTTCAGTTTCAGTCTTAGATGTATTGGCAAGTCTGGCTTTTTGAATAATAATTTAAACTGATGACCTCTCTGCTTTGATAGATTTTCATTCTAAGCTAAATGACCTCCTTTTAAAGCAAAACAAAACAGAACAAAATAAAACAAAACAAAACAGATGACCTTTGCTCTTTAAAATAAACTAAAGTTTAATAATATGTTAACATTAAAAATGTATATATCCACAAAAGCTGTACTGGAAAAAAACAAAAACAAAAAACAAAACAAACAAACAAAAAAAAAAAACAGTTGATGTGCTATAAAATGCGTTTAGTTCAATTAGGCTTCTCAAAAATTCAGCAATATTTCATTTTGTTAAAATAAATCAGGAACTAGTAATTCACAGACTTCATTAAGCAAAATACAATTTAAGTTATATAAAAAAATTAATAGAAAGCATTCAGTTGAAGAATGTAACATCCACAAAGTCACAGTGAAACAACTTATTGTTAAATTATACTATTTTAAGGAAAAAAAAAAAGATGGACTTCAATATAAAACATTGTTTTCTTAATGAAAATCTTAATTATTTTTTCCCATTAGATTTCATTAGTTAAACATCACAATGCATAAAACTTTAAAAGTGCTATTACAATGGCAGACTAATAAATCATTTTCCAAAAGAATAATTTGTAGGTTGTGCCTTATTTTTTCTGATTCTATACGTGCACTTACTATGCAAAGCAACTTCTCATTCTGTTAGCAGTAGGCAATAAGCAACACAGCATTTTGAAATATATCTGCCCTCCTAGATGTTTCTGAAAATATATCATTTTATGCCTGTGTGCTGTATTGAAAAGTGTCTTAAGTTCCTTAAGCACTTAAGACTTTGAAAAATCAATTCAGTTTCTAGTTCATAATTTATTAATGCAAGCTATTGGATCTTGTCTTTTGAGAATCTCAAAATTAGTGTTCTAGGCATGCCGTAGTTTTTTAAGTATTTATGCTTAAATACAAGTGGAATTTTACTGAACTTAATTCTCCAGTTAAAAAATTCTTAAATTCTTCTTATCTCAAAGTGCCTGCTAGTAGGCACTAGCTGTAAAATAGAGTATAAATGAAATAAATAATGCTATATTTAAAACATTTATATAGCTGAACTTTATATACTTCACTTGAAGTCACTGTTTGTAAGAATCTAAGAAATGCCAAAGACCCAAGCAAATAGGAAAGATCTGGAAAGATCCATGTTTAGCCAAATTATGATATTTTTAATTTCCTTTTCTCCTGCAAAAGCTGATAACCTTTCTCATGTTGAGTAAAAACTAAATCTTAAGAACAAATCAATAGGATATTTTCTCCTGAATACTGAATTAGGAACACATCAATTTTATCTAAAAGAAATACATATACATATGTTGCAAGATCCATTGAGTTCTTAAAAGTCCTTTTTTTAATTTCTGAGAATTGATATCTTCAAATATTCACTTAATTATTTAGTTAGTGCTTTAATAATTTTCTTCTTTGAATTTTAGACTGAAGACATCATGCACTGGAATGCAACAGCTCCCACTAAATAGAGTAGCTGATAACATGAAAATCTGGTTAATAAATTAATTACCAAATTATGAAAAAAAAAGGTAAATAACATGGGATGTTGTTCTGTTATCTGAAGAGTGCAGCCTTATTCTGAGTTTCAGTCAGGAAGGTCTGGCAATAAATGGCTAATAGAACAGCTGCTAGACATACTGCTAGAAGGAACATAGACTGCAGGTAAGTCTTACAGGCTCTTAGATACTGAGTGTATGATACTCCATAGCGGTGCAATATTGAATGGGTCCTGGATGGATTTTCTCATGGTGTTCTGCACAGATTACAACCATGGGGACAAATCCATTTGGAATCTGTCTTATGCTGTATTAGCATGGGTTTCTGAAGGCATGTAAAACTTAACTATTCTCTGTATTTCTTGTATTAATCTGTTTTGCTGCTGCTGTCTTATTAAAGTAGAAGACAACATACATGGCAGGGCTACTACTTTTTGTGGTTTACATAATTGTTCCATGTAAAGGAATTCCAAAGAATAATTGTCTTCATTGAGTCATATTCTTTTACTGTGTTTCTTTAAGAATTGAATTCCTATTTATATCCTTAGACTTTTTTTATTGTGTTCTGTACCATTAATAAATATATAGGGCAGTTTATTTTTTGCATTTGAAAGAATAAAGCTGTATTTACGTTTTTCCATAATTGTCCTTCTGCACATTCCAGAGCAAATCCTGGCTACCATTTGCCAGTAGAAGAGCAAAAAGCAAAGATGTGAACATAAATTTTATTTTAACTAATGTCTCAAGCCAGGACTTGACTGAACATAAATCCCCAAGGCTAAAACAGAAAAAAAGCATAACTCACTGTCCAACAGCCTTTTTCAAGTGGAATACTGACTGCACAAACTGTTTTGTTTTGTGTATTTAATTAAATGATATTAAAGTGTCTGTTTAAATTACAGACAGTAAGGGATTAAAAAATGGGTTTTGATACGCTGTTCTTAGTTAGTGCCAAAGTTTCTGATGGAATGTATTTTGTATCCTCAAAGCCTGTATGGGGAGAGAGATTGTGTATTGGTGTATGAGTTTATACTGGCATCATAACAATCTCTTTATTTTACAACATTGATACGTATGCAATTTTCTTATTCCTTCTGGAATTCTTCTATCACAACAACCACAGTTAGGCAAGGATTAAATAAAGAAAAATAAAGTGGAGTGACAGCTTGAAAGTGTGTATTGGAACACATAGATCTTGAATTAGATTTTACAAGTGAGAATTTCAAGACCCAATATACTTTAGTGCAGATATTAATTTAATGTATTCCATATTTTGTGAAAAAAGTACTTTCAAAGCCACTTAGTCTATTAATTTCACCACTTCAATTAAAATTAATTTTTATCACATGTATATTTGACCTTAAGATAGGTATTGTATGTATAAAGGAAGTTCTGTGTAGCTAGAGAGAATACTTGATCAGGTTCTTCTTAAAAATAGATGTTTTAAATATTCATTGCTGAAAGTTAAAAATCAGCTGATTTTTTTTTCTTATTTTAAATAAACAAAAGCTGTTAGATATAACATAGCATAACTGCTTGTGACATATAGTTTTTGAAATAAGGCCCCTTGTTTAAGTTATAATGAGTAGAAACAAGCATTTGAAAATAGCAAACATTCAATATTAGGCCACTAGCTTTTCTTCCCCCAAAGATTAAGCACCATGTCACATTTCTATCTGTTATAAAGTACAGTTACATTATAAAACTAAATTTTATAAATAAATCCTTAAATACCATAATGTGCTACAAAAAATATTGCAAGTTATTTTGTTGTCATTAGCAAACAAAGTGAATATACGCAATAAGTAATGACTTTCAAGTGCTTATGTGGAGTTACCAGTACTCACACAGATTCTTGGTGATAATTTGCTGTGACAGTTGTAGAATCACAAAATAGTCTAGAAAATGAAATTCAAGATTCTGAAGTTCAACCATCAACCTCACCTACACTAAGCCATTTACCACAGTGCCACGAAATCCAGAAATCTCTTGAATGCCTGCAGGGATCAGACTTCACCAATTCCCTGGTTAACCTTTCCCAATAATACTCTCTCCGTAGAGCAAATTTTGTTAATATTCAATCTAAACCTCTCTGGAAACTTGAAACTGTTTTCTTATGGAGTCACAGAGACAACTTTTATGTGCACAAGATTAATTTTTTTAGATTCCTGCTTTACTGGGCTGCAGGTCATTACAGTGCACTCAGTGAGTTTCCTCTGGTGTCAGCCTCCAGAAAAGCTGTCTGGGACAGCTGTACAGATAGTGACACTAAGCTATGAGTAAGTGTTGATTAACCTGGAGGCTGGGAGGTCCATCAGAGGTATCTGAACAAGCTGGATCACTGGGCTGAGGCCAGTGCGATAAAACTCAACAAGATCAGGTTCTGGGTCACTTTAAGTGATCCTACCTGGCCGCAGAGATTTATGTGTTTCTAAGTGGTGTAGAGTTTGCTTTTGGGTTATGAGGACTTCATTCCTCTCTCCAGTCCTATCTCCCATTCCAGGCAGCTGTGTACTTGAGAACAATTGGTCGTACTACTATAACTCAGGCAAGAAAAGCATTAAGTACTTCAATTTTGTCTTTTGTCACTACTTCTTGCCCAACATGCAATAAAGGATGGAGATTCCTTAGTCCTCCTTCTACTGCTGATGTATTTGAAGTAGCATTTTTAATTGTCATTAATAGCCAGATTAAGCTTTATCTAGGCTTTAGCTCTTCTAATGTTATCTCTGCAAAGCCTCATTACGTCTTTGTAGTCCTCCTGAGTGGCCTGCCTGTACTTCCAAAGATCATGAGCTCTTTTTCTTCTTGAGTTCTAGCCAGAAGTCTTTGTTCAGTCAGACTGGTCTTCTTCCTCACCAACTTGTCTTTCAGCACATGGGAAGTGACTGTTTTAAGACCTCTAAGATTTCCTTCATGACGAGTGTCCAGCCTTTCTGGACTACTTTACCCTTCAGGACTGCCTTTTAAGACACTCTTTAACAAGTCTCCTAACCAGGCCTACATCTTCCCTCCTTTTGGAATTCTAAACAGTTTTGCTAAGACCTCTCCATACTTTTCCAACAATTTAAAATGCTTTCAATTCATGATAACTATGCCCAAGAGAGCCTCTAGTTTTTACATCATCTGCAAGCAAAATGTCAGGTGGGCTTCTTCCCTGGATAGCAAACTCATCAGCTATGTCAGGAATTCATCTTCCACACACTCCAGAAAGCTTCTGGACTGTTTTCTCTTTGCTGTATGGTTTTTCCAGCAGACATCTGTTAAGCTGAAGGCACCCAATAACAAGGGTTTGCAACTGTGAGACATCTGCTTATAGAATATTTCATCTACATTTTCACTGTGGATGGATGACCCACAAGAGACTCCCACTATATCTTCTGTCTTGGTGGCCTTCCGCTTGATTTTTACCTATAAGCATTCCATCCTATCTCCATCCTTAAGCTCAAGACAGTAAAAACACTCCTTAAATTACAGGGCTACACCACTGACTCTGCTTCCTTGCCTGTCCATTCTGAAGAGTTTATTGCCATCCATTGAGTCATTCTAGTCATGCAAGTCATTTAACCATGCTTCTGTGATGGCAACTATATCACAGATTTCCTCCTATACAATGGCTTCCATCTCCCTCTGTTGCCCACACTTTGTGCATTTGAGCTACTGATCTTGTCAGATTTTGGGAAGCAGAATCCCTAATTCCTACACAACTATTCACAGGTAATTTTGTGATTTTTCAACCACCAATATCTCTTGTGTCTTGAATCTTATTCAGTTGTTTTTTGTTTTTTGCTTTTTTTGAATCCTGAAACAAAGTGTTCCATAATAACAGAAAAACACTTCAGGGTGATAAGTTAATTGAACAGTCCTTTCGCAATGCTATCTAGTGTACACAACAACAAAAATGAGGTATTATAATTTATTCTATCCTGCTTTTCTACTATGTATACAAGGTCTTTTAACAAATAATGTTTGAAATGCTTATCTTTGATATAAATGTATCCTCAAATCCGCAATATATATATATATATTTCAGTTCATAAATATATGTATATGAATCAAAAGGCTTCAAAATAGTGTTGAGGAGAGTAATTATTAGGAAAGGATTTGGGAGGCTCAGATTTCATCTGAAATTTCTGTAGTAACTTTATTACTTTCCTAAGAGATCAGTGGAGACAAATCTACTGGTATAGTTGAATAATTTGAGTTATCCAATACTTCACATTTTGTAAGGAAGACAAATATTGCTACCAAAATGTTGGACTAGCAGTCTAATGGATAAACTTCAACAAAAATGTCTGACAAACAAAAAAGGTAGGACTGTGTATTTCATCTAATAGAAATGGAACTTAAGAATACTTAAATGAGACAGAGATCATAGTACTTTTTCATGTTAGAGTGGCTTCACTGATTAATACTCACTGATTTTTCTAACAATCAAGCTCCACTTTTTCCTTATCTCTTCAGAGAAAAATGAGATGATTTCTTTTGAATGCCCATCTTCCTTGGGCATTCCATGTAAAAAATCTTGAAATAGATATCAAAGTCAAGAATGACCCTTGATCATCATGGTTTATCAAGGTCAGAATGAACAAAGTAATTAATTTCATAATTCTTGTACTTCACATTGTTATCTTGGCTACTGACATTATGACTCCTGAAGGAACTTTGCTGCCAATCTACTCAGAACTGCTGTTCTTTTTTTCAGTTTTTCTGTTGAGAGATAAACACAAGGAAGAGAAGACTGAGGTTGTGAACAAATTTCTAGTGAAATATTAGTCCCTAAGTCCTCAAATTTTCAACATTTCTGTTAAAAAAGCAAAAACAAAGAGGGTGCTGGTGAAAGGAAAAAAAAAAAAAAAGTATGTGTATGTGTATGTGTACACTGGCAGAATCCCAGGGCCTGCAATAAATATATATATATATATTAAAAAAATTTAAAAAATCAGTAGGAATGAAGACACACAAAGAATAATACTCTTTCTTTTTCTTTCTTTCTTTTTTTTTTTTTTTTTTTTTTTTTTTTTTTTTTTTTTTTTAATTACTGAGCCTAAGTCTGAAAGTTCACAATATTGGATGAACTAGAAAAATTATTTTATTGACTTACCTCTGGTTGTAACTGAATGTATGTATGTACAGTGGTATGCATACCTGTGTTTCTATATGTGCACATACGTGCAATGTCCTTGTAATGAAGCTTACAAAGTATTGAATAGATGAGAGGAGAATGAGGTGGATTGAGTACTGGCTGAATAGCAAAGGTCAAATATCATTATCTGCGGCAGAGTCTAGTTGGCTGCCTTTTTAAGTAGTAGTGTTTCCCAGAGTTGATAATGGGTCCTATCTTGTTCAACATCTTCACCAATCTTCACCAATGACCTGGACAGAGAAATAGAGCCCACCCTCACTAAATCTGCTGATGGTATGAAGCTGAGAGGAGCTGACACACCAGAAGGCTGTGTTGCCATTCAACAAGACTTGGACAGGTTGAAAACCTGATCAGTTTTAACGAGAGCAAGTGTAGGGTCCACTGGCACCAGTACAGGTTAGCAGATGACCTGCCAGAGGGGAGCTCTGCAGAGAAGGATCTAGGTGTCCTGGAGGACAACAGGTTGGCCACGAGACAGCAGTGTGCTCTTGTGGCCAAGAAGGCCAATGATATCCTGGCATGCATTAAGAAGAGCGTCGCCAACAGGTTGAGGGAGGTTTTCCTCCCTTCTGCTCTGCTCTAATGAGGCCACGTCTAATGAGTACTGTGTCCATTTCTGTGCTCCCCTGTTCAGAAAAGGCAAGTATCTCCTAGAAAGACTCCAGAGGAGGGTGACAAAGATAATGCCTGGAGCATCTCAAGAATGAGAAAAGGCTGAAAGACCATAGAACTATTCGGTAGGGAGAAGGCTGAGAGGGGCTCTCATCTGTTTATACATATCTGAAGGTCTTTTAAGTTTGTTAGCCATGAAAGATAATTGAGAGGAGATCTGAGAGCCATTCATAAAAAAAGGAAGCAGGAACATAATTTTCTTTTGTTTTGTTTTGTTTTCCTCCATCTTTCATATATCTTTGTGAATATCTTATTTTACCCCACCTGTTTACTAAAGAAAATATCTTATTCTACTCTACCCCTTTACTTCAGATGGTTTGTACCAACAAATTAAGAGAACATCCTACTGGATACTCTGAAAGGCTATATTCTCAAACTTACAACTTGATATTTTTGTCTTGTTATTATTTTTGTCTTGATATTATTTTACATAAATAAATAATGTAACACGGTTTGGCAAGAGAGCTCCGAGCTCCCTTGCCTGTGTGGCGAGAGAAGTGAAGACTCCCTTGCTGGTGCAGAACAAAGGACATTTATTGTAGATGCTTACAAACTTTTACACCCGTGCAACAACAACTGGACACATGTAGGAGCACCAGGCACCTTGTGTGTGTTCATGTCTGGTTCAAGTTACTGCTGAGCTTTTTTACTCATTAGTAAGATAATGACTTTCTTTATTCCACAACATGGAGCTTGCTGAAATGTAAACATTAAAAATGCTCAATTTCAAAAATATGTCAAAGCTTAGTGACAATGAGATTGAAAAATCAGATGCCACTTCAGTGTAACATCAACTTAAAATTTTTGACTTTGGTATTTCTCCATAAATATGTTGAAGACATACATATGCTCACTTAATATGTATTTTCTTTCATGATTTTCTATGGTTCAGCAATGTTTGGTAAATTTTTTACCTGAGAAACTAAATTTGGAAACCTCATACAAAAGAAACATAGGTTTATTTTTTATTTAAATTGATGGGATTGATTCGCAACAGTCAGCCTCAAAGATACCTCAAGGGTACACACTTTCCTAGAAAGTAGACATTATAAGTTCAGGAACTGGTGCAGGAAGAATAGTCAAAGAAGGCAAATGAATCTAAGTTTCTTACGTAGAGCACAGGAGCTTATCAAATAACAAGATAGAAAAGCGACTCCCCTAGACTGCTTACCAAATCAGCTCCTACTTTTAATGAAACTTTTTTTTGTTTTGAATTCGCAAGTACAGTTTTTGAGAATTAGAATAAGCATGATTCAAAATGGTTAATAGACTATTTACTGAGAAAGAAAATATTAACACTTCAACTTAATATGCATGTTTTAAAGAATAAATAATAATTACTTACAAAAAGTCTATGTAAATTTAAGAATCTCTACTACTCAAAATGATTATTTAATTGGAATTTTTATTTTCTTTAGAGAGTAGTAGTTAAACAAATTGCACTGTGCATTTAAAATGGAGTTTAAGCTCATTTGGTTAAATGTCCAAACCCAATAAAAGTAAGTTTAATGAGCCTTTAAAATTTCAGGAAAAAAAAAAATAGGTAACAACTGAGCTAAGTAATAAATTAGTTAATTCTGCATAAGCCCTCTCTATGATATTATTTATATACTTTTATTATTATTTTTTCTTTCTCGATACAGTATATGTCTTACCGTTAATTGCAGAAAAGATTTTTAACATTCATTCTTTGCAGTTTTGCTCTGCTGTGCAGTTTTAACTGCAGTTAATGGAAATATGTCCATGCAATCAACCTTATTATGAAGAATATTTAATATCTGAAATGTTTTGTAAAGAAAATAATTTGACAATGAATCCTATATAGCATATGGTCGTTATTAATCAGGTGATTACGGGATCTGTAATTAAAAAGATTTTCTATACTGTATTCTGTATAAGTATTCTGACAATACTTTTTGTTTTTTCTTGTAATGTTCAAGAGAATTGTTCTGCTTTTTTATTTCTCTAATAAATATTTGGGTACAATGATGAGACTAGGTTTGCTGAAACAGCTTTCATCTGCTGTTCCACAAAATCTTGAAGTATAACAATGCCTGTAGCTGCTCACTTTACAGCTGCACTCAGTGTCAGAATTCCCTTTCCTTTTCCTTTTTCTTTATTGACTGTCTTTGACTATTACTACCTTTTTCATTCCCTTCTATGATAGTATGTTTAACCAAAGATGATGGACATGATTTCTGTTTTGATAATTTTGATTTTCACCCCTTCCAAAATTTAAAATTCTCATTTTTACTCTGGCCATTTTGCATAAATAGAGAAAACAAGTGTTCTTCAAACTTAAAACAGTGTTGTCTATCATGCTAGCATATTGTGCAAAGTACATTCTTAAATCTCTTAGTTTTTCAGTCTCCACAAAATAAGGACTGATATAAGGTACCAGGAATATATAGAAAACTTCTTTATTTTTTCTTTCTTCCTCTCTCACCTAGAGGTACGATTGTGATGTAAAAGATTAAAAAATTTTGAAGCTTATAGCAGTGATGAATGCTTATTTCTCACTACTATTTTATTTTGACACCTTTTCTGACACTCAGAATGTTTTCTCAGTAATATGAAAATGGACTGAGGGGATAAAAAAAGCTGTCTGAAGTCTTCACAGCTGGTGTAATGTGCCATTGTGCCTTGTCATCGCCTGCCTACACTTAATTAATAAGCATCTGTTTCATCCTTGTATTTACACAAGATACAAAATAGAGCGGCTAAGTTTGATTTTTCCATCTGTGACATGATGGTTCCTCCTTCACTTCAAAAATTATTGGTGTGTATATGAAAAAAAATGCAAACATTGAAGTCTAGAGCTCTCTTTGTTGAAGAAATGAAAGGACTGGTTTAATTGCTTGAATATGTAGGTAGAACTGCCTTGTTAAGAGATGGCTCTACTCTACTGTTATGACAATATTTTATGATATTCCATTAGATCAAATACATATTTATGTGTGTGTGCATGCATTCGTTACCTGAAAAATTATACTGACATAATTCCTAACATTTTAAAACTGATTTATTTCTCTTCTGATGCAAGCAACATCATGCACACATACCTAGATTTTTCTCTATTGAGAAACTTGACAGAATAAACATATTTAAGCTAACAGCTAGTAAACACTGAAGCTCTATTTTTATGCATGTAATTTTATTTGATCTTGGTTCTGATTTTTTTTTTTATTATTATTATTGTTTGTTATTTGCTTGTTTGATCTTGAAGTCGTAAAATCAGATCAAGATTCAAGTTCTGATATTGTTTTATTTTGTTTTATTCTGAGATTTATGGTTTTACTGAATTATATTTGAAGCAACAGTGGGTAGAATTCTTGCTTTTAAAATTCCTTTCAATTCCTCTATTTCCTGACTTTTCTTGCTTCATAAATGACTTCTATATTACCATTCTATTTATAGTTTGTTGTTCTTGCATCACTGCTATAGTTATATTTCAGCAATTGTCACTGATTCATTAAGTATCAAATGTACTTCTTTGACCATATAATAGGGGAATCTGAAAATAAGCATCTGCATGATGTGTATTACAAGATAAGTAGTTGGGGAATGTTAAGTAGGAAAGGGAAAAAGCTCATTCTTACCTTATTTTAAAAAATAATGTAAGTTTCCATCTAAGTTTTACATTTGGATACTGTGATGTAAAGAGTAAAATACAGGAGAGTAAACCTTCCGGAACTTCTGTCAGGTAAATAAGTTTTTGAAGATCAGATGATTCCCAGGATGTACAGTGAAATGTACCAAACTTACATTTTATATTTCCTCCATGAATATTTTCCAAGTCTATTACTAGTTTTTAAATAGCTGCTGTATGCTAGCAAGAAAAAGGGAAAAATAAAGTTAACAGAAGAAGAGAAAGAGAGAAAGAGAGGGAGAAGAAGGAGAAGGAGAAGGAGAAGGAGAAGGGGAAGGGGAAGGGGAAGGGGAAGGGGAAGGGGAAGGGGAAGGGGAAGGGGAAGGGGAAGGGGAAGGGGAAGGGGAAGGGGAAGGGGAAGGGGAAGGGGAAGGGGAAGGGGAAGGGGAAGGGGAAGGGGAAGGGGAAGGGGAAGGGGAGAGGGAGAGGGGAAGGGGAGAGGGAGAGGGAGAGGGAGAGGGAGAGGGAGAGGGAGAGGGAGAGGGAGAGGGAGAGGGAAAGGGAAAGGGAAAGGGGGAAAGGGAAAGGGGGAGAAGGAGGGGGAGGGGGAGGGGGAGGGGGAGGAGAAGGAAAAAATGGGAAAAAGTGGTATATATATTAAAAAAAAAAAAAAAAAAAAGTAATTTAGCACTTCTTCAACAACTCCATTCTACAATGGCAAGGAGTGAACTATTCAATTACTTAATTACTTCAATTATTCTTCCTCCAGCTGTAAAGGTACATGTTGGAAAAGGAAGTTAATACATTAAGTTGCAAATACACTTTTTGTTCCTACTCGTGTGAAAAGACAGAAAAAAAAATAAATTGTATGGATGTCAGCAGTTACCAAAAGTCAGTCAGGGAGAAGAAAATTCATATCTTAATTTGTATCCCTTTCATTATGGGATGCACCTTCTAAGCATGAGTTAGAATGTATCCAGCAAAGTTCAACAACTGTTCAACGCTGTACTTTCCAGATGCAACGGTCAGATCTGCTATCCATAGGACTGTGCACTTCTGGAATAGCACAAAACATAGGAAATTATAAATGATCTTCAGTGGGACAACTTTAAGTACCGAAGTGTATAATATGATTATAACATCTATTTCAATTTATTTTCAAGAAAAAATACTCTGATTTATGTTATTATGATCAAATATAAACTGACTGGCATCAACTCAGTAGTAATAACCAAGAACTGAAATTCAAAGTACAAGGTGTGTTGTTGGGGATGGGGGGGGGGGGGGGGGTGAGGACAGCGTGGAGAGGAATAAGAAAAGAGGAACAAAAGGTACACTTTATTAATTTATTTTTGTTTTCATCCAAGGCTACTCCTGAGATTAAATATTTGTTGCTAAGAAAGGGAAATAATGTGTGAATTATGAACAAGATAAGAGGCCCCCATATCAAAGAATTGCAAATTAAACAACTGCCAAGTAGTAAGCAGGTTCCCCTGAGAACTTGAATTACGATGGAGTTTGTTTCCTATTATCCTTGGTTACATAAAGTTATATGATGTTCTTGGGAAGAAGATCAAGATTTCATATTTTTTAGAAATGCTGGAAATTATTTTTATGCTGATCACAATTTCCTTAGATATGAAGAGAATAAAATTCCCCTTTAGGGCCTTTACAAAACAATGAAACACTCCACTGTGAGTTAAATATATACGATAAGAAAAATGCTAACATACATGGATGAACTTTTAGTCAAATTAATAACTTTATGTTTAAAGAATTCCATTAGTGGACGCCTGTTTCTTAAAATGCAGCAATATTACCATGTTCTCGTATATAAATAAAATAGAAAATCAACTTGACCACAAATGACATTTATATTGCTATGTGAGCATATGGCATGGATTTTTATTTTATTTTTAATATGGAAGCTAAGATGGAATATTTAAGAAGCAAATTATACTCAGGCTTTAAAATATTTGTTTTATGCCTAAGTTTTATTTTTCTAGTATTTTTTCAGAATAGTTTGTGGTATGTTGGATCAAGGCATTTCTTTTGCTTTTAATGTTTAAAAGAACATCTGCTTACTGAGGTTTCAGCCAGTTCACTAAAGAGATACCAAAATCCTTTGGTCAGATCTACATGGACAACTGACTTAAAAATAATGGACATATATGAATGTTCTATCTGTTTTTATTAACCACATGATTTATAATTTTTAATGTAATTTAACCCATTGAATTCATAGAATCATAGAATCATAAAATGGCCTGGGTTGAAAAGGAACTCAAAGATCATCTAGTTTAAACCCTGCTGCTGAGCCATATCCAGCCTGGCCTTGAATGCCTCCAGGAATGTGGCATCCACAATTTCCTTGATTAGCCTGTTCCAGTGTGTCACCACCCTTTGAATGAAAAACTTACTCCTAATATCTAGCCTAAACCTCCCCCTCCCAGATTGAAACCATTCCCCCTAGTCCTATCACTATCCACCCTTGTAAACAGCCATTGCGCCTCCTGTTTATAAGTTCCTTTCAAATACTGGAAGTCTGCAGTGAGGTTTCCCCAGAGCCTTCTCTTCTCCAAGCTAAACAATCCCAGTTCCCTCAACCTTTCTTCATAAGAGAGGTGCTCCAGCACTCTGATCATCTTAGTGGACCTCTTCTGGACCCGTTCCAAGACATCTGCCTCTTTCTTGTACTAAGGGCCCCAGGCCTGGCTGCAGTACTCCAGACGGGGCCTCACAAGAGCCAAGTATAAGGGGACAATCACCTCCCTCTCTCTGCCGGCCATTCGTCTTCTAATGCAGCTCAGGATACAGTTGGCATTCTGGGCTGGAAGTGCACATTGCTGGCTCATGTCCAGCTTCTCCTCTACCATGACCCCCAAGACCTTGTCCACGGGGCTACTCTCAAGGAGTTCTTCACCCAGTTTTATAAAGACCCAGGATTGCCCTGGCACAAGAGCAACACTCTGCGATTGGCCTTTCTGAACCTCATTAGCTTCACATGGGCCCACTTCTCCATCCTGTCCAGGTCCCTCTGGGTGGCTTCCTTTCCCTCTAATGTATTGACCACACTGCTCAGCTTGGTGTCCTCTGCAAACTTACTAAGGCTGCACTCGATGCCATCATTTATATCATTGATAAAGATGTTGAAGAGCACTGGTCCCAAGCCCAACTCCTGAGGGACACTGCTTGTGACCGGCCTCCACCCTGACACAGAGCCATTAATCACAACACTTTGGCTGCAATCAGCCAACCTATTCCTAATATACCGAACAGTCCATCCATCAAATTTATAACTCTCCAATTTAGAGGGAAGGATGTGGTGAGGGACCATGCCAAGGGCTTTGCAGAAGTCCAGATAGATGACCCCCATCGCTCTTCCCCTATCTACTGATGCAACCACTCCATCGTACAAGACCACCAGATTGGTCAGGAAAGATCTGCCATTGGTGAAGCCGTGCTGGCTGTCTTAAATCACCTCTTTGTCTTATATGTGCTTTAACATTGCTTCTAGGAGGATTTGCTTCATGATCTTCCTAGGCACAGAAGTGAGACTCACTGGCCTGTAGTTCACTGGGTCATCCTTTCTCCCTTTCTTAAAAATGGAGTAATGTTTCCCTTTTTCCCCTTGTTCCTCTTTTGTGTGGACTTCACCAGACAGCAATGATTTTTCAAATATGGTTGGCTCAACAACCACACCAGCATCCTTTTTCAGAACCCTAGGATGAATATCATCCAGGCCCATGGACTTATATACGTTCAGTTTAATGAGGATGTCTCAGACTTGTTCCACAGTTACGACTCAATTGTACTGTATCAATCGCATTTTCATTATTGCTTGTTTTTATTCTTCTGCCTCTGTTTTCCAATCCCACTTCATATCAATGTCTTAGAAAATACATGTACATCCCACATTATACTTCATTCCGCTACTGACTACAAAGGTAGCTTCAAATTTTAGAATTATTTTCTTTTTCCCATATCCATATTCCCTGCAGTTAGAAAGATTATAAACTAATTAGATTAATCAGATATATATTATATTAAAGCACTCTGCTAGCATGAGTAATAAGGCATAATTTAGGTGCAGTAGACTGTTAGTAATATTTAAATATGTTCAGTGGCTATTTGATATAAAATTTGTTTTCTATAGAGACAATAGACATGAAACGTAAAAAATATATAAATTGACTTGTATTACATTTTTACCATGTTTCAGCAGGAGATTACAACAATAATAGACTTGTTTTAAATCCAGAAATTGAGGATTGCTGAAGTCTGGCAATGGTTCATTGAAAAATAGAGAAATAAATATGGAGTATACAAACTTTGATCAGTTTACTCAGGATCCCATTACCTAGATGAGATTATAATATTCTTTTAAGACATAAAATTAATAGAAATATGAAAACTCTTTTAAATGTTTTTGCTAGAAGTAAAATTTAGAAATATTATTCTATCTGAAAAAAAAAAAAATACTACACGGTCTCTTATTTCTCAGTGTCCATTTTTTACAACTATTCTTTTTAAATGATTTGTAAAAATACATATACTGTGTAACTTAAACTCACCTTCCTTAACTATTTGTAAGTGATTTTAAAATGATCACTAATGGGCTAGTATTCATTTCACCTTTCTTTAAGAAAGTTAAGGAATTTTTATGTTAGAATCCCATCCCAAAGATATTTCTTGATCGCTTTTCTAAGATACAGGAGCTATCTTTTATATCAACTAGTCATCTCTCAATCTCTCAGTTTTCAAATTATCCTTTCAATTACCCTTTTTTTTTTTTTTTAAGAGAGTGATCATCATTTAACACCTTACTATGAAGTAATTGAATGTGCTTGTCTGAACTAGAGCAGAAAACAGTTGTGACTAGCTGAAGATAACTAGATAACTATAAATAAAAATACATGAGTGTGTATAAATGTACGTATTTCAGATCTAATATCATTATAGAGTCATAGAATCATGAAATCATAGAATAATAAAATGATAGAATGGTTTGGGTAGGAAGGGATCTTTAAGATCATCTAGTTTCAACCCCTTTCCTATAGGCAGGGAAGCCTCCCACTAAACCAGACTGCTCAAAGCCCCATCCAGTCTGACCTTAAATGTTTCCAGAGAGGGGACATACACAACCTCTCTGGACAATCTGTTTCAGCATTTCATCATCCTCACAGTAAAGAATTTCTTTCTCATATCCAATCTAAATCTACCCTCTTCCAGTTTAAAACCACTTCCCCTTGTGCTGTCACTACCTGCCCTTGTAAAAAGTATCTTCTCAACTTTTCTGAAGGCCCTCTTCAGGTAATGGAAGGTTCTATAAGGTCTCCTCGAAGCCTTCTCTTCTCCAGTCTGAAGAAACCCAACTTTTTCAGCCTGTCCTCATAGGGGAAGTGCTCTAGCTCTCTGATCATCTTCATCAGGCCCTCCTCTGGACCTGTTCCAAGAACTCCGTGTAATGACCACAGATATATAACGTACTGCCATTCTTGATATTAACTCAACCTTGGTTATTAGTCTCAGAGATTCAGCAGATTCACAAACCTAGACCTTCTTTGACATTGCAAATTAATATTTTTATCTGTGAGATTTTTTTTATTTATTTGGTAAATAACTCTCTGTATCAGCCCAGTGGTTCACTTGGTAGTTCTCATATAGCCTCATGTGTATGAAGAGGGCAATCAGTGTGCTTTCTAGGTCTTTCACAAGTTGTTCAAAGAAAATTCTTATGTTAGTGTTATCAAAACAGTTGATAGATGGTGTTTCCATCTGTCAGTTATCACTGAAGACAAGAATTTGAGAAGTTTACTATGAAACAACCTACATTTTTTAGAAGAGTCAATATTTTCTGTCAATATTAGTACATAGTTGGAGAGAAATGTTTGGTAGTTATTTCTTTTGTATTAATCACTAGGTTGTGTTGATAGCTGTTGTTATTTTAGCTGCAGATTTCTGTGTGTGTGTGTGTGTGTATGTGTGTCATACATACAAGTATGGTCTTTTCTAGTTAGTATTTCTAATTTCCTAGTCAAATTATACCTTAGGATATGTAAACACATGCAGAAAAGAAGATAAAAAGTAACTACTAAATTCCATTCTTTAGATCTAAGGAATAAAATAGAGATTATTTCTCTACACACCAGTAAAGGAAAAGCTATGAGCTGTGAAAACTGACAGCCCAATGAGGGGGTAAGGCTGCTCCAGCATTCCCAAACCCAGGGATTCTCAAGACTGATCATGTAGGCAGTAGACGAACAGGAACTCCACACATGTAGTATACCTATAAGACATACCAGTCTCACAGTTCAACACGGAGAAAAACACAGATAACTAGCCTGACTTCACCAAGGGCAAGTACTGCCTGACCATTCAGGTCACCTTTTTTGATGGCATAAGTGTGCCAGTGGATAAGGGAAGTTCTACTGATATCATCTATCCGGACTTTAATAAGTCCTTTAAAATGGTACTCCAGGACATCCTTCTCTCCAAATTGGAAAGATTTGGATTTAATGAGTGGCCTATTTAATGGACAAGGAATTGAATGTGAGATTGTACTCAGAGAGTGACGCTCAATGATTCCACATTAAGATTAGTGACAAGTGATGTCCCTCAGGAATCAATACTGGAACTGACAGTGTGATTGACTGCATCTTCAGGTAGTCTGTGGATGACACCAAACTGTGTGGTGAGGCTGACATACCAGAAGGACTGTATGCCATTCAAAGAAACACAAGCAGGCTTAAGCAGTGGTTCCCAAGGGAACATCATTAGGCTTAACAAAACCAAGTGAAAGATTTTGCAGCTGAGCTGTGGCAATCACCTCTATCAATATGAGCTGAGGGATGAAAGGATTGAACACAGCCCTGCTGAAAAGGACTTGAGGGTACTGATAAGTGGGTGGTAAGCCAGCCCTTTTCCTTCACAGACCAGAAAGCCAATTGTATCCTGCACTGCATCAAAAGAAGAGTGATCAGCTGGTGGAGGGAGATGATCCTGCCCCTCTACTCTGCACTAGTGAGACCTCACCTGGAATTCTGTGTCCAGATGTGGAGTCTTCAGTACAGGAAAGATGTGGACCTGTTAGAATGCATACAGAGAAGGGCCAGAAAATTATCGAAGAAATATAACAGTTCCCCTACACGGACAGCCTTAGAGAGCTGGGGCTGTTCAGCCTGGAGAAGAGAAGACTCTGGGACATCTTCCTAGAAGTCTTTCAATATCTAAAGGGGATTATAAAAAAGAAGGGAATGGACTCTTTAGCAGGCTCTTTTGTGATAAGAGATGGGGAAATAGTTTCACACTAAAAGAGGGAAAAATTAGATTGGTTATAAGGAATAAGCTTTTCACAATAACAGTGACCAGGAACAGGTTGCCCAGAGATACGGTGGATGCCCTGTCCTTGGAAACACTAAAAATCAAGCTAGAACAGTCCCTGAGCAAGCTAATCTTACTGGAGATTTCCTTGTTGATTGCAGGGAAGTTGGACAAGATGAACTTAAACTTCCATTCCATTCCAACTCAAAAAGATTGATATGATTCTGTGATAATGTGTACATTTGTTCCCTATAGGAGAAAAAAATGTGTTAAGTCTTGTAGATTCTATCTTGTAGATAGAAAATACAGTGTATGTAAAATATTATTGTAGTTTTCAACTACAGTTATACGAGAGATGTAGAAAAAAATTGATTACAAGGTAGTTTCAATATTTATTTAGATACAACATGCTCTAAGTTTCAGAGATACCTGAGAAGTTTATTCTTCATTTTACATTGCAAATTTATTTCTCAAAACCAAAATGACATTAAGTTCTGAAGGAAAGCTTGCAATGTTTTTAGCCACTGATTAGTAAGCTACTAAAGAATCATTTATGACACCCAATAACTGGCATTTAGCTCAAATAGATAATGATTCTAATTATTAAAAAAAAAAAATCAATTAAACACATTATTGTTCTTCTATAAAAGAAAGAAACTCACATTCTTTCAATAAAATTTGTAATAAATATAATTAAAATAAAGATTGATAAAGATCCAGTTTTTGTGGAATTTATCAAGTAATCAGAAGAAGAAAATAATGTTTCAACTGAGCTGAACTAAATCAGTAATTGTGGTGCAAAACATAGAATAATTTAAAGTTCCTGGCAAATTTAGCCTGCCATGTGTGGTAGAGACTTTTTCCAAGTAAGAATTATTTATGAGTGGTACAGAATGTTCCTTTTTAATCTCAATTAAGAAGAAATTCTATGATGATTAAACATCATTTTTGTTCTTTTCATTTAATAATCCTTGACACAAATACAATTATGCTGTCTATATAAAGTTTTTTGTTGTTGTTGTTTGTTTGTTTGTTTTTAATGAATACTTTCAAAAATATTGCTATTTTCCTTGATCATCTGTAATAATGTGTCCATGGTCTGGAAGTTCATGTCATGTTCCTTAGAAATTACTTGGATGTATGACATTAGGTCTCCAAAGAAATGTATAATTTTCTAGTAAATTCTTGTCAGAAGAAGTCTAGAACTAACATAGAGGAGTTATTATTGTCAAACAGATCAATTATTTTCATATTCAACCTGATTCCTGCTGATTTACTTGATAGGATACCCCTTGCTAACCTCTTTCTTTGATGCTTAGGAATCTGACTTTCTGTGTTAGATACACAGTAATTCAGCTCCAAAGACCATGATAGAAGCCCAAATACAAAACTCAGAGCTCTTACTCACCTGAAATTGTGATCTGCTAGTTTTTAAAAGCCACAGAACTTCTTTGATCTATAGAGTCCCATCAATTTCTAGATGTTTCATGCTAAGAATGAGTGTAAATGTTTCTGCAGAACACTACATCCACAACTGCAGAGAGAATATGGGCATTTATTATTCATGCAAAATCTCATCAAAACTGTCAAAGTAGCTGGCCTCTCCTCTGTTCTACTGCCTGCCTTCAGGAAGTGTAATTTGAGCCTGTTTTTGTGTAGAATTCGTGTGAGTACAGTGCTGTGAAAAAAACCAAGTACCTTGACTGATGTTTTAATCTCAAAAAAGTGGAATTACATTATTGTTATTATTATTTTTAATGCCACAGGGATTTGAAATCCACAGTCCTCATCCTACATTCTAACAGAAAAGTGTTCCAGTTGCAATAGGTGGAGATAGTGGGATCAAGTACATCCCCACCGAGGTTACAGATGACACTCAGCGATGCAATTGATAATTGATATGAAAGAAGGAAGAGATGACATACAAAGGGACCTGGACAGACTTAGGAAGTGGGCCCATGAATCTAATGAGACTCAATGTGGCCAAGTGCCAGGTGCTGCATTTGGGTTCGTCAATCCCAGTGGGAGGAGAACTTGAGAACATCCCTGAGGAGAAGGAGTAGAGGGTCCTAATAGACAAAAAAACTAATCATGAGCCAACAGATCGTACTTGTACCCATAAGGCCAATTGCATCTTGGACTGCATCAGAATAGGGATGGGCAACTACATGAGGGAGGGGATTGTCCCCATCTGCTCTGCCCTTGCAAGGCCCCACCTAGAGATATTGTATCCAGGTCTGAGGTACCTAGCACAAGAAAGTTGTGAAGCTGTTAGAGCGGATCTAGAAGAGGGATGGAGCACTCTAGAAAGACTGAAGAAGCCGAGTTTGTTCATCCAGGGAAAGAGAAAGCTTTAGGAAGATTTTATTATAGCCTTCCGGGGGAGGCTGACTTTACACAATCTGATAGTGCTTAGATGGGGAGGAATAGGTTAAAAGAAGTCAGGTTTTGATTAGATGTTAGATGAACATTTTTTGCTCAGGGGTTGGTGAGATGATGGAACATGTTGCCCAGAAAAATTGTGGATGCTCCATCCCTGGATGTGATCAGTGCTGAGTTAGATGATTGGATGGGGTACTGGACAACCTGATGCAGTGAATGGCAACTCTGCCCATGTTTGGAACTAGATCATCTTTAAGGCCTCTTGCAATCCAAGCTATCCTATGATTCTATGATTATTTTGCTATGAAAACTACTAAAATCCATGGTATCTTGTCTCAGCTGGTGCTCCAAAAACTTAGCAATAGCTAAGAAAGCCTCATATAAAGACTTATCACTTGTGATATAGCCTGAAAAAAGTCTGTAGGGTGCCTGTCACTTTTGCAAGATCTGTCCAGTAATGCTGGAAATCTGTTGTGTGAGGGAAAAAAAGCAGCATCTGATGCATGGCATGTATATGTATTCTGGAATATTATCCCTTTTGAAATGGAAAAATACATTTTATACTGTTACCTGTTATGGATCTGTATTTCTTATTTCCTTTGTTCTATCCTGTTTTCTTGCTTTTTGAAAAATGTTTATATGTGTGAGTTTTAGTTTACATCTGTAATGACTAAGTGGTAATCAGCTAACTGCATTAATTAAAGTCTTCTTAAAATCTCATCCCATATTAAATCTGCCACCTTTCCCAGAAAACAAATTTGTCTGATAAATCAGTCCTGTCTATCTTGTGGCAATGATTATTGTCTGAAAGAAAAATTAACTTATTTTAAAGAAATCACATTTTTGCTCTATAACTAATGATCTATCTGTTCAGTAGTTCCTGTTAATCCTTTTATGGTACTTGGTGATTTTGACTTAAGATACAATTTATGGACTGAAAATCTACTTTTCTCGAGAAACAATATTAAAAAATAATAAATCTGGTATGTGTTACTGGTGCAAGCTATTACATGATAAATGTTCTACATAACATTTTACTTCCTGTTAAATCAAATTACATTACAGTAATGTGATCAGATATTTTCTGAGCTTTCTTAGATGTTCTTATGATATTTTATTAAAACATTATGAAGAATTAAAATCAAATAAAAGTATTTGAGCTCAAGAGGAATCCCAAATATATGCTGAAAACTTTATTGCAACATTCCTTTATAATTGTTTTTCATTATGTTATATGGTAACTTATATTATCACTACTAACTCTAGCTAGAATTGTCAAAATCTGAATAGAAAATGTAATAATTTTAAAAAAAGTATTTTGTAATTTTAATGAACAAAAACTATAATTTTGCAATGCACGGTGGAGTATTACATAATACAGTAACCAATCACATAGGTACCCACAAAGTTCAGTTATGTAAAAGATAAAACAAAATTTTGAGAAAAATTCTTGAAGAAAAGCTTTTCTCTTTCAAGAAATAACTAAATTTCTTATCTCCTGAGGGCTTTCAGATGACAGATTTCCTACTTGCACAAGTTGCTTATACGCAATCTAATTTAGATATCTTCAGAAATAACATCTCTGTTTATTTTCATCAGTCTCAACTTCTCTGCTTATCCGTTTGTTTTTGCATTTTTTTTTTCCTTTGGTCATATACAAAAAGAAATCTTCCTTTTCTTTAATGGTGTATTTTCCTGAGTATTTTCCTGAGTTATGTTTGACTCAAACATAAAAGACAGTAGTAATGAATTAACCTGAACTGAAAATTAAAAGTCCTCCGAATGGCATACAACTGGAAACATATACAGCAGAACAATTTCTGCTAGAGAAGATATAGTTCTGTTGACCCAGTTTGCATCTCCTTAGTAATACTGAATGTTTATAATTTCCTTTCAAATTTATTAAGTTACCAAGTAAAAACTTGAGTAGATGTGGTTTCATGCAGTTCAGCCTCACAAACTGATCCAGTTAAACTTTTACTTTTGCTTAATTACATTTCAATAGATAGTTCTGATTTAACTCTTACCTCTGATGAAAAGAACAAGTTGTGGCTCATTGCTATTGTTTTCCATGAGAGAAAATACATTTTATTCTGATAATGTATTGCAATAAAGCAAGCTTTGTGTATTTATATCTTGAATTCTCTTGAGTATGTTACTCCTGGTTATAAGACTGATATGTTGAAAATGTTTGTTGCAAAAAAACTCTTTTATCACATTTTTTTTTTTTTTTTGTTAAAATCAAACATAACACTATAGAATGCAATTTAAACTGTCTATTATTTGAAAATTATTATCAACATTTTTATCTGATTACGGATAGTAAAATATGTTTGACAAACATATTAGTCAATATAAGCATACATGTGATTAATGATTAAATATTGTATATATGAACATAAGTACACTCTTATTTGTAGGTCTGGTAAAATTTTGTTCTTATGGCCTTAGGAAATATATTACAAAACTTCCCAGTTTTTAAAATTCCAGTTTGAAATTTCAATTTTCTGGTTGACACTAAGAAGATCACAGAAAATCACAATTACAGTGTGGCCATTATAAATTTCATCTGATATTTATTTGTTTGTTTGTTTGTTTGTTGATTTGTTTATTAGCAGAGTTTATGAGGTTGTTTTATCTGAAAAGGTGGGAAGAAGCCTGCAAAAAAATCAGAAATGAGCTACGTGTGTGTAGTATATTTTTTTTCCATTTGGATTAGTAAGGTAATTTATTAAGCTAATGGTCATTCTGTGCAAATATTTAGCCAATTCAGCATCACTGGATGATTTTGTTTTGTGGGTTTTTTTTTCGTTTGTTTGTATGTTTTTCCCCCAAATTAATATTTTTAAGTCCATTGTAAAGAAAATAATTATTTACTTGTTGCTTGCAAACAGCAAAATTTCAATGCAGACATGCCTATTATGCAATCATAGATTTCTATATAAATAGAACTTTCTTGATTATGTTAATTTTACAATTAAGGGAAAAAATAAAAAAAAATGCTATGGTTTCCATTTGTTTTTTGTCCTTGACAGACTTTCTAATATGTTATGATAGCTATGCAAACTGGAAGTCTGAATGGCCAAGAAACATGAATTTGCAAGAGGCATAAAAGGAACAATTTGGTTGAAAAATACTTTACAAACTTAGATGTTTTTCTATGTATGGCTAAGAAACCCAACAACATCACCTACCACTTTCTTTTTTGCCTCCAAAGTAATATTGAGCTTTTAAATTTCAAACATTTGGACTCACTAATGGAACATCTTTAACAATTCTCCTGAAGTTACATTCTGTCTTTTCTATCTCAGTAACATTAAATAAATATATATTTTTTTACTTGTGATTTCATCAATCTGTTTCTGAAATACTCAAAACTAAAACTTGAAATTCCAGATCCTTTAAGAGCCTTCAAGATCCTTCAATTTTTTTGGCAATTGTACCAGACTTGTAAAGATGAGAATTTAGCTAGAGATATGTGAGAAAATGAAACAAAAGTCACATGATTTCTTTGATGCAAAAAACTTGGGGGGGGGGAGAGGGGGGGAAAGCAAATTCAAAGATTTTGAACAGTAGAATATTGTATTCTTCATGCCTTTTATTTCAATGAAAAATACCCCAGAAGTGTCTTCACTCATTTCATATTCCATCTTGAGAAGAATAACAAAGTTAAAACAAGACAAACAAAATTAAAAATAAACCTTTAAGGAAAGAGAAAGAAAATTGGATATTTTTCAGAGTATGTTCCCTTAACTTCACATTAAATATACTAAATACTGCTTTTGGTTGGCTACAACCTTGATAGTATATTCACTCTTACTATTATTGACATTTATAATATTCTTGTGAATATGTGTTAACATTGTTCTAAACTTCATTATACCTTTCTTAGCTTTGAATGCTTAAAGCTTTTAATCTCTTTTAACTTCTGTTAGTTTGATGGAATTACTTACCTCTCTGAGTTATAGACAAACATACTATCATTATAATCTGTTCTTATCCATAGATATATATATATATATGCATATTATTTATATATGTGTAATATATATATGTATAATATATATATGCAACCACCTTCAGAGCATATATATGCTAATATGTATATGACATGTATATGTGTATACCTATACTTCTACTGATATTAACATGAGTTTATGTAAGTTTTCAGGCTTAAGCCTTAGCTATACTAGCTTGGAAGGAAGAGCAAGTACAGCTTTCCTCTGGCTGTGTTTTCTACACATTCCCACTACTTGTCTTCTTTTGATACTGGAAACAACAATAGTAAAAGTAGGTTTCTCACCGCAAAGAAACTAAGGTAGCAGTAGGAGCAGATTACTAGGGGAAAAGACAGCATAGGCCATAACAAGTTCTTCCAGTGGCATCTTGGTGTTTATACAAAGGATTTAAACAAACTGCACATCGGTAAAGAAAACACAAAACCAGCTTCTTACTGTGTCATTAAACTAATAGTTTTGTTCTTTATTTTCTTCAAAGAAAAATCATAGTTCAGTGTTATTTTTCGTGAGTGGGAGAAAATATCCGGTGTAACTGCAGTTATCAAGCATTTTAATTTGCTAGCAATAGCTGAAAAATGACAAACACTTTGTAGTTTAGTTTTATAGGTAATTTTGTCAGGGTTTGTAGCTGACATAAAACAACATCATAAAGTTCAATTTAAAATAATGTGTTTTTTTATGTTTTCTATTGCTGTGTGGAAAATATTTTCTTTCTTTTTCATTTGTACATTTATTTACATCTCTCTTCTGAATGAAATCCCTTTAAGTGACTTATTCAGATATGATTCTATAATTCTGCTGGGCTTCATTTGCTTGGTATTGCCGTGAAATCAAGAGGTAATTTACTCAGCTGTGATCAACAGAGAACAGAAAATGTGCAGTACATTTATACTAACTAGGTTAATTAATTAAGCCAGGTAGTGCATTTCTTTCAGTACTGGCACAAAATTAAACACTTTAGCCTTTCCCCTCTTGTTTCTGTCAGACTGATTTTAATTGGAAGCAATGTCTTGATTGGTTCACCACCTAGCCCAATAAACAGTATACTACAGAGTAGTACTACAGTTACAACGCTTCCAATAGGCTGAGAAAAGTAGGAAGGGGCAAAAGAAACAAAAAACGTATTTACAGAAAGGATTCTTAAGTACTGGAATAGGTTCCCCAAGGAGGTGGTTGAGACACCGTTCCTGAATGTGTTTAAAAAACATTTGGATGTGGTGCTGTCACGGTTCTATGTTTTTTTTTGTTTGTTTGTTTTTTATTTTGGGTTTCAGTATTCCACATCAAAACATCTGGTCTTGTCCGATCTCAGAAGCTAAGCAGGGTCGGGCCTGGTTAGTACTTGGATGGGAGACCTCCTGGGAATACCAGATGCTGTAGGCTTGGAACGGCTAGGAAAGCACCTCCAGCACCCACTGCAAGGCAGCAAGAGAGCGCCCCCCCACCCAGAAAGGCCAGATCCTGTAACTTCTGTAATGTACAGGGATAGGTACCTGGAACTGGGGCATTAACACTTTAATACCCCGTACACTACATGATGTTTTGATATGGAATACTGAAACCCAAAATAAAAAAAAAAAAATAATAATAATAATAAAAAAAACACATAGAACCATGACAGGTGCTCAGGGACATGATTTAATGGTGGGTTGTTAGGGTAGTATGGTTAGGTTGCAGTTGGACTTAATCTTGAAGGTCTCTTCCAAACTGAGCAATTCTATGATTCGGTGATTCTATTTGTTGGTAAATATGCTGTAAATAATAAGCCTGTGTTGTATGAAAGCACATTATGCAGTTATTATGCTAGTCTGTTTCTTTTTTGCATAAATTTTACTTCATAAAACTGACAGTCAGCTGTTTGATGAAAACCTGCAACAAATGCACTTCTATACTGCTTCTGTGTTTGTATGGCTTAGAGATAGAATATTCAATGAAAGGAGAATGAATGCCAAATACCAGGTATTTTGTTTTTACAAATTATCTTGCCTTCCTAGAATGCATTATGATTAAAAGAGAAGCATCCTAGAAGGTAGCACTGAGTGACAGCTGCATTATTATCCTTAAAATATATCACATCAGAAACTGTTCTGTGATAGTGTTTACTAATCTTGTGTGATCAGTGTTATAAAGTAACCTAGTAATTTCATTAAGTATATGATATGCCTATATGATACGTATCAGATCAACTGATGAACTATATTCTGTTGTATCTGTTATGGATGCTGATTGCTGTACCTGAAAGAAATTTACCCTTTGAAGTTTAATTTGAAACATGAGTATGTTATTGAAAGCAGATATTTTTATTCTTGGCATAAAAGTACCCACTGAAGTGATACTCAGCACCAATTACTATTATTCAGCTCTATCTCTTCCAGCACTAAGGTCTTACATTCTTCTGCTTATACTTACACAGAAGACAACTCTAAACAAAAATTCTTGTTTTCATCTGCAAAAAAATACAATTAGAAAACTTAATAATCAAATGCATTACATGTAAAAGGCAAATGTGTTTGTTTATAGGTAGGCCACAATGCACTTTTACTACCAAGACAATTGGATGTAAATGGAACAGTAAGTGATGGCACCAAAAACAGACATCATGTAAGCAGAACACTCCATACTGCACTACACTAAAACAAACAATTTTTAAATTTTTGAAACCATCAATTGATACCACATATTCCCTCTGGGTGGGGTGGGATGAAATGTATCTATTTGAACATAACAAACATCTTAATACAATTTTCTTTAGCAATTCAGATTTTCTTGCTCTGGGTTATAGTTGCAGTGGTGTTTTTGTTTTTGTTTTTGTTTTCTAATTTGTTATTGATTGGTTTCTTTTTCGTTTTTGTTTGCTTGTTTGTTTGCTTGTTTTTTTGTTTGTTTGTTTGTTTTGTTTTTAGTGCACATTTTACATCCATGATTAAAAAGCAATGCACTTTCTTTAAAATATATATATTCCTTTAAAGGTCATAGTTGAAACGTTTTTGAACTGGAAGTATGTGCAAGTACATTTGCAGTTGATTCTTTCACCAGAGTCTCCAAATTCCTTTCACATATGCTAAAGTAACAGAATCCTCTTGATTCTTTCAAGGGTGTAACTCAGAGTAAGAGATTTTAGAGAAAAGGAATAAAGGGACACGTGTCTGTAATCCAGTAAATAAAAGAAGAGAAGTTTAATCTGTACCCAGCTTCTACTGTAGGAGGAACATGCATACAATATCTTCCTGCTCTGAGAAAGAGTCAGAATGACCTCACTGTGTACACTTAGATCAGGCAGCTGGAGATCAGAAAAGTCCATATTGCCTGCCTTTAGGGAATGTCCATGCCTGTGGTAGCATATTTCTGTTGTCTAACGAGAAATTGTAGAAAAGTCTGTTTTCTTCTTCGCCCTCATTAAGTTTATACAAGATATTCGTAAACTGAAAAAATGGTATGCTTTTGTGATTTAAAGAAACTCTTTTACAAAGAGATCAGTGCATAACTATTATGTATGTCTCACTGAAGGTAATGCTGCTTTCCATGGAGACTACAACAAATACAAAGAGCACAATAGCAGGATTTGATAAGAGCAAGTTCTCAGCTACCATTCTTCAGCATAGTTACCACCACTTGTTAAGCATCTCCACCAGCAATGAGCAAGAGCCTGCATGTCTTGTTCATAAAAAATGGCAAAGCTGTTCAGATCTGGCTTGTCTTTCATGTCACTGTCACCACTTTTGAAATACACCATCCACTATAAGTTGAAAAACGTCATCTCCATAAATGTTCGGAAAGTGCCGGTCAATATTAATGACTAATTTTTTTCTGCATGAAGGAATTCAGTGATATCCCTTTGCTCCATACACACTTCCATATGAGATTCCACTTTGTCAGACTGTTGCCATTTATCACATAGGAGCAAAATGTAATGGAATGTTGATGGAAAGTTTCAACTTATTCTGCCATACAACATCATGGGCCATCATAGCGAAATAGGAAGGCAGTACTTTTGAAGAGTGAAAAGCAGTGGTGTTACATTTAGTGTTCTCTGTGAATTCTCATCTACAGAAGAAGCAAATACACAGATAAACAAAAGTAGGAGCAAGATAGATTTACAATTCCAAATAAGTAAAATCTACCTAATATACATTTTCAATGAGTTCCGTGTTCTTAATGTGTTTACTCCTAAAGATGGCTGAACTTCACATTTCTGTTTCAGGAAAGTACTGCTTTATTACATAAATGATTTAGTACATGGTCTAATGATTTAGTACATGGGCCATGATTTAGTACAAGCTGGAGGATTAAGTAGTGACCTAATTGGGCTATATATTTTAAGAACACTAAATTTGTGGAAAAAAGTTAACAGCACACCTATTCATGTATGGTATATTTATAAAATCTGATTTTCAGTCATTGAAATTGAAGAGTGGACAGAATTGCCTATCAAATGATGGATTTACTCTCTGTAGGTCAGAGGTTTTCTGAAACAATGCCTTCACACGTAAACACTTTTAAAGTAAAAAAAAATCATGATCAACTAAGAATTGGCTATAAAGTAGAAAAGAGCAAGAGAGTGGGGAGGGAAGAGGTCTCCTTAAAAATACTTAGAAATCTTTCTTCTTAGTTCCTGAGAATCACCTGGAAAGAAAAGTGAAAGAACTCTTATTATGCATTAAAAGTCTGGAGACAACTCATTCATCCAGTAATTCTAATACTTGCCAAAATAGATGTATAGATGAAACATAACTCAAGACAACAGAGATGAAGAAATTATCCATAAAATTTAGAATAGCTATTACCGTTTGTCCCAATCAAGAGCATTTTCAGGTCCAAATGATCTCATGGAAATAAGTACAATTATGTCCTTGAAAAGTCTCCTTGCAATAAAACTTCCTTTTCACTAGGAATTAAATCATGCCTGCCAGTGAATCACCGAGACTCAGTATAAATACTCCTAAATTTCTTACCTTCTTGGTTCTTGTTTTCCCTTCTTAACAAAATAGGAGAGCTGGAAATACTTGTTGGATGATACAGTGATTCTGCAATTTGGCAATCAGTAGGAAGAAGGTTGTTCACATGATCATAATAACTAGTAAAACCACTTACAATTCCTAAATACATATATGATCATAACATGAGTAATTCAGGAGGAAGTTAAGAATTATTTTAGTGTTGACTTAATTTCCATCAGTGTCAAATATAGCATCAGTTTTGACTTCAATTTTTTTCTAAAACTCAAGTAAAAACCTATAAAATTATTAATAGCTAAAGTACATGAATTCTTATATATAATTATTTGATAACATTATTTAATTATTGATGTGAATTGATTAATAACCAATATCATCTTGAAAAAGTAAGAGCATTAAATTGAAAAAACCTTTTGCATAGGTTTTTTACTAGTTTGTTTTCCAAATTTCAGAGTCTGGGATTGTTAAATGTCACAAATAATATTCTTTTTTTAAGATCATGAGGGAGATGATTTACAGAGTTTAATAAGTATTTAGTGTTGCATCTAGCTTCGTCATAAAAATACTGAAGTAAATAAGCAAATTAAAATGTGTACTGTGAATTAGATGCTAAAAATTCTTCTAAGCTTAGTCACTGACACTGGTGCATCTATACACAGACGTATTCAGACATAAAACATTGCCCATGTTTTACTTGATTATGATAAACTGGTAAGATTCTTTTCCAAATCTCCTGATGTTTACTCAACTGGAAGCACTCACTACTTACAAGAATAGAAGTATTACTGTGTCATTTGGTGCCACATTTTTAATTAGAAAAATATATCTCTCTAATTTACTACGTCTCCCTGTTCAACTCAACAGTAAACATAATTCACTGTATATTTCAGAAAAAAAATCTTTCCTGATGGCAGACTTTGAACAACCACTGAGAGAGAATATGAAAATTCAAAATCTGCTTCTACTTAGAATGGAAGCAGGTATTTAAACAACATAAAATACTTAATAAATGAATTGTTGTCACTCTTTCTTTGACTAGTATAGTTCCATGAAATTGAGAGACTTTTATCCAGTTCACTATCTTTAAAACCTTGTCAAATAATGATCTCAGTTTCAGTGAAGATGTAATTTCTGGATGATAAACAATGCTTTATCTAATTCTTGATCAGAATTAGCCGCCCAGAAATTTTGATCCTAGGTAGTTTACCTGACAGATAAGCTGTCAGAATTTTCTCTGCCAGTCTTTTTCTTCCTGTCCTCACCCTGCCCTAGGTATTAAAGCTAGTTATCTGAGCCTTTGTTTAGTCATTATTGATTTGAGATTTTCACTAGTATCTTTAAATGCTTTTGTGGTATGAATACTATCAGAAATATCTCAAAACTCCCACAGGTGCCATCTTTTGTTTGAAGTGTTTGCAAGAAGCAAAATTTTATAAAAAGCAGTAAAGGATATCTTTTTCATACCATTTTTCATGCATACTCATTGTGTTACATAGTATTGCAGCTTATTCTTTCCTATTGCAGCTTATTCTTTCCCTGAGTTATTACCCTGTTTGAGATAGATGTTATAACTGACACATTTGGTAGTTCCTATTTTGCTGTACTGAATAGTATGTGGAATTTCTGATAGAAGGGTACAGCTCCAAAAAAGAAAGTTATTTATTTTAATTGTAACTGATTCACAATCTTCTGGAAAAAAAGGAGGATTTCACATGACACTTTTGTCATGTAATAATGAGTATCTTTGTCCTGTAAGAATGAATATGTGCACATAGGAGAATGTCCTGCAATTCATTCATCTTCAGCACAAGTTCATATGCTAATCTGAATGGAGGCCCATAGTTGCCACTCACTGCCTACAGTGCAACATATACAGTCAATTATTTGCTACAGATTAGAGAGAAATGATTTTCACTATTTTCCCTCTATGACAGAAAGAAATCTCATGATAACTAGCACACTTTCTCTAAAAATAAGTTAACTTTAACAATTTATATTCTTAGTAAATATACGAGTTAATGTGAGAAAGTAGAAAAAATGACTGCTGTAGAAGAGAAGGCAAGTCAAGAACCACTGGTAACAACAGGACAGTACCTTCAGGGCTGAAGGCAGAATCCCGTAACATCCATGCTAGTACTGCTGAGCAGTTCTGGTGGCAGACACAAAGAAACAAGTGGTTGCCAAGCAAGTCTGTAATGATGGAGCAAGTTCAAAGTCAAGCCTCAAAGGCAAGTCTGCAAGTCAGCGTCCAGCTTCACACGCATATGATCAGGCATAGCTGTAACTTAGTTCAGACAAGGCTCAAGGGGGAGGGGTTGAAATTGAAGGTAAATCTCAAGTGATGAGGGGGCTCCTCCCAGTCTTTCATGTACAGAAATTTCTCAGTAGTTTACAGTGTTGCATTGTATCAAAGGTTGCTTTGATCATAGACAGCTAAACTCCAGAAAAGGAACGTGACAATTGGCTGTCATGCTTAAGAGTCCTTAAGATTAACCAGAATGAACCCTTTTGCTAGGGCTTTAAATTGAAATATTTTGCAGGAAATAAACGGAAAAATTGTGGAAAAAAAAAAAATGGAAAGGAAAGAGAAAACGAAAATGGAAAAGAATGAAGAAAAAGAGAAACTAAAGGAAAAAAGATAGGAAAGGAAAAGGGAAGAGGAAGGAAAGGGGGAAAAAGGAAAAGAAAATGATAAGGCTAAGGGAAAGGGGAACAAGAGGAGAGAGGAGAGGAAAATAATTTGATTTAGGGTTATTCTTTGATTTAATTAGACACATAAGTAGATAAATCTTATATAAATACACAAATTTCATAAAAAAGCCTCACATAATCATTTTAAATAGTTAACATTATACTCTTTAAATGGAAAGTCCGTAGGACATTTAATAAAGAAGATTAAAAACATCTAAGATGAATAAGATGCTGAAAAATAGACAAACATGCATGACAGTATAATGTAAAACTTGCTTGCAATGAATGTTTGATTGATATTGATACTAATTAAATGTCTATTTATAACCTTCAAATATTATTGCTTTGTTCTTATTGTTGTGGTTCTCTTTAATCACAGATCAAAATACTAAATCTAAATACAGCCAGGGTGCCTCTTCCTATACATTAAGTAATTTCAGTAAAATCTGTTTGCAGAAACAGAGGTTTTTAGAGCCTTAAGCTCCTTGGAAATATGCTTGTTATTTTTATCCACAGCTGACATGCAAGGGAAGAAGAACAATTTTGTTTACTCCCAGGTGGTTTAAATTTGATTTGAACTCACAGCTGAGTTTAAGCTGATGAATAGCTTTTTATTGAACATGAATAAATTGAGAAATTCAGATTAGTCAGCCACTTTTTCTTCATAATTTAAATTCCAGAGAAGATGTATTTAGCAAAAATATAACACAGAGGTAGGCACAGTTGATGAATTGTACCTGATGACTAGCTGAATTAATAAAATAATTCATGAATTTAATGCAGCTCTAGGTCTTTTCAGTTTTGGTATTCACATCAAAAAGAATTTGTGAAAAACAAAGGGAGGACAATAGCCACCAAGAATAAATGAAACTAAATGTATGATCCAATCAATTTGCTAACCAAGACAGAAAGATTGGGACTTCCTTGCTACTGAAAATAAGACAGCTTTTCTACTTGGGCTGAGTGTCTTTTAATAGAACTCTACCAGCCAATACAGCTTTATGAGAACTAGACAACACTGAGCGTCTTAACAGCATCCAGTTCAAATTCAGAATCTAAAACATGAGAGAAGTTAACCCCAGCAATTCCATCTGGAGTCAAGTAGCATTATATAAGAATATCAGAATCTGGAAGTCTGTCTTCTAGTAAGACAAAAGCATAATTAAAGTGCACAATTTCAGTCACAATTTCAGTCATGGTTGTTGGGGATTTTTTGATATTTTTGTTTTTGTTTTGTCAATTTTTATTATTATTATTTTTATAAATGTGCTTATTCGTTCTAAAAATTCTTTTACAATAGTTAGCTACATACTATTATTATGTTATTCTGCTGAGGCACCTAGGTAGCAATAGTATCTCCTTCTAATAAGAATGACAAATTGAGTGACTCCACTGTCTAGACGAAGAGGGAAAGAACTAACCGAGGAGGAAATGCTGGAAAGCCTCCTCTTGTATTAAGTAGCAACTGATTAGGCTCCATTAAGACTGCTAATTTGTTTTTGGAGAATTAGTGTCAGACTGTTAGAAAGACTCCTCTGAAACAGATGATTTTGATATCATATTGTTTCAGCTAATGATAAAGAGCTCAGAGTGAGGGCTAGAGGCTCTTTGTCCTAGATCAATGTAAGAACAGTACTCTGTAGTACTAAAAAATTTTATCTGAATACAGTCTAACTTAAAGAGATAGAAATTTTAGATAATATCAACTTCTCTGTGGAAGATATCTTTCCTAGCCATAGCTTCTAAAATATTACTTTATAGATATTCTTGAATAACTTAATACTTATAATTCCTATTTTGTATATCAATGCTGCTTTTCTTAAATATGTATTTTTTGGTCATGTCTTCATTTTACATGTAAAAATATTCTCTAGAAGTTAGGTCTTTAAGCAAGATGAAGAACATCTACAAAAAATCACAGAAGTCTTTTAAATCCTAGAGATAACTGCAGACCACTGACAAATAATGCCATCTGTTGTCTGTTTATTTAGCGTATGTATAAATTCTAGTAGTTTCTTATTATGTAATAGTAGTATAATGATATAAAAGCACTTGGGTTTATATGCTCATTTAGGATATTAATCCTTCAACATCTGGTTGCACAGCTAAGTGGCATATTTTAATTTACAAGACTTACTTTCACATCAGCATATCTATATCTTTAGTACAATAGTCTGAATTTAAAAATACCTCCACATCAAATTCAAAGAGTCAAAGTTTTCATATTTAAAACTGACTCTAAATTTGTAGAAGAGTCACATAGCAGTATTTCAAAAGGAAATTGCATTATTTTCTTTATTCTTCTATAAACAGAGTGGAACATTTATTTGGAAACCATAGAATTGTCTTCGTTAAAATTAAGGTATTATAGGTTTATTCAGTCTTCCAGACTTCTGAGATTTTCCACGGAATTAAGAGAAACCTGTCCCTTCCCCTGCACTTAGATTCCTTCTCCCCTGATCCATTCTAAAGGTAAAAAGCTTGGAATGTGCCGTTGATTGTCCTCCCGATACAAAATTTTTCTTCCAATAGTTTTACTCCAGATCTATTTGGCAGCTGATATTCTTCCCGGCTCTCTAGGGAATCCAAGTCTGCTATCTTGATTGCTAAGTTAAAATAATAATTAGATATGATATGGTTTGATAGGATAAAAGATTTTCTTGATTTACCTTTGATAAATGAGAACACAGTTATTAAAAATGTGGCTTTGATCTATTGACATAGATCACCAATAGCATTACATCTGGCTTGACTGATATTAATAAAAGAAGTTTTCTTTGATGACAAATATATTGTCAGTTTAAGATAATTTAATTTGCTGTCATCTAAGAATATGGCCTTGGTTAGTTCACATTAAAAAAAAACAACTAACCAAACAAAAAACTCTACTATTCAAAGCTGTACTTCCTTTGAATTTTGCTCTGCATCAATTTCCTGGGCTTTGCTGTATGGTTTGCCTGTTGAAATTTAAAATGATGTATGACATGAAAACACCTCGCTGGTGCATAAGAAATATAAATACTTCTGGTATTGGGATCAAGTAAGCACTAGTACACAACCTTAATTTTTTTAAGGTGAATGTATTTATCACCTTGTATATTTTCTTGCCTACATTTATCATAATGCATATTCTGTTTCATAAAGCAGATATCAACAGCCTTCCTTTCCTGATGAAATGAATTATATGAGAGTTAACACATTTGCATAAGAAAGCCACCTTAGCTGCATTTTATATCAAAGTTATAAAAGAGGTAAAATATTTTTCTTGGAAAAGTATGAAAGGCAAAATTTTCAAAGATGTTTGCTAAGACTAAATACATAGCTCCAACTAAAATCTGAGAGACAACTTTGGAATTTTCAGCCTAAGTATTTATTTTTTTTCATCTTACAGATGGTTATAGCTGTTTGTACGAAAGCTATCAGCTTAATTCATTACTTAATGATCTGTTTTCAATGGCTTACAAAACAAATAACGGTTTTTCAGTTGTGTTGGTGTTGGTTTTCATTTGGCATGTGTCAAAATTATCACATAGCCATTTATTTATTTATGATATAAGCCACTCCCTTTTCTTCCTACTTATGCTACAATCAGTGGGCAATTGATGCCCTAAGACAGGAAAGAAATTTATTCTCAAAGTTCATTCTGCCTTTTTCAGGTGAAATATGATGTTTTTATGTTATGGTGTGGAATATTACTAATGTTGAAAGGTGAAACAAAGAAGATCTTTAGCAGAAGCAGCTGATTAAGCAGTTTTAGTACAAGCCTCTTTTTTCATTTTGTTTTTTTTGCTGACTGCCCAAGTTAGGCCTTTAAGAATTTACCTAGAAAATTGAACTGATATACTGAACTGATAGGAATATTAAGAATCAGAAGAATATATAGGCATGGTGACTAGCTCAGTATGTTACTTCATTCTCCAGATGGATTTCAATCTACTTAGTTCTGTGTGTCTGTGGTTCTTTTTCTCTTCCTTTTCTTCTTCCTCTTTCTCTTCCGTTTTCTTTTTAGAATCATAGATTCATAGAACCCTTAGAGTTGGAAGGGACATTGAAAGCTCATCTAGTCCAACTCCCCTGCACTGAACAAGGACATACATGGTACGATGTTCAGAACAAGGTCCAGCCCGGCCTTGAAAATCTCCAGGGATGAGGCATCCGCTACATCTCTGGGCAACGTGTTCCAGTGTCTCACCACCCTCACTATAAAAGACTTATTCCTTGCATCTAACCTAAATCCACCCTCTTAAATTTTTAAATCATATCCCTTTGCCTGTCACAGCAGATTGCTAAAGAGTCTGTCATCTACTTTCCTGCAATACCATTTCAGATACTTCAGCCTGCTATCAGATCATCGTGGAGTCTTCTCTTCTCCAGGTTGAATAGTCCCTACTCGTTCAGCCTATCCTCATAGGAGAGGTGTTCCACCTCTTGGATTATTTTTTGTGGCCCTCCTTTGTATGTGTTCGAACAGGCCTATGTCCCTCCCATGCTGATGACTTCACATGTGCACACAGTATGCAAATGAGGCCTCACCAGCACAGAGTAGAAGGGCAGGATCAGGTCCCTCATCCTGCTGGCCATGCTTCTTTTGATGTAGCCCAGGATATGGTTGGCTTTTCTTTTTCTTTTTTTTGCCTTTTCCTTTCTTTCTTTCTTTCTTTTTTTTTTTTTTTTCTTTTCCTTTAATGAAAACAAGACATTTTCATAATTAAAACATTCCAGAAATTCATTTCTCAATTTTGTGAAAACACAAACCTAGAAGTCAAGAGAAATATTATTTTCTGACACAAACATGAAGTAGTTGTATAATTCAATCCATATTTTTATATTTTAAAGTATAATGTTGTTCTTTAGACATGGAAATATACAATCTTTTAAAAAATAATTAAATGTTTTATCATCCTGAAATAACATATTTAGTAATATCAATAAGTAACTGATAGTAACTCAAAGTAACTGTAGAAGTTTTTAGATTTTTTTCTTTTCTTTTTTCCTTTTTCCTTCTATATGCAGGATATCATCTCAACTCTAAAAAAAATGTATTGAAGAACAAGTCTAAACTAGCATTTTTCTTTCAATCAAAAGTACTCTTTCTGAAACAAATGTCTCAAATAGTCTAGGTAATAATGAGTTGAGCAACAATAACAAGTGTAGTCTGGGTACCTTCCACATGATGAAAAGTAGGCTCCAGATATGTCCTTATTGCAAGAAAAAAATGAACACAGCAGCCAGTCTGCAGTTTAATTTTGACAGCACTGTCACCAAAGGAATTTTTTCTCTTTTTTTAATTATGTAAATTTTCTATCTGGATTGGTTCCTTAGATGGATTCAACACAGTCAGAAGAACAGAGAGGTATATAATATAAAGTGAGACATTTACTCCTTTTTCGGATTGTTATACAGACAGATAGGTTATGAATCTAGGCTTCTCATATCATCAGTGGAGATAGGTCATTCTGAAATTCAAGTGCCTTCTGAAATTTCCACTGAGATACATAAAAAGCAAATACTTTCTATATGTAGACAGATTTTTTTTTTCTATTTTCAGATATTTTTCTATATTTCAGATTTTTTCTATATAAGTAATTAATCACATTGATGCAGAAGGCTTTTAAAGGAGAATAATGCCTTCACACGTACAATTTAAGGTGTCATAAGTCTCATACAATGGCTCTACAATGGTGGTTAATTAGTTAAGTAGTTACATACTCTCTTGGCCATGTTGAACAACCAAAGTCATTGACAGCTTACTTTTAACTTATTTTTTACAAGTAGTGGCAAAGATGCAAGGTTTGGGCTATTATTTCCATTCATAAATTACTGTTCTGTTAGAAATTTGATAAATATTCAGTATCTGATTTTATTATTATGTAACTTTTCTGTCTGTGTCAACTTCTTTGACATTTTGACAGCTCGTCTAAATTTATTTAGCATGCACAGGACAGTTGGCCATATTTCTAAGGAAACATTCATCCTGAATCTTTGTTAAGATGTTCATAAAATTACTAGTAGTTTTCTTACACATGGATAACATATAAAACAACTTGAAAAATACATTTATGTAAATTTTGCAGTGTACCTCAGACTATTAAAACATCACTGGGAAGTTCATGTTTTTTAGGCAAAAGTCTCTGAGTTAAGAAAACAGTTTTGCTTGTATTTTCAGCATCTCCTGTCAGAAGTCCTCATTAACTTTAACGAATTCAGGATTTTCTTTTCTGGTTAGTGACTGACGATGTGTGTACTCATGTGAACATAAATAGATTGAATGAAGTGCTATTTAAAAACAATAATTGTGAAGTAATACTCCTTTTTACCTGCAGACTGCATACAACCTGAACAAAAAAGGACAGTATTTACTTACTTCCTTAGGTAGTAAAAACTTAACTGTCTAGAAATCTTTAATTTATTGGACATGTGCCAGCTTTTGTTACCTGCCTATTCAAGAGCACAAAATTCTTCAGGTGTGGAGGTCCAGATTCCATAAAATACTGCACAGATCTACATTTTATCCTGACTTGGACAAAAATTGCTGGAATCGATAAAAATAAAACGATAACACCCGTATGAATGAAATAATTGCAGGATTTCATGTAATTTAAGCTGACTGACTCATAATGGAAGGATGTAGACTGATATGTTTGACAACAAAAGTACATTAACTTAAACAGTAATTTGTTTAATAGCTTTACTATCTAGTTATTTTTTGTGGTTACCTTATTACCAGATGGCTAACACTGCATGAGGGGAAAGTTGCAGGTAACCGTCCCTGTCTCATTCCACTTCTATTTCATCTAGAAACATTTTCAGTAATCTTTCATCTTATATTTCCTTTTCTAAACAGTCTGTGTCTTCCTAATTTCTATTTCAGTTCTTCAAAATCTACAGATTTATCCTCTCCTTGATTAGACGTAAAAAATATGAACAGTGTTGTGTAATCTATATGAATATTGCATTTTAGAGGATTTGCTGTAGGAAAGCCTATCTATTCTCAGTGATAAGTACTCATATCACTTCCATGATTTAGACCAAGTACACCTTTTTCTTAGACTAGTTGAGTAGAGTAGAGTAGAGACTAGTTGAATTTTTTTAGCTCCTTGTCATTTTAGAATTGGATTTAATGTCTGAAGAAGGAAAGAAGAACACAGTTACTCAGCAAACATTTCCGATCTTTTCAGTAACAAGACATTGACACAAGGGAATGGCATGAAGCTGTGTCAGGAGATGTTCAGATTGGATGTTAGGGAAAGAGTCTTTTTAAATAACATTTTTTTAATGAATAGTATTTTCTTCTGGAACACACACACACATACAAAAACCATATTAGGAATACAGATCTTTCACAAATGACTTGTCCAGTCAAGATGATTGTAATCTGAGGATCTGAGTAGGAATAAGCTATCCACATAAGTTTATAGATAGGCTGCATAAGATTCTGAATATCACACCTAACTTTAGAAATAAGTAAGACTGCATTAATATATTTTTTAAAATCATGTTTTAAATCCCCAGGGTTGCTAGTGGATCTTGAACATGCTTTCAGGTGTAAATATAATATAAGTGTTTAATTTCATCATACAAGGAACATATTCCAAATTTCATTTTCTTAGCTGCACCAATCTGATATTCAAACAGTGTTACAGAAATCTAGTCTTAACAACATTTTAGTAAAATGTGATGTTTGCATTTTAGTTCAGACTTGTTTTTCATGTCTTTTTATAGCAGTATATCCAGCTATGCTGTTGTTTTTCTATTTAACGTATTATTGTAGTACTATTTTTTTCATTCTGACACATTGCGTTCCAAAGTTTTTGTATCCTCATTTTGCTTGCATTTTTATGCAAATTAATTATCTTTATGAAAATTAACTATATTCCTTTAACTATTTTCAATGCTTTTAATTATTTTCTAATATTCATCTAAGTTTCATAATGTTTTATTTATCTCTGACTAGTAACATATATAAATATGAGTGAAGAACAGTCAGAACTTTTCCTAATGATATTTATCAAAAGTGAATTTTACAAATAGTCCTGAGAATTTTCTTCTTTTCTCTATTTCTCCTAATTTTAATATGCTTTGGTTTTTATAAGTATGGATTTTCAAATATTTTATAAAAAAACATGTTCTCTGTATTTGTCCACTTACCTCATTTTTTTTTTTTCAATTTATCAGATTAAATCTGCTATCTTGTTTTTGATTTACATGCTTTCTGAAATCTTATTCATAATGTCATCCTGAATACTATCTGAAAGTTTATCTTAGAATCATAGAATCATGGAATCATAGTGAGCCTAGGCTGGAAGGGACAAATCCAGTCAAATCTTATGTGGGAAAAAGGGCTCTTAGAGTAGATAATCTAACAATTCAATTGCATCCTGAAAACCCTGAAGAGAGGTTCTACGATGATCATGGACCATCCTCTCAGTACTGGAATACTGTGACGAGTTTTGCCCTAAGACTTCCCTTCACTATAGTGAAAAGACATAACTCCTTCAGTCCTTCCGCACTGGGCAGTTTTTCTGGCCTCTTGATAGACTCCTAGAGATTTATGACCTGCTGTTGGACCCTTCCAATCTGCCTCATGTTCTCTTTGAATTGCTGGGGCCAGAGATGGACGCAGCACTCCATGTGCAATCTGAACAGTGCTGAATGGAACTGGGTGACCACAGCACTGTTGTTGCTGATAATGCCCCTGCAGATTGCAGCAGGGGATCTGGTTTATCCTCACTGCTGTAGCAGTGCACTGCTGATCATGTTCAACTTGTTGTCCACTAGGACCCCCAGTTACCTTTCATCAAGGTAGCTCCCCAGTCACACAGACCTTAGTCTATTACGGGCTCATTTTTTACGTATCCAAATGAATAATCATCCTGTCTTTTTTGAAGTTCATAAATTCTTGCTTGACCACTCTTCCAGTATATCCAGGTTTCTTTCTGACATGTCTGCCTTACCAGCCAGACAAATGTCATAAGCAAACTAGATAAGGGTACTTTTGCTCCGATTGTCTTGATTTCTTGTGAAAATAACAAATAGTATAGGGTCCAGTACCAGTCACTGGAGAACTCCAATTGTGGCAAATTGCCAGCCTGAGTAAAAGCCATCAATCACCCTACCAGTGCAGTCTTTTCACTACTTTTTTACACTTCTTGTAGACCCTGCATCCAGTCTGTACCTTGCCAGTTGAAAATTTTGCTAAATTACAGGTAAACAATATCCACTGCTCTCCTAATCTAGGCAAAAAAAAAAAAAAAAAAAAAGTTGTTTTATTGCAGGAGGTGATCTGGTAAATGAGACATTATTTGCATTTGTAAATTTATGCAGTCTTTTCCTAACCACCTGCATCATTTGGTCCATAACAGTTCTCAGGAGGCATTATGTTACTTTCCTACACACTGAAGTAAAACTAATGAACCGGTAGTTTGGAGTCCTCTTCTGAGCCCATGTGACATTTGCCCTTTTCTGGCAAGGCTTTTCAAATATTGTAGACACTGACTTTCCAACATTGTCAGCAACTTCTCTTAGCATGCTAGGACAAATCCAGACTGGGCCCATTGATTTCTATGATGCTACTTACCTCTAGGCTTGGTGTTAGTTGCTAAGAAATTCATCAGCATCTAAACTTAATGTGATTACCTGCTGCCATTATACTTTTGATCTCCTCTTCCTCCATTCTGTAGCCATATTACATGTGGACTTCCTTTGACTTCAGCTGCCTTTGTCTTACAACTGCAGTTAATAGGTTGGATTTTAGCGTGTACAGATTGCTATCTAAAAGGCTTTATTTCCTTCATTCAGTGACATGTTTATGCAGGCATGGAAAACTGGAACAGATACAAAGAGCACAGTAACAGTATTTGATAATAACAAATTCTAAACTACAAAACGCTCTTCTTCAACACTACACCAGCGTTAGCTACGCACATGAGCAAAAGCCTGTCTGCTGTACTCATAAAAATCGGCATTGCTGTCCAGAATGTGGCTTGGCTCTTTCAAGTCATTGTCACCATTTCTGAAATGTACTATTCACTGTCTCACTGTTTGATCTCCATAAACTTTCAGCTAGTTCCAATGAATATCAATGTGTGCCTTTTTTTTTTTTTTGCAGAGAAAAATTCAATTACATATCTTTGCTTCATATGCACTTCTGTGTTAGATGCCATTTTTTAGACTGCCCCTCTGCTACTATCTGTTGCACAGCAATAAAATTCAGCAGCATATTTGTGGAAAAGTTCAATTTCTATTGCTATCTCACCAACATCTTCTGATGTTGTGTGCCAATATAATAAAACCACAGGCATTATTTTCAGAGCAGCTCTTATAATATGAAGCAAACTGCCATAATACTGGATTATTTAATTTTTGATGAAATTAATTTTTGATACTTGATAAAGATGTATTCTTCAGAACAACATTTCTTCACAGTAAATACGATGTGTGCAAATTTTTAGAAGAAACATTTTAACATTATGATCTAACAAAATATCACCATTCTGGTTTTGTTTAGTACATATTTGCATGAAATTGATATATAAACCTCATTCGAGGATCTCTGAACTTGCGAGAGAATGAACTTCTAATCTTATCTTTTACAGCATTTGTTCTTATGATTGGTATAATAATATGCAAAAAATAAATTTTAAAAAAACGAAAATAAATAACTGATAATATAAGAGTTTGTCATAAGTCATGTCCTTGCCACAAGCCAAAAGGCAAGCTGTGAATGGTTAGACTTTGAAGTTTTATCCAGTGAAACATGCTTCTAGACAAACAGAAAACAGTCAGACCCCTTTTTTTTTTTTTTTAAGCAGGATAGAAAAAAATATTTCTATCCTGCTTTAAAAAATGTAAATGCACAGAAGATGCCTAAAATAGATTAACAATAGTGCATATAGTAGGTCAATACTTGTTTCTTTGAATATACATACATAAATATATATATATACACAAATATATGCCATTGTTATACGCCATCTTAAGCCAATTCTAGTTTTAAAAGAATAAATACTCAGCACTTACATACAGAAAGTGCAGTCCTGTTCATTTTATTTTTGTAAGTAATGTCATTAAATCAGTAGTTGTAGTCATAAAAGGTAAGCATATTGTGCCCTTTCATGTGTCTTTTGCTTCAGCTGCACATTTATCAGAGAGTGTCTCTATTAAAATGTGATCTTGAAAAGATGAAACAACAGTGCTTTTAGAGGTTAGATTAGTTATAAGGGTCTTAAAAACATGTGCGATTTTTATCATAATTAACAGTGGGATTTTTTTTTTTTTACTTTAGGTACATATTATTGTGTTAGGTCTGATCTTTCAGTTTTTGCCCTTATTTTACAGGAAAAAAAAAAAAAAAAGGGAAAAAAAAAAAAAAAAAGAGCTCTCTAGAAAATGGCAGTGGGATACCCTGGAAACTTTCGAGTTTTCACAACTTCATCCACACGAGCAGACCCCAACAATAATTTATGAGAAATTACACTGTGAAGAGTATATAGCTAAATTTTACACTGCTTAACAGAGTAATAAATATTACCTAATAAAGCCAGCTGAAATATTTTAAATTAATTTTTTGTTGAAACTCATTTAAATTACACAGAAAAAGAAAGGACAATGAAGACAAGCTTCTACTTGACAAGTACCGTGGTTAGCAAAATGAAATCTAAACACAGATTGTTATTTTGTGTGATACAGTGTGACTTAAGTGAGATGTTGACTGACTGGATTTCATACAAAGAAAAATACCCACCCAATATGAGGTCTGTTTAATTATTTGTTCATAAGTAATCATCAAAATATTCTTGTCCACGTGAACAGAGATGGAGTGTTTTCATAAAAGTAGTTGGACTTATTCTTTCTGTTCCTTCAATTATCTTCTGGTGGATTGGAGAAAAACATTTCGGAGTAAAACATCATTTAAAACAATTTCTTTCCTGCAGGTCAGTGGCTAATATTCTGTAGCTGAAATTAAAAATACTCACATTTTGACGAATAGAAATACACAGTTTATGGAGAAGTATGGAATGCAACAAACTTATTTGTAACAACAATCACACATTTTTCATTTTCTGACCCTCCTGTTCCAAATAAAGAAAATGTCATCATCTTCATTAATGTTTCAGCATGTTTCCTATGGGCTGTTCGATGGATGAAGAATTGGTTGGTTGGTTGCAGCCAAAGTGTTGTGATCAGTGGTTCTATGTCTCAGTGGAGGCCGATCAAAAGTGGTGTCCTCCATGGGTCAGTCTTGGAACTGGTGTTCCTCAACATTTTTATCTATAACATAGATGACTGAAGCAAGTGCACCCTCAGCAAGCTGGCAGGTGACACCAAGCTGAGTGGTGAAGATGATACATTGGAAGGAAGGGAAGCCATCCAGAGCGACCAGGGCAGGCTGGAGGAATGAGTCCATGTAAACCCAATGAGATTCAGCAAGGTGTTCCACTTGGCAGGGGCAGTCCCAAGTATTTATGTAGACTGGGAGAAGAACTCCTTGAGAGCAGCCCTGTTGAGAAGGACTTGGGGGTCCTGGTGAACAATAAGTTGGACATGAGCCAGCAGTGGGTGCTTGCAGCCCAGAACGCCAACTGTATCCTGGGCTGCATTAAAAAAAAGGGCAGCAGGGAGATCAGCAAGGGGAGAGAGGTGATTGTTCCCTTCTATTCAGCTCTTGTGAGGCTCCATCTGGAGTACTGCAGCCAGATCTGGGGCCCCCAGCATAAGAAGGAGGCAGAGCTCTTGGAATGGGTCCAGAGGAGAGCCCCTAAGATGATCAGAGTGCTGGAGTGCCTCTCCTGTGAAGAAAGGCTAAGGGAACTGGGCTTGATTAGCATGAAGAAAAGGCACCAGGGAGACCTCATTGTCACCTTCCAGTTCTTGAAAGGAGCATAAAAACAGGAAGGGTAAACAACTTTTTACAAGGGTGGATAGCAATAGGACAAGGGAGAGTGGTTTTAAACTAAGGGGAAATTTAGGTTATTAAATTTAGCCAGTCTGGAATGGACTGCCAAGGGAGGTGGTGGAGTCACCGACCCTGGGGGTGCTCAAGGAAAGACTGGATGTTGTGTTGAGGGACATGGTTTAGTGGGAGCTATTGGGAATAGGTGAACGGTTGGACTGGATGATCTTTTAGGTCTTTTCCAACCTTGGTGATTCTATGATTCTATGATTCTATGATTCTATGATTAAGAGGATGTTTTTCACACAGAGGTGGTGACACACTGGAAGAGGTTGCCCAAGGAGGTTGTGAATGCCCCATCCCTGGAGGCATTCAAGGCTAGGCTGGATGTGGCTCTGGACAGCCTGGTCTAGTGGTTGGTGACCCTACCCACAGCAGCAGGGGTTGAAACTAGATGATCTTTAAGGTCCTTTTCGATACAGGCCATTCTATGATTCTATGATTCTATGAAAGGGAGCTCTGTATGAAAAACAGACTTTTGGATTGTCCTGGGAAATTTGCTGTCATTGAAAGAAGCCACTCATAGGTCAGTTAAGTTTAGTAGGTACGTAATTGATTTTTATATTTTCTATTCATTAATGCTAGACTCTTATAAAAACAGTCAAACAAGAAAAAAAAAAAAAAAAAAAAGTCAAATAATAGTTCTGTTTTGTGAAAATGCTTCCAAATAAACATTAATATCATTTATACTTAACAAAAATGTTGTACTGCTGGAAATACTAGTAAAAAACTATAATTCTAGGCAAACATTGCTTTTTTTCTGAATTTAATTTTATTGTTGTTGCTTTTTATAGTATGTTTTTATTTTCCTTTCTTAAGGAAAATTTCATCAAATGCAACATTGTAGGCTGTAACACATATTAAAAGATTATAGCAGATTTCCAGATGAATATCTGAAGGTCCTTTCTCTTAGAGAAAACTAGCTATATAAGTTGGGAAAGTTTAATTTCTCTTGAAGTATTCTCATAAATAATAGCTGTGAGGTACATAAAGAAGTGGTTATATTGACTTATATTGCTTTACAACTTGGTGTCATTTCAGATGAATATAGACGCACAAAATTTGTCATAAATTACTGGAAAATGTGACAATAATTTCAGGTATTGAGTTCTCAGATTTTTGTTTGTAAACACTTACTTAGACATCTATTAGTGGAGAAATATTATTGGACTTTTTCTTATAATAGCATATTCTATTGATTCTATTTCCATTACTGCAACCTAAGAAAGATAAAAGTAAATTGTGATAGAATTTCTATTTTGAGCACCTTCATTATGTATGTCAAAAATAATCTAATTTATATTGTTTTCGAAAATAAAACTTTATGACTTTAAGAAATATATATTTTTAGTAGAGAAGTTGCATGACATCTGTTGCCTGATATCCAAGTAACAACCTGATTGTTCTCTAATTGTCATTTACCTACCTTATCTACATGTGAATTACTGTTAAGACTGGGGTGTTTTCATTTTTTGTATAAAAATTATTACGAGAAATCTCTTAAGAGATTTTATTAAATTGAGAACCAAAAAAAATGCAAGCATTGTTGGTATCGGAGGATGGATTTTTTATTCTGAGCTGAAGTTACATGAGTTGATTCAGCAACATTTTTCTCTGCGGATTTTTAATAAAACATATTTCATAATTGAAGTATAGTTTTTGTGGCATTAATTGTGAGATGAATCAATATTTCAGACATCAAGCAGGAGAAGCATAACAGAGCCTAACATTTCTCTACATCCAAATACTTGTAATAGGGAGTCACATACTCACAATGCATGAAACATCTGGTTTGACACACTCTAGCACCAAACTTATTTCTAGGCATGACACTCAGTTGCTAAAACCAAGCCCTCAAAAGCATCAAATGCACTTCAGTCATAGCTGAAATCAATACAGAAAAATAGGTCAACCTTAAACATATCTAGGCAGAACTCTATGTCCAATTCGAAGAAATCTTCACCTACTGCCAGGTGAGAACACATGCACACTGAAAGTTGGAAAATAGAACTTTGAAGCTGAATTTTATGTTGATGAATGTTCCAGACATGTATGGGTAAGTGAGTCATAGGAGGATATACTGCAGGGATGAGGATGATAGTGCTTGAAGTGTGACCTACATGCTCAGTAGTGTTTAGGATTGGTGCAAGGATCTGAAGAATTGAATTCAGTGTCAGCAATGATCAGTAGGTCTGGGTTTTACTATAACCTCAAGATGAATTCTAACTTTTTAAAGTAGAGCTTGAAATTAATAGCATTTCTTGCTTGATTATAATTTGGACTGGATGATCTTGTAGATCTTTTCCAACCTTGGTCATAGTAGTACACACTGTCTCATCCCACTCAGTGGGTTTTGAGGAAAGCAAATCTTTTTCTATCTCCTGAGATACGCCTCCCCTAGTCAGCAACTGTCACTACTGCAATTGAGTCATGCAAGTCTCAGGAATAATACAAACCAATTTATTAAGAGCTTTATTAACAACAACTAGTACTCTTCTTGAAGGTAAAACTGGCCAATTTGCTAATAGAGATCAATAATTGTTACAGCAAAGACAATATTAAGCAACAAATACTACAAAGACGAAAGAGCGAAAGATCAAAAATGGGGAATGAGTTAAAGAAATCAGTGAGTAGAAATTTAACAGTGAAGTTTTTTACCCTTAGGTCAGGTATTCTTTATTGGCAGTGCTGGGGTAGCATTGAGATAACTGTCCAAGTATGCTCCACCAGTTGATTGTTCATGAATAGGTTATATTTTTGCACGTATTACATACTCATTACATTCCCAAATTCATTATCCTACCCACCCCCAATGATTGCCCAACAAACACAGCCTTATTTGGTGTCTTCAATGTCATCTAGCCTGCTAGCACCTTGATGGCCCACTGTTGTTCCACTGTTAGTCCTTGGGGGAGTCGTTTACTTCCTCCGAGCACTTCTGCCCCAAATATTGCTGTGGAACACAAGGACAATCCATAAGTTTCTGCACACACAGATAAGAAAGACAACAGGGAATGATGCTGTCTGTCACATTCAAGGCATTCTGTTGCTGTTTCTTTTGACTTGTTAGAGCAGACCAGACTTAAAACATGTCTCCTCTTCTACAGTACTACATTGACATGTGGAAAATTAAACTCTATAGCCTGTAAGGATATAAAGAAGGTATGCTTTACTGGCAATTGCGCAAAAGCCCTGGTGCAAGGGGGATAATTCCTCTGAGCTTGCACACCATCTGGAAAAATCGTGCTACAGATATAGGATGAACTAATACTCAATCAGTAGTTTCCCAGAATTCGGATACATATTCATTATACCCCAAAGCATGCAGACCCTCCCCTGTTGCGCATGTGTAGTAGGTCGTGGGTTGAAGAATTTGTTGTCTTTTTTGTGAAAGCTTCTGACCTTCCTCGCCATAACTCCTGACAGAGAAGGGAGGACATCCCCCAAACTATTTTTGTCCCATTCAAAAACAAACAGCTCCAAATAAGTGATTTCTAATGTAAAAATGTCTACAAAATATTTTGATTGGAGACGATTCATTCCTTACCAGCATCTGACACACACACACACCCTTATTTGCAGATGTTAATGCTCTGAAGCATTGTCAACTTTCTCCATGCAAGTAATTTTTCCTTCATTGTGGCCAGAAAATAATGAATATCTAAGCACAGAAACAGAAGCTTTGAAATTTGGGGTTTTAATTCCTATATGATTGAATTGTTCCCGCTATAGTTATGCAAAATTAGGGTCTGGTTTTTTTTTATATATATAGTCTCCAAAACAGTATATAGCCAAGTTCTATTTGATTTGGCATTATTACTCAGTTTCTCTGATATTTATGCTTTCTCTTTCTTACATTTCTTTTTCCTCATTCTTAATTCTGAAGTACTGAAGTTTCTCTATAACCAATAAGTATATTTTGTGCAGTTTTTAGAGATTACTTTCTGACAGAAATTGTCTGATAGAAATAGTCCTGATAGAGCTGGCAGAATTTTGTATAATTCTGAAAATGCAGCTGTATAGTAGATTTCTCCAGAAGAAATCTCTGCAAATTTTGTAGTAATTTACAACATTTTGCTAATATGTCTGTGTAAACTGAGCTTGTTATTACATACTTTAAGAAATCAGGAGATTCTATTTTCCTACACTTAACCTATTCTAGAATTTCTTATTGATAAGACTATACCTCTCATCTCTAAAATATTTGTTATCATATATACTGAGACTGGACTCAGGAAGCAATATATTATTCCTCTGTCATCTGAAATTCGGGAATAAAACTCTAACTCTCGTGTGATGCTGGAAAGCAGCATTCCTTCATTCTTCATGATGCGTACCAGCCGACTTGACGAAACATGCATGGTCTCTCAGAGTTCAGGTTCTACACTGAAACAGTTAAGACATACATATGCAGTACATTAGCATACATATTCATTCTTTTCAAGAGTCATTAATACATATTAATGTCCCTCTGGGCATATGTGGTGTCCTTTGACTACTTACTTTCTCTCCATTTTTCCATCATCAGGTTCATCACAGAGTCTTGTTCTGACCTTTATCTGTTTTTCCCCAATTTAGAAAATTTCCATTGCTTGTTAGAATATAATCACAGAATCATAGAATCATAAATCATAAATCATAGAATCATAGAATTATAGAATCATAGAATCATAGAATGGCCTGGTTTGAAAAGGACCTCAAAGATCATCCTGTTTCCAATTCCCAAATTTTCATGGTCCCTGGGTCATACGATGACTCTATTACAGAATACTCTCCCATCTACATATTACCTGCACATTTGTCTTCAATTTAGAGATAGGGCTGTGGCATAATTCCATGTGGAAGTCCAGGTAGAGAGCATTATTGTTCACTGATGCTGTCACTCCATCATAGGAGCTTACCAGAATAGGTAGGAACAATCTGCCTTTAGTAAAGCTATGTTGTCTGTGTTGGATCACACCTACTTGTCTTCTGTGTGCTTTAACATAGCTTCCAAGAAGATCTGATACATGAGCTTCCTAGGCACAGATGTGAAACAAAGAGCCTGTTTAGAACCACAGGCTTCTGCATGCTTCTTGTTGCCAGCTCTCGCTTCTCATTTATCAGAAGGTGTACCCACTCATGGTCTGTCTCTTCTGATCAGTGTTTGTGTAGAATTCTTTCTTGTTTTTGCACCTCTTTCCAAGTTCAGTGCCTTGGATATCCTGATCCCATTTCTACATGTCTGCATAGCATCCCTGTATTCAGGCCATATGTCTCTGCTCCTGCTGCCTGTACATTTCCTTCCTATCCCTCAATCTTACCAGCAGTTCATTGCTCAACCATGCTGGTTTCCTGCCTCCTCTGCTTGATTTCTTATGCAGGGGAATGTGCTCTCAGAATGGTGTTCTTAAAAGGTTGCCATATCTGTTCAGTTCCTTTGTCTCTAAGTATAGTCTACCAGGAGTTGTCTCCCACTAATTCCTTAAACAGATGGAAGTTTTCTCTTCTGAAGTTGAGAGTTCTGACTTTGCTTTTTTTGCCAGGCACATATTCTTCAGGATGACAGACTTGACCAGGGTATGGTTGTTGCAATCCAGACTGTCTCCATTCTGTAATCATCTATAATGATCCTCACTGCACTGGTGAGAACTAGGTCCAGTAATACTTCTCCTCTAGTCTTTTTGTCTGATATCTGGACCAGGAAGTTGTCCTCAATGGACTCTAGGAGTCCCTGGGATTGCTCACAGCTCAACATGCCAATTTCCTACAAGACACTTATGTGGCTGAGACTCCCCATCAGGATGAGAGCCTGTGAGAGCCAGTGCTTCTTGTAGGGAAAGAAAGAAGGCCTCGAAGTTCCCCTTCGTCAGATGGCCTGTAGTAGATCCCAGTTACCAGATGTCATTTGTTGATGTGGTCTCTAATTTTTACCCACAAGTTTTCAATCTGATGATGGCTGTATTTTAGAGGTAGCTCATTGCAATCTATCAGTTTAACACAGATGACAACACTACACACAACCTTCTTCACTGCCTATCTCTTCTAAAAAACATACAGCTCTTAACTGCAGTAGTCTAGTAGTGTGATTCATCCCACCACATTTCCATGATAGCAATTAGGTCATAGTTGTCTGATTGCATCATGGTTTCCATCTCCTTCTGCTTATTTTTTGTGTTGCATACATTGGTATAGAGGCACTTCACCTGGGCAACCAGATGCATTACCTTCTTAGAAGAGCCTTCCCTAATCCTTTGGGATTCTAATGTATTTTTCTGCTATTTCCCTAAAACAACACTGCTCCCTGACTCTTCCCTGTTCTTCCCTGTCACTTGGAATTACACCCCCTTCCTCCATCAAATCTAGCTTAAAGCTCTGCTAATCAGTCTAGCCAGCTTTCTGCCCAGAACACTATTGCCCTACTTGCTTACACATGTGCCATCCAGTGCAAACATGCTCAGGCTCTCATAGGTGCATCAGAGGTCACAGAACTCAAAGAACATGGTATCATCCATACAGTCATGAATCACTAATATTGCAAGAGGAAGAATTTATTTGCAGTAAACCACATTCACTTAATTGAGGTTAATACCTTGTGAAAATCACACTATCTCAGATTTTGTGTGATATGTTGCTTATTTGCATGGTGAATAAAGCAAGTAACAGTGTGTTCAGAAATGTTATTAGCACTTCCTGTTATAAAGTGCAGCAATATCTGGACATAAACTCTTTACTGTATTTATTATTCAAGTGAATATAGAACTAAAGCATAGCATTTTAAAAACCTGACAGTTCTTTGTAATGAAAAATAAATCAGAAATGCTAATTTCCCTTATTTGAAGAAATTTGTGATTATGAATTCGCATCAAAAAAAGTTGTGACACTTTTCATGGAAGTGGAACTGGCTTGAAAGCTTTCATTTCTGCTTGTCAAAACATTTTCAAAATTCTCAAGCCTTGGAAATTATCTTACTGTCATCACAGCAATCAAGCTATGCAAAGTCTCATTTTACATACACTAAACATGACTGCAGATATCTCTTATAACTTGACAAGAATGACAAATGCCATAAACTGAAAAATAGATTAAGGTATCTTTGTAACTTGAATGTTCCACCTGTCACAGGAGACAAAAAGAGGATTATATTAGATTTGTTTCTGATTTTATTATAGAATGGCCTGGATTGAAAAGGGTGTCAAAGATCATGTAGCTCCAACCCCCCTGCTCTGTGCAGGGTTGCCAGACCAGGCTGCCTGGAGCAACATCCAGCCTTGCCTTGAATGCCTCCAGGGATGGAGCATCCACAACCTCCTTGGGCAACCTGTTCCAGTGTGTCACCACACTCTGTGTGAAAAACTTCCTCCTGGTATCTAACCTAAATCTCCCCCATCTTAGATTAAAACCATTTTCCCTTGTCCTACTTTATGTAGTAATCTTTCTTGGTTGAATGGCAGCAGGACCTAATGTCCTAAAACAGTAATAACAATAATTTGAAGGAAAAAAAAATACAGGGGAGGGTTCTCTACTATGTCAAATGAAGTGGTGTATGTAGTAGGAGTATCAGTTTAGTGATAGATCTGTTGAATTTCTGTGGCTTTTCCAGATCCATGTCTTCCTGACTGAAACTTTCTGAGTTTCTGCATTGAGTTGTTCAGGCTTGACATAGTTGCATAGCACAACAGTTGCAGCTGAACCAATAAATCTTATCAGTACAGAAGTTTTCATGCATGGAATAAGTTACATAGGACAGTCTGGAGCGCAGATGACTTGGATACATGTAACTGGGGCAGTTATGCTGCAGAAACAGTCTTGTTTCATTTTATATACCCTTTACGTTAGCATAAACCTTATGTTATATAGCAAACTTTCATATGTAAATGATAACTTAAACTGGAAAATAAATAGCCATTAGCTCAAGAAAGACTTGTTCCCTAACAAGTGAAATATTTCATCATCATTGAGCACATTAGATTTTACATAATCCTGATTTTTAAGAAATTTGATTCCAAGTCTCTACTGCTTTCCTGTTTAAATTCTAGAATGAGTCTGAGCTAGTTTCTCTGGCAATATAGCAGAAAAACCCAAATATTGAACTGTCTCTTCCTTGGGGCCCAAGAACTCTTTTTCTTAAGCATAAAACATTGGTTAAAAATATTGCCCCAGCCTGTTTCTTATCAAACTGGTTACAATGAAAAACTGACTTTTCTGGAACAGTTCCTGTTTCTTATGAAATATTTATTTTGGGAAGAAAAAAAAAAAAAGATATTAAAGTTAAATTTTATATAGTTTCAGCTGTGTGTCCAGTTCAGCTTGCACAATATTAGACAGGACTGTCTTACTTCTTTCAGTCCACAATCACAGCTTACCTTGCAAAGAACCTGAAAAGTGTTTATAGATAACATATTATCTGTGAGATGCAAGCAGACAGGAACCTTTCTTTCTGCACTTTATAAGTTTCTGTTGTGCATCTCATAAACACAGCTCTGGTAGAAAATATTGCGTATGTAAGGACTATTCCTAGCCTGTGTCCAGAGCCTCGCCTTCAGTGCTGGTGTGTAAGAAAAAGTAACTAATGTGCATTTTCCACTGAAATCCTTAATGTGACAGAATTAATTATGAATACAATGTTTATTATGCAAATAGCATTGCTGTTGGACTCATGAAAATCAAAGAGAAAAACCAATGTCTAAAAAATAAGAATAAAAAAAACCCAGTTTTTAGTAACAAAGAAATTATTCCTTTGGGACATACACTACAACTGTTAACATACTGACTTTGCTCAGTACATGCCTGAAACACTGCAGTAAAAGTTAGCTCTTTTTTGACTAAATTCTTAATAGTATTTCTGTTTGTTTGTTTGTTTCTCTGAAAGTAAAATATGAACAGAATGACAAATTACAAAGTCATATGTAATTAATGTAAATTCAAAAGATACCAAAAGATCTTTATCAACTCGATGAATATTTACAATAAAATAACAGGTTTAATAAAAACTGAGAAAGCAGTAGATATGGTACATGCTCTGAAATTAGTCCTTTGACACTGTCTCAAATTTGATCCTCATAGACAAGCTATTGATTGATGGCCTGAAAGGGGAGACAGTGAGAAAATTTGTTGAACAGGATGCACAGAGGTATTATGAGCAGCACAACTTCTAAATGGAGGCCAATAATTAGAGCTGTGTGCCATAAGCCAATGTTGAGTCTCGTCCTGTTTAATATCTTAATGATCAGGATGATGAAGCAGAGCAAACCTTCAGTACTTGTGACACAAAATTTCAGGGGAGTAACTGGCATTCCAGAGAATAATGCTGTTATCCAGAGGGATCTAAGTAGGTCAGATAAATATTTTGACAGCAACTTAATGTAGTTTAGGTTGTGCAAAGTCCAACACATGGTAAATACATTGCTGTGAATGACCAAATGGAGAACAGGTTTGAAGAAAAGCACACTGTGCAAGTTGAACATGAACCAGAAAATTCCCCCTGCTACAAAGAAAGGACAACATCTTCTTGGGCTGCACTAGCGTGACCTGCACTAGCAGGTCAGCAGTGGTGAAGCCGTACCTAGACTACTGTTTGCTTCCAGTTCTGGGTTTCTTAGTACAAGGGTATTGTACTGTTAATGTAATTAACAGAGTACAGTGAAGTACTGTGAAGATGGTGAAGGGACTTATGATGTACGGCTGAGAAAGCTGGGAATGTTCATTCTAGAGAAGAGAAGGCTCCAAATGAAGCCCTATCAATGTATAGAGAGAAAAACAAGAAATGAGGGTGCAAAGATAATGGAGTCAGGCTCTTTTCATTAGCTCCCAGTGACAGTAAAGGAGGAAATGTAAACAAACTGAAATACTTGGAGTTTCTTTCTGAATATCTGGAAATATTTTTCACTGTAAAGGTGAACGAGCACTGGCACAAGCTGCCAAGAGAAGCTAAGGAATCTCTCTCCTTAAAGATCTTCAAAGTCCTGGACATTGCCCTGGGCAAATGATGCCACATGGCCCTGCTTGAAGAGGGGTAATACACCAAACAACCACCCACCAGAAGTCCCTTCCTACCTACAAAATTACTTTGTGTCTGTGAAAATTGCCTAACACACATTGTGTATGTCATGACTCACATTTAAAATGCTGTGTTAAATCCCACAGGGTATATGTATATTTTTAGTCCCTAGGAACTTTCTGGGAAAGTCTCATGCCCCTATGCCTCTCAAGTTCCTGTACACTAGTGCATGAATCATGGAAAAGAAAGATTACACCTCTGAGTTACAGAGCTGTGATCTTTGTGAGATGGCTAGTTTGATGGGGATGCTACAGTGGAGGCAGATAGTCTTCTAAGAAGAGACAGGGCAGGAAGACAAGGAGGTGGAGTTGCCCTTTATGTGAAAGAGCAACTAGGGTTCATGGGACCCTGCCCTAGTTCTTATGAGAACTTCATCTATCTCAATATCTGCTGGAAGGACATCATAGTAAGGCATAAAAAAAGTAGAATCTTCCTGGAATCCATCAATGATTACCTCCTTCCCAAGTAACAGATAAACCAATGAGGAGAGGTATCCTGTGCTCACAAAGAAGAAAGAGCTCACTGGGGCATGTGTTAGTCAAAGGCTGTGGTAAAAATTAGGGAAAATGACAGAGGGCTTACATAGATGAACAGGGCAAAAGCCTTGATGAAACTCCTACACAAGCAGTGTATTTACGGAAGGTAAAAACAATGTCAGGTAACTTGTGAGAAATGAACTGACATTTTCTAGCACACATTGCATCGTATAGGAGAGTTAAAACCCATTTAGAATATAATCTATGAAGATATGTTAAATGCAATAAGAAGGACCTTAAGTATAATACCAGTAGAAGAATTACCATGTAATATGTGGCTTCATTGCTGAGTTAGGAACCTGGTGGCACATGGAAAAAAACTGATATATCAGATGCCTTCTTTTATTTCAGTCTGTTTCAATGCTGAGCTTTAGAAATACCAGATTGTTCAGAGTATGGGAAACAACATGAACAGGGAAAACAAAATACTGCTGGAATATGATCGGGCTGAATAAAACCTAATAAAACTGAACAATCATAACTCCATGAGCCTGATAAGATGTACCCACGAGTTCTGAGGGAATTGCATTATGTCTAACGCTATTTCAATGCTACTCCCAATAATCTTAGAAAATTGTGGTGACTGAGAGCCAGAAGACTGGAGAAAAGAAAATGTTCAAAAGCAGCAGATAAGAGGATTCAGGGCAAAAGAGGGTAGTCAGGCCTCATATCAATTCCTGGTGAGATGATAAGGCAGCAAATCCTTCAAACCAATTCCAGACATATGAAAGACAAAAAAATAATAGTAATCAGCATGGATTCACCTAGGGAAAATCATGCCTAATCAACTTGAAAAATGTACATGATTAAATAGTAGGTAGTTGGTTGCTAAGAGAAGAATAGTAGATGTTGTCTGCCTGTACTTTAGTAGGCAGACTAAGTTAGGCTCTTGACACTCTCATATGATGTCTTCATAGACAACCCATTGCATATGTGTTGGATGAGTGGAAAGTGAGAAGAACTGAAAACTGATTAAACAGACAGGTTTAGAGAATGTTAGTGAGTGGAACAAAATCTTCACAGAGAGCAGTAACTAGCCCAGAGGTCAATACTGAATTAAATCCTGTTCAGTATTTTCATTAATGGTTTGGATGATGGGGCAGAATATACCTTTAATAAGTTTACATGAAAACTTCCTCTCTGCTCAGAAGCAGGTGAAGCATACCTGGAGAACTGTGTCTAGTTCTGGACTCCTCAGCGCAAGATGGAACTACCAAAGACAGTCAAGTGAGGGTCCACTATGATGGTGAAGGGAGCTGAGCAGAGAGAATCTGATAATGAAAGGCTGGGAGAGCTACAGCTTTCCAATCTGGAGAACAGACTCCAGAGACATCTTGAGACACCATTATGTACAAGTATCTGAAGAAGGACTGTAAGGAAGACATAACTAGTTTCCTTTCAGCAATGTTCAGTGACACAAGCAGCAGCAGTCGCAATCTAAAACAGTGGATGTCACTGGAAAACATTGCCTGCAGATGTTGTGGGCAAAAGCTAATTTCTCTTCTTGGAGATATTCAGAAGTTTTCTGGATGTAATTCTGGAACAGTCTCTTCTAGCTGAAGCTGTCTAAGCACTGCACTGCAGAGGATAGTCAGAGGATAGTATCATCATTATGTGACTATGTCAGTTACAATTATGATATCTTTCACATTTTTAGCTTTATAACATTTATATACAGTCTATCACCTCAACATTAATTCTGAAAGAGCTTCACTAGAGATGACAGTTGGCAGCTAAACAAAAAATTAATTAAGAAACTGTTAATCCAGTACTGGGTAAGATATTTGGAAAATATCTCCTTTAACGTGGTAATGAGTGAAAATTCAAATTCTAACAGAACTGTTCTAAACAATTTTATACAAAAAAATAAGTAGAATACAAAATTTAATTTAAGTACCTGAATTTAATTTCTAAATATCAGTACGAAATTTGATCTCTTCCTTGAATGAAATTTGGTTTTGGTTTTAAGGAAAATAAAAATTAGCTAGTATTTGAATATTATTTTTTCAAGAAAATAAAAGATCTCTTGAGTCTTTCTAAATTAAAAATGTTTTGCAAATATTTTTTTCTTTTACAATGATGAAAAAAAATCTTGTTTTCTTATTAATGTTGATATATAATTCTATTACCAATCAGCTGAGTTAGGACACTCTTCTATTATCTTCAAATCCTCAGAGTTCTAAAAAATTGAAATTTTTAAATGATTCTTAAAAAAACATTACAAGTCTTCAAGAGTAAAGGAGTAAAACTTCTGTTCACTCAAGAAATGAAGCTCTATTTTATATAACCCAGAAAGATGTATCTGATTTTCATCTAATTTTCAATAATGATAAACTATTTTGCTGAGTTAAAAACGGCAAGGTATAATTTTGAGTACATCAGTGCTTAATTATATGAATATTTTTCACATTGGTTTAGACATCAGCCATAGATTTTTCTATCTTTGTAATAATAATAATAATAATAATAATAATAATAATAATAATATCATTATATCATTGTATAATTATAATATGATATTATATGTATAATATAGTATATTATGTAATTATAATATATTATAATTTTATAATAAAATTATAAATATAACAATATAACAATTATATAATAATAATTAGTATTATTATTATATATTATAATATATATAATATAATAACATGTTATAATAATAAATAAATAATAAAGCATTTTCTGTATTAAGCCATAAAAACATGAGGTTTCATGCACTAATCATTCACCAAAGAGAAATTATCTTGTGAAACAAATATTATAAATAATTAATATTAACAGGATATGTTATACTAAGAAAAAAACAAGTATGAAAAGATTTTTTAAATTTTGTCTAATCATATAGATGTTTCAAATATCAATGAATTAACAAAGTGAAAACCTATTGGGTTTTTTTTCTGTATATTTTGTTCATTTTTTTATGCCAGTAATTCAATATTTTATTAGAAATTACATTATAATATATTCCAGATAGATAAATCTTTAGATAACCAGATCATATTTAAACATGAATTCAGAGGAAATTTTCCCTTGCTCCCCAACTCTCCAACTCCATCCATTGTTAATTTTAAGAGTGAACATCATCTACTTATCATTTTACTTAATTACCATGAAGAATTAAGTTTGTTAGTGTTCATAAGATATATCTACACTTTAGATATGGAGTAACACATGAGTTGGTTCTACTTACATATAAATCTGATATGTAGCTGTAATTTAGTTGTTCATGACTCTCCAGAGAGAGTAAAAGAATCTAGAATAAAGTGGAGTAGTCCTGAAAGAGAGAGAATCTTAGGAACAAAGATAGAACTGAATCTAGTTATCTTACTGTATTGAATTAATAGATAATTTGAGCAGGGAAAAAAAAAAAAAAAAAAAGCATATGGATATACTGATTTAACATAAGTATACAAAGAAGCTGCTATGCAGAATTTCTGCTGGCCCTTTTTTCCGAATCTTTTCTATAAAATTAGTAGAAATACATTTGTGTTTTTTGTGAATTGTTTTTCTTTGAGGTTTTGGTTTTAAACTCCATGAAATATTTCTCATTAAATGGGGTTTGCTATTGTAAATCTTTTGCTCCCTACAAATCCTTTTGACTTCAGCTAGTCACCCTGCATAAATTAAAGTATATAGAATTTCTCTCAAAATGCCTATGCAATAAAGACGGATAAATGCCCTTTTGTTCCTCTTGACATTAAATATCTTTGCTGAATTGTTTGTACACAGTATCATAGAATCATTTAGATAGGTGTCAGTAGTTTGGGGCTGGTTTGGCTTCGTTCCATGACTAACTGGGGCGGGGACACCCATGGACCCATGCCCCAAGATGGTGTGTGGTGGGTAGAAAAAAGGTAGGGAAATGGCCCAAAAACAGAACAGTGGCAGTGAGCTAAGGGAGAAAAATTATTTACTAAACATGACAGCAGAATAAGGGGCTTAAAAAAGAATACAGTATTTGAAGTGCCAACTACAAAGGGACAGTCACTCTGCTGGCCACATTGCTACTAATGCAGGCCAGAATGTCATCGGTCTTTTTTGCTGACTCATGTTTAGTTGTCTGTTAGTCATCACTTCCAGAACCTTTCTACCTGCCAAGTTTCCAGACACTCCCTCAAGTCCATATCATTGCATAGGTTTGCTGTGATCCAAGCCATAACATTTAGCCTTGTTGAATAGTACTATATACATACTGTAATATAATATATAATAGCACAGAATACAGTCAGATGCAGTTCATCAGCCTATTTAATCCAGATTCATCTGCTGAGTATCCTGCTACTCTTCTACTCAATATTTTTATTATATTCAATCAAAATATCCCCTCCTTTAGTTTGAAACCATTTCTCCTTGCTGCATTACAATAGACACCGAGTCTGTTCCCTTCTCTCATATACTGAAAGTCTGACATCAGGTCCCCCCCAAAGATTCTTCTCCAGGGTAAACAGCCGCAGCTCTCTCAGCCTGTCCTTCTCAAAGAGGCATTTCATTTCACCCCTTGTATGGCTTTTGTGGCCTCTCTCTGGATTCATTCCAACACGTTCATGTCTCTCCTGTACTGAAGTTTCCACATCTGGATTTAGTAGTCCAGGTGAGTTTTCACCAGCACTGAGTAGAGGGGCAGTATAACCTCCTTTGATCTGCTGACCATACTTCTTTTGATGCAGCCCAGGTTTGCTTTTTAGACTGCAAGTGCACGCTGCTGATTCATGTCCACCACCTATCGAATTGGTATCTTTCCAATTTGGAGAGAAGGCCGTTGTGAGGCACCATCTTAAAGGCCTTACCCTCTTCAAAAATGGGCAAGATTTTTCCAGTCACTGGGGACCCCATCTGATTTCCATGACTTTTCAAATTTATTGAGAATGACTTGGTGACTGCGTCATCCAAGTGCATCAGGACTCTGGAATGAATCTTGTCAGGATCCACAGACATGCAGATATTTGGGTTCTTCAGGTGGTTGTTAACCTGATCTTTGCTTACTATGGAAGGAACGCTGCTTCCCTAGCCTTCACCTTCCAATCCTATTGCTGCCACATTATTCCTGATATTTAGCCAGGATTCCACTGTACTTCTTGTTCACATGGGCACATTGCTAACTCAGATGGCAGTGTCTTCAACAGCTTTGAGCTGATCCCAGCTTGCTCCATACATTTGTGTGAGATCAAGTGATGCATATTTTCAAAATGTAAATCTATTTGTAAACCTTATATAGTATGATTTTTTTCCCGTAAGTCTTCATAACTAAATTAAGGGAAACTACTAATGACAATTCAGTAATGTCAGAATTTCAAATGAAAGTTAAACTGCCTGGAAGTAAGCCTGGAATTTTTTATGTGTAGCTTAAAGGATTTACTGGTTCTTTATTCACATTACTGCTTCTTGAGCAATTCTGCCAACCATTTTTTTGCACAATGAAATTGATTTAATATTTTCTAATAGTATTTTCTGCTAGAAGAGTTTAAAATCCTGTGAAGTAGTGTGATGTCATACAAGATTCTATCATCTACAATGTGCCTGACTTCCCATATTATTTAATTTCTATATAAACTCCTCTGATGTAACTTAAAAAGACTATTATATCTGAATAAAATTGTGAATAAATTAATTTTTACTTCATTATTATTTTAATGACTGGATGGAACCTGTTAAAATGCTGCTTAAATTTGTCTTATATTTAAAATCTAATCAGCACTCCCTAGAAGCATAATATACAGCCTGTTCTAATGGTCTGAATCAACTGGACTAGTGCAGGAGTGTGAACTTATAGAAAATTGATGAAAATTCTCTTGTGACAGAATATTTGACTAAAATACAGAAAGGATAATGGATATTAAAATTTGTAGAAATTCTTTAAGGGCAAAGATGTTGATTTATTAAATGAGAGTCATGTGAATAAAAAAAGAAAACATTCTACAAGTCTGTGTTTGTTTCTGTAGAAACAGTAGGAGTGGCGAGTGTTGTGATTTGAACTAAGAATATCATCTGCAATAACAACTGCATTTTCAGTCTGTTATAAATCACAGCTGTAGATTATTCTCTTGTATTGAATAATCATATGGAGAATGAGGGGAGGAAATCAGAGAAAGTATGATGAAAGGAGGGAAGGGGAGTGAGGGGAGGAGTGGAGAAGATGGAGTGGAGTGGAGAAGGGGTTTGGTGAGGAGAAGAGAAAAAAGGAGAGGAGAGCTGCAATAGGATACACAAAACTGAGGAGATAAAGCAAATATAACCAGTGAAAATTCCTTTAGGTGGTTTCAGCAATGTATTTATTCATCAGTAGACTCTTCTTTGTCACAGGACAGCAGAGAGAGAAAGCACACTTTTCAAAACATACCACTTCAAATCTCTTTATTTTCTTGCTAGGAAGCATCAGCGTGTTGGGTTGTTTCAAGCTCATGACTCATTTTGTGTTCATATAACAGAAAAAATGTGAAATAAACAGTGATAATATTTTCAGAAGCAACAATTTTCCATTGACGTTCTTAAAAGAGTCATTATCTTGCTTGAAAATACTGTCATGGGAATATCCAATCACTGAAACACAATGGTTTTTCTGTGTCTTTTTGACCCATCTGTTTCCACTTCTGCTACAAAGACGGCAGTGTTCTATGAACAATACAGGTTATTCATGGCTATTTGCACAAGTAAATAAAGGTAAAAAGTCTGCTCAAATGAATACAGGCAAGCTGAAAGAAAAGTCCTGTCTACCTAAAAAACAACAACAAAAACAAAACAAACAAAAAAAAAAGCCTAGAATCTTTAAGTACAGATAAGAATCACCTATTGTGTCTCAAACTCATCTGTCAAATGACCTGAATAAACTGATTAAAATGCTGGAAATTGTATATCTTTTTTTTTTTTTTTTTAATAATAATTTGTCTAGTAAAGGTACTAATATCTCTCCATGAACTACAGAAATTAAAAATAGCAGTCTAATTATATCCTTGCATTGACAATAATTAGGAAAAATAAAGCAAAAATCCAGACAGACCTTAGATGACCTTAGAAAGAATTCTCAAGTTTTGGATTATCAGGATACTTCACAGAAGCACACACAGGAACACCCAGGCATTTTAGCTGCCTGTAGAAATAAGTAATAAAAATAATTTTAAAAAAAGATATTTTGCAGTAAACTTGGTAGCATTTTGTTTGCTCTGGTTTTTTATGTCAACCTTAGATATATTTATCTATATCTACGTTATATCAGAATAAAGGAAAAGAATCCATTTTAAAACTGTATGCCTGGAGTTTTTTATAATTATCTGTTAAGGTCCTGATAACATCATCCACTTTGATAAACATCAAGATTTAACAAATAAAAATGTTCCCTTTTAAAATAAAATATTAAAACAAAGAAAGTGATCAAAAGTATTAATGATCAATAAGCAAATCCATCAACAGCTCCTTATATATACTTATATTCTGGAAGACAAGAGCATCTTAAGTCATGTACACTGCGCTGTGTACTAAAGACATGCTAAAATTTTGCACTTAAGAGAATAATTCCACCATCTTGGATAAATAATGGTAAAAACACAATATACTTAATTCAGATCCACCAGAGAATTTCTGTGATGCTTTTTCTTGAAGAAAGACAACAGAAATGAATTTTCTGAATCTTGTTGACAACTTTCAGGACCCTTAAGCCTTCATAGCAACAATCTAAGGATTGCTAGATGAAGAAGGATGTAATAACTAGCCTTTCTTTGTTTTCAGTAATTATTTGATAGAATCACATTTTTTTCTACCTGTCTTTATGTTCCAAGACTCACCACAGCTGCATCTTTTGAACAGCTATAAAGTTGTCTGAAAATAAACCTTCCCCATAGAATTTCTACATACACACAACCCAAATGCTGGAGAAAACCAAACACTGAGAATTTTTTCACACATTTGGTTCAGAGTAATTTTTTTCATTGATTCAGTTGATTTGAAATATAAAACGAAATGTTATGGCTACTAAAAATATTTAGGAAAATAAATAACATAGTAAAGCAATAACACATGTTCATCTCCAAAACTGATGTCATGTATTCTCACATTTGGAATATTTTTTCAACATCATTATCCAAACTAATTTTTTTTATATCTTCTATGGTACTAACCTTCTCAATTATTACTTGAGAATTCTTTCACTCACATCACTCCTTCACAATGTTTGTGATATCTTACTCCTTTATTTCACTGCCTGTTTCAGAAGAACCCTTATGGATAATTAATAGAAGTTCCTTGAAGTACTAGGTTCTGTTCTGCAATGATGCATTTATACAAATAATAATGTTCAGTAAGGTATTTGAGTCAAACAAATAAAAAGGAAAGAAAAACAGAACTGAATTTCTCTGTAGTTTTAAAGGCTTGTCACTTTAAAGGAATACAGTCTTACTTTTTAAAAGGCAGCTAAAAGAAAAAACACTTAATGTAAAGTTGATTTTTCATCTATCTTCAGGAGAGAAGAAGCATTGGAACTTACGTTGATAAATTTTGCTCACGGTTTTGAACAACACGGTTGTTCAAAACGTGTTCTGGAAAATGATATCTTCCAGATAACAGGATTAAAGATGACAAGCTAAATTTTAGTATTACTTCTGTGATGTAACTTGGATATTATGCTGGCTATGTGAGTATCCTTGCAAAATTTATACTTGTTTTGATAAGAAAACACTCACTGGAGTAAATGGATCCTATGAAATGAACATTTTGGCTTCCAGATTGCCACAATCAGTTTTAAACTTCATATGCTTTTTTTTTTTTAAATACAGTCATAGATCATATTTTCATACTGTATAGAAATATTCAAGGTGCACGATAATTCTGTATCAATATTTCTTTTTTTTTCTCTCGTTTTTAGATAGATAGATTGATAACATGAAGTAGTGGCCTTACTCCCTATTACAAAGAATATTTGAATTCGTACAATGCTAGTGGTTGTTTTGTCATTGCGGTTGTTTGGTCTTTTTTTTTTTTCTTTTTTAAATTTCAAAATGTTAGTTTGCATGCTGTTCTCAGCACTTTAGCAAATCCTATTTGTGTTGATCAATCTTTTGAGTGGCAAATGAATAAACATATCATGAAAAAGCAAGTGAAGTAGTTAGGATATAAATTTACAAGTAGTAGGTAACTGAAAAAAAAATCAAGATACCTATTATATTTTTATATGGGAAAAATGGATTTATTTATTTATTTATTAACAGTGAAGTAAAATAGCATAGTGCAACTGATATAGCAGTGTAAAGATCACTAGAAATTAATATCTAGAGAAGGATTAAGGAGCTTGTGATGTAGAAGTAATGCAGTGTTTCTTGATATACGGAAAGAAAATTGTATCATCAACAGTACTGCAGGCAAGTGATTAAAATTGCTCACTGTAACACAAGGATTGATTTACGTTCTTGCTAGGAAAGAGAAAAATGCAGTGGGAAAGTGTGATTAAGACATCCGCAATAAGACGTTGATATCATGTCTCCAGTATAGAATCACAGAATCATAGAATCATAGAATCATAGAATCATGCAGGTTGGAAAAGACCTGGCTCATTTAGTAGGATCATCCAATATAACCATCAACAATATGGTAATATGAAGAGAGCACTCTGCACCCTGGCAACAAAGAACAACTGTGTTCAGAGTTTCATGAATTAAGGTACAGCCAAGTTATCAATGGGAGGGAATGTACTCTTACACCCTACTGATTAGAATGAATCTGGATATTAATTCACACTTGTCCCTCTAATACAGGAAAGACTGATGGGAGGCCACCAAGGTGGTGGAATGGGAGCCCCTAAACAGCGAGTAAAGGTTTCAGGACTAGTGCCAGTACAGCTGGGATAAAGGTGCCCACCCAGCTGCTGTTCCAGCACAAGTGAGGGAGATATGAGCAAGTTCTGCACATGGTGCATACTGGGAGAGTGAGGAAGTGGCATAATATACAAGAGACTCTAACTGGAGACAAGAAGAAATTTCTCCATCAGAACAGCAAAACTGAGGAAGAGTATGATCATTATACCATTATATCATTATATCATTTTTATTCTCAGAAGTTTTCATGACCTAGCTGGACAAAGCCTTGAGCAAACTGGTCAACTTGTTACGAACTAGAGGTTGAACTAGTCCCTAAGTCCCTCCTAGCCAAAGCTATTTTATCTTTCTATGCCTGTTGATTAGTAAAATAAATGATCATATCTGTGGCATTCTTCCATTATATCCTCCATGAAGCAAATCATTTTGTATTAAACATTCCTTGGCTGTGGTATACATGCTGGACTTCTCTCTATTCACAAAATAATCTTTGTAGATTAGTTATCAGGTCTTGTGTATTCTGGGCACATCACATATGCTAGTAAGAAAGGGAAAGCATTTCTCACTACATCCTGACTAAAAAGAAAGAGAACAGTAGAAACAGTAACTTAAGAAAACAGAGCAAATGGATAAAAAGGAGTCAAAGAGGGGAAAAATAATTTATATTGCAAGAGATTTAGAAATCATAATCCACTGGACTCCATTTCTGTTAATGCTACCAAGCCTTCAGCATTCAATGCTGCACTGTACACACAGCTAAAATAGAAAAGCACACTAATGATAAAGAAAAAAATTTAACCTTGATCTATTCTGCAGGGACACAGTCCTCAATAGAACCAAACTGCCAGAAGTGCAAGGTCAGTTTCTATTTGCTGAGAATCTTAGTCCTTTATTTATTTTTATTTTTTTTTCTAACTCTGCAGAAAAACTGTAAGCAATGTTTCTCTGGAAAATAGAAAATCAGCATAGAAAATTGTAACATTGACATAATTATGCTGCACAGAGCTGAAATAACAAACAAGGCATAGGCACTGTATTAATGCCAACTATGCAATTGCTGCTTTGCACCTGTTCTAGGGAGTGGTCAGGGAGATGTTTCATTGTACAGACAACCATAATTTGAAGGACACATTTCCCTCCCTCCCTCCCTCCCTCCCTCCCTTCCTTCCTTCTTCCATTTGTAAGCATTGATGAGATCATCTCTCTCCTTTTCCAAGCTAAAGAAATCTTATCTCCCTCAGCATTTCCCTGTAACGGAGAGGCTCCACTCTCTTTGAGGCTCTTTACTGGACTCTCTCAAGCAGTTCCCTATCCTTCTTGAACTGAGGGGCCCAGAACTGGACACAGATTCTGTCTTGCCAGTCAATAGTAGAGTGGGAGGAGAACCTCTTGACCAACTAACCACACCCCTCTTAATACATCCCAGGATGCCACTCGCCACAGAAACACAATGCTGGCTCATGGTTCACCTGCTGTCCATCAGGACCCCCAGGGTGTGTTTCTTTCTCTCTCTCTTTCTCTCTTTTTTTCTGTTTTTAATACTTACTGAACAACTGCAGTGATTGTCCTCTAGTACATGAAAGTGCTGAGAGTGCACCCTGAATACTGTGCTGTTTTGTTCACCTCTCTACTAAGAAGGCTGTTGAGTTGCTTGAACACATACAGAGAAAAGCAATAGATTTATGAGAAGTGTCTGAGGCAACTGAGGTTGTTCAGTCTGACTCTGAAAATGAGCTCAGATTCATCACCCTCTACAGCTAACTAAAATGAGGTTGCAGTGAAGAGATTGTCAGTCTTTTTTCTTTCTTTCTTTCTTCTTCTTCTTTTTTCTCAGGTGACAGGATAGAACATGAGGAAACATTCTCAATGCCAGCTGATTTTATCTAACTTCTCACACCAGAATTACACCAGTCTCCCTAAATCTCTATCTTCTCTCTATCTGGGAAAGCTTCTTAAGATCCCAATCCAGTAGGAAAGGTTGGAATCATGGTTTTGACAAAATACAGAGGAGATTTGCCTCTATTCACTGAGGCAATTATTCTATCTCCAGTTCTGGAGATCATCAGTTGGATTTTTTCATCAATTTCCTGTTGTCTCTACTTCTGTTTTCTTTAGAAACTCCTAGTAGGGGCAGAAGACTGCTTTTCTTAATGAGAATTGAGGAAGCAGTACTATATTTAATGACACATTTTCATTTTCATGCCCAGAAATTTATTCTTTTTTTTTAAATTTTTTCTCTTGTTCCTTGTTCTTGACATATTGTGAAGGACATATAACTAATTTTGAAAACAAAACAAAAACAGCTAAACTTTAACAATTACCTATAACAAACTTGAATTCAGCAGTAGGATATTCACAGGAAAGTGTCTGTGTAGGCATACCTGTGATAGATTTCATATAAAAAGAGCAAGTAATGACAAATTTGATGTCTAGGGAAATGAACAGGTGAGAGTTGGAGTGAAAAAAGCAATGAACAAAAGCAGCAGCTTTACACAGCATGGTCCCTTTCAATAGAAAAACCTAGACAGCATCAGGTCACCTTATTATGCTACTGCATTTTGGATTTCATTACATTTTGTTGCTAGTCATGAGCATTAGACATCAAAAGTCAGTATTAATGAATTTGTTAAAATTGATATTGCTATTATCTTTTTCAACAAAATACAATGTATATTCCTTATGTCCATGCACTGAGAGAGTAGCTCTGAATACACATGGAACTGATTAATCATACAGCAGAAACTGAAATGACATAGCATAGGTTACTGTCCCTCTGAATACACTCTTCAGTTTTTAGGTGTTTTGATAGCTAAAATGTGCAATTTAAATGTAACATAGCTGATCTTCAAGGAAAATTAGTGAATGTCTGTCACTCTCTTTTACAGGTAAAGAAGACAATAAAGTAATTTGTTAAACTGGAGAGAAAATTTACTCATGAAAATTAATGCACTAAATATATTCATATTCTCTCTTTTACATTATAACTCATACAGTTCTTATCACAGACAGTGTTCTCAGTGGCCTTTACACAAATTTTAACTTTCCTCACAGACATATATCATAAAATTTAAAGTACTGTCTACAGTAAATGAATTTTACTACTTTAGATGTCTGATGGATGTAACTGTCAGATTACTTAAAATGTGATAAATGTACAGCAAACCTGCAACTGGTAAAATCTTACTGGTAAAAATCTGACTGTGTATTTGTCATATTGTGCATACAGTAATTTATTATTTTGGAGTGAATTGGCTAGAGATAGAGCTCTGTATTTTTATTTTTGGTTAGAATTACAGATGGTAAAGGCAAACAAATTTGATGTTCTTAAAGCTAGTTCTTACTTTGCTCCACTGCAGTGCTGTAGGTCTTGACCTCATATAGAATTGAAAGCTTTATGCTCTCTATTACTTCAGAGAAAACTGAGAGATCTAAGACCTAAGTGTACTGAGCCCTCAGAAATCTAGTAACTTCATATCTTACAAGTTCACAGTTAATTAGAGGTTTCCTTAAACTGGTGGTAAAGACCTCTGAAAAGGGTGGCTGTCTATATGGCTTCTATGTGTGAGAGAAGAAAATGAAATATATTCCCCAATGATGAAAAACAAACAAACAAACAAATAAATAAAATATTCATGGACATCTTATTGCTCAGTTTTCTTTTTAAATTGCAACATGAACATCAGGTTGAAAGTAAAAAAAAAAAAAAGAAAAAAAAGAGTTTATTTTTTTACCCCATTTCACATCCAGTGGTCATGATGGACTGAACTTCTTGCATGTACATATAAGTCTTGAAAAAATTAACAATTCAATGACCTAAGTGACATCAAAATGAATTCTAATTAAATTTATGTACACTGTCGAATTGTTCATTTTGAATATTTTCATTTACCAAAGAAATGTTCAATACATTTGTAATGTAGCATTTGTGTTCCGATCTATATGCTGGGATCTAGGATCAGAAATCCAATTTATTTCAGTAGAATTTATAAGGTAAAGAGCTGAATATTGCCTTGCAGACTTGGGAGTTGAGTCATTCACATGGGTGTGAGTATATATGTATAAATTCAGAGTAGGTAGAAAAGATTTCCAGAATGAAAAAATTAAATTTAATGAAAGTTATATAGTTAAATCTACCATGCATCAACATTTCTTCTTGATGTTCTGGATTGGAAATGGAATGTACATGGATTATACGAGGACCTGCAATTAAATCAACAGAGAACAGTGGACAGATTGAGAGCTGAGCTTTTGACTACTGCATTAAAGTCTCAGTATTAATCAAAATCTTAAAGCCTGTACTCCTTTTTTTTTTTTTTTTTTTTGTAGTAATTATAATGAGATTTGCTGGGGAGCACATTGCTGCAGGGCACACTAACCATTATTATATCATGTAGAATTAAGTACATAATTCTAACACTGCAAAATTCATGGGTCAACTAATTTTAGATTTTTCTTTGAATAGAAATGTGCTTCCTGTATGCGCAGCATGTGAGTAAGGCTGTTAAACAGCCAAGAATATCCAAATAATACAGGATTAGTCTGCACTAACACACTCAAATCACGTCACCACTATACTATGATTAAACACTTCTCTGGCTCATATCACATTCAGCAATGTATGGGTAGTAAAATTTCAATAGAAACAAACTGTTCTGGATATTTAAAACTGAATTACCCATGTTCATGAATATTTAATCTGCTTATTACCTGCAAAATGTTTCAGATTGGTTTCCTGTAATTTGAGTTTATTAAAGTGCTAGAGGCAAGACTCTGTGTGACAGGAACGACTGTAGTTCTGGAAAAAATATGAGAATTATACAGTGTATAAAATTTAACTAGATAGTCCAGGATCATAGAATTTCTGTGACACAATCAAAATGTTGTCTAATTGTCTTGCTGAGTTGGCACACATTCTGAAGTTACACTCTTAAGGCCTGTATTTATATCCTTTTAATTCTTACAAAAGAAAAACATAGATAACATGTTTCTATTATACTGTAATAGATATTCTCCATAGACCAAAGTAACTTACAGAGGAAGTGGTAATAGTTATAGACTATAAATACTGTAAATTATGATTAAAATTATGTGGAAGCAGTAATCCTTATCTGCTGACTGAGTAGGAGAAATAGTAATAGAAAACTGCTGAAGGCCATCCTTTCTGTGAGGTAACTAACAGATCTAATTAGCAAAGATTTTACCCTCTGACAGCATCAAAGTTTACGATTAGATGGGAAGAAAAAGATTTACTCTGGATTTATGACCTTTTTTAATGTTGCCTTGTCTTCTAATATAGCTTTAGTGAGTCCATGTGGAAAAATAAAAAATAAAATAAGTACAATTGTTTTATTGTTTTAATGGGACAAGGAACAAGAAACAGAAATTTTTGAAAAACCTCTCTTAGTACTTTGTGAGTATCAGTGATGTTTTTACCACTGTGATAAGGCTGTTTCTATTAAAATGTACTAGGCATATCATTTAGGCACTTTTTTTTTTTTTCCTGCTGCCCCTGGAGACACATATTTTATAGTAAGAGTTAAACTCCAAGTAGCATTTCCATCTCTTTTAACTTTTAACTTAATCCTTATCAATAATCATTAAATAGTCTAGAAAGACAATTTAACTGTAGATTGCTTACAATCTTCCCAAACATATTAGTTATTCCATTAGTGGTTTCTCAGTCTCCTCTTTAATCTTCTTTTCCTACATTAACTTCCATGGTAGATATATTTATTCTTCTCGTTGCATATCTTAATTTTTATGTAGGGTTAACAGTTTGTTGCCTTGAAAGTTTAAAGATTTCATACCTCATTTAGCCAAATAAAAATTTTATCACATTGAATATGATACAGTTTCTAATTCAAGATTGTCATGATATTACTCACATATGCTGATAAAGGCTAAAATTTAATTCAGACCCAGAATATTTAGAAGTTAGTATTCCAAGATGTAGAACATGCTTATAAAAATGAATACAGCTGTATTTTTAGGATATTGCCATAATACAGATTTCCTGTACGATGGCACAGACTAGTGGTTTAGTATGTTAGTTTTGCTCTGTTAAATAATGTAAGAAGATGGCTAAATTCAGAGTGTATAGAAAATCAATGTATAAACAGGACGAAGCTACTTTTCAGAGGCAAATATTACAACAAATAGTGATTCTAATACTTAAGTAAGATGTGTTCTCTAGATGCACGATTCTAATACTTAAGTAAGATGTGTTCTTTAGATGCACATCCCCTTAAAGATCATGAATATAAATATGAATTTTAGGGGTTTTATCTAATTATGTATTTGAAGACAAACATATCCAGTTTATTAACAGGCAATAATGTTCTTTAATCTTGTTTTTATAATTCACCATAACTTCTGACAAATTTGAGCACTTTGCAGAATAGATTAGTTTAGGAACTAAATGAAGGCATATTATATTACAGTTCGTGATCAGGTGACAATGCTCTAGTAGAATTCACATTGTCTACTTGAAAATAAAATAATAATAATTAAAATGGAACAACTTTGCCCAGAGTGATGCTGTGATTTTTCAAAAACTTTGTCACGGATTCATACAGTTTTATATAAAATTATAGAGAAGCTGTTAATCACTTGACATTTATAGACAAAAGATTTGTCTAAGATTTATACATATGTTGAATATTAATATACCTCTGACATTTAATATCTTCTTACATCTTCTAGAGTTCAGAAATATGCACTTAAAGTTAACAACTTATACTGAATGTGGGAATTTTAACCATAAAGACTGCACACAGCTATCTTCATTTCTCACACATATTCCTGTACTCCATAATCAGAAGCTGGCTGCCTTTTTTCGCGTTCTTTCCTCTCATTAACCTAACCACAATAGCACACAGTCATCATTGTAGTTGCTTCAGGTATTTTGTATATTTGTTGGGCATCCTTGTCCTACATTTCTTCTAATTAATATACATCCCGCTTTCTGAGGCATGCTTTTCTCTGCAGTTATCCGAACAACTGGAAAAAAGGAAAAAAGTTAGCACAGCTCTGTAAAGGCATGAAAACACGATGTATACATTCATTAAACAGGAATCCGTTAAACAATAACTGCAAATTTGGAATTTCTGGTAACTAGGTCATGCAAAAGGAAAATGTATTGCTCTTTCCCATCAGAATAAATTGAGTAAATGGCAGTGAGATGTCTCTGTGTGTGAGAATATATAGATTTTCCAACACATCTAATTTGTGTAATTCATTTTTAAAATGTTGGTATGCTAAGGTAGGATGCTCAGGTAGGAATGCTAACCTGAAGACAAATTGAAGATTAGGGCTCTATTAACGAGCACTGAGACTGAATTTCCAGTATGATGAATTCAACAACTGCTGTTTGCAGTTTAGAAACAGTCTGCAGAATGAGATGATGAGTCAGCGTAAAAGACATAAAATTTAAATGCACAGCCCAGCAGAAAATACTTCCTCATGCACTTTGGAAGTTTTCTTGATATAGAAAATGTTTCAGACACAGTAGCCCTAAATCAATCTGTCATTTGCCCATGTGGTCATAGTCCCCTCTCTTTAACTGCATCTTTTTCCTTCTTTAAACAATAAACACTCATACTCTGTCTCCATATTTCCAGGTTCAACTGGCTTGTTTTTAACATCTTAGATGATCTCACTTCCGCCACAAACTTCAGTGCAAGTTCTTACTTCATTAATTCCTAAGCAAATGAAATTCGTTAACATAGTGAAAAAAAAACACTATAGTTCTGCTGGCCTCAAAATGGCAAGTAAAGGACTAATCGCAGATTTGTGTTTATTGATTGAAAACATATGCCTGTACATATTCTGATTTACAGTTGAAAATGTGTAAGGAGTACTGACCATGGTATAATCTGAATCATTCAAGAAAATATTTGCCTGTCCTGAAATTTTCAGCAAAATTACATAAGATTGACTTTTGAAGTCAATTCCCATTCACTTCCCATTAGCTGGGTAAGAGTACTCTGTTGTCCAGATTTGGAACTATATGTAGCTGAAACAGAATTGAGGATAAAGCCAGAGAATCTCTTGAAAACATTCCAACAGTAGTATCCTATGCTACCGGTCATGGTCGGCATGACTTCACTGTGCTAAACTACAAAAGTGTACCTTGTGACTTAGAGATCTCCTACAAGGATGACGACAATTTTTTTTCTAAAATAATGTTCTTATACGTATCCATGAGTGAAACTACTCTTTAAATTATTGCTATCATATTAACAGGCTCCTTAATTTTTAGTTTCCCTGCCTATTGCATTTTTTGGTTCAAAATGCACTCAGATATTTGACTGGAATATTTAATCTTATATATTCTTAGATTTTTTACATTTCAGTCCACTAGAGCAACAAACATTCAGATGCTTGCAGAGACTTTATGCACCTAAATTTCAGGAACAGTCTTAATCTTTCATTTTGTTTACTTGTAAAACACATTTACAGTTTAATCAGGAAAGGGATCCACCCAGCAGATGGCAGTAATTCTCCATTTTCCAAGCTACAGCAGAAAAGCACGTAGCCACGCTAAGCAGAAACTTGTGGATATTTTGTGTGTGCGTGTGTTTTATTTTCGTTTGTTCTTTTGATTTGGTTGTTGTTGTTGTTTGTCATTGTTTAATTTTTGCTTGTTTGATCTGGTTTAGTTTTTGTTTATTTGTTTCTTTTTCCATAGGTGGTGTCTGTATTTCTTAGGTTACTCTTTTCATTTATAATTTTAAAGAACAAGAAAAAAGATCAAACAACAGGTATAACAACGTCATTAGAAGCAAGCCAAGACCAGTCTTGTATTTCCTACACTACAATTGGTCATCTGTATTAATAATTCAGATGAAAGAATGTAGATGGAAATGGCAGTTAAATCTGCATTTAGTTGGTAGAATTCCACTGCTGGGTTCAACATTCCAGCTGCTTCAGCAGCAGGATTTTCCTGCTGTTAACTTGTTATTCCGTCATCTTGCTTACTTTTCGTATTTGTAATATGAGCAGCATTTGACAGTATACAGTCACTTTAAAAGCAGCACTGTTCCTTGACAGTATACAGTCACTTTAAAAGCAGCACAGTGTCTTTTTATTTGAGTAGGCCACCTTGAATATTTATAAATAAATCAGTTAAATTCAGGGAATGCTACAGCTTCCTATAAATAAAGGACTGAGTTAATTTTAAAACTTTTTTTTTTTTTCTTTTTCTTTTTCTTTTTCTTTTTCTTTTTCTTTTTCTTTTTCACTATAATCACTATACTGATTATGTCAGAATAGTCTTTTCTAACTTTATAGTTTATTTTATTTTGTTACATATTCATCTCAGAGAGGTTTTAAATGACCTGAACTGTCTGCAAAATGTATTATATCCATAAAAGGTTAGAAAGACATGGCGCTGTTGTAGGTAAGAAAAGGGGAACCAGTATAATATTTTGGCTTTTCTTCTGAACGCTTATCCTTGGGAACATCGGCTTCGGTCAGCCAGTACTGGATCATTTAATGTCTTCAAAGAAAATAAAGCACATATCCAAATTCAATGTTAATTTTCCTGCCCTCATGAAGAATTTCTGCAGTGAAGAATCCCCAGTAATTTAACTATTTTTTCACAGATACTTTTAAGTCACTTGAACACTGCTCTAACTTCTTCATAAGAGATGAGGGACTCATTATGAATGTAATGTTTGAGCTGACAATATTTTGGGGTTATTCCAACATAAAATAATAGAAAAATATTGGTCTGAATGCTTTATAGACTAAAAAAAAAAAAAAAGAATATAATAACAAAAGGTATATATATATACACAATTATCCTGATTTTTCTTTCACATATCCTAATTTGTGAAAATTTCATTCTATTTTATAACAGTAGTCCATTACAGAATCACAGAATCACAGAATCACACAATGGCCTGGGTTGGAAGGGACCTCAAGGATCATGAATCTCCAACCCTCCTGCCACAGGCAGGGCCACCAACCTCCCCATTTAATACTAGACCAGGTTGCCCAGGGCCCCATCCAACCAGGTCTTGAACATCTCCAAGGACGGGGCATCCACAACCTCTCTGGGAAGCCTGTTTCAGCACCTCACCACTCTCATAGTAAAGAATAACATTAAATTTTATGCATTTGTTTATATCAAATACAAAGATTTTCTGTATATATATGTAAATTGATAAACCAAGTTCTTAGCTAAAAAACATTATTTTTCAACACAGTCAACACCATTAGCTATTCATTTTCACCAGTAAAAACAAGAGTATGCATGCTATGCTCTTCCATGCTTGCAAAAATCTGCACCAGCAGAGGTTATTCAGTGTTTCACATCTGTTATGCTAGCATTTGCTGAAATACACCACCCACTGCCTCACTATACTCACATTCACTGTTTGGTCTCCAGGAACATTCATCAAGCACCGATGAATGTAAATGGATGAATTTTTTTCTGTAGGGAGGAATTAGATTCCATATCTTTGCATCATGTGCCCCTCTACTGCCATCTATTTTCATACATATGAAGTATTTCACTGTTGAGTGCTATCTGCATTCATCAGATACACAGAAGAGCTGAAAAGAGGAAAATTAAAATAAAAATTAAAAAACAAAAACAACAAACCTACAGGAGCAAATTATTTTTAAATTGAAAAAAGAAAAAAAAAAATTAGTCACAGAAAGCAGCATTTAATTAATGTACCATATTCTCAGTTATCCTAAGAAGTTTGATGAACTTTTAAAATAATAGTTTTAATTATTTTTCCATCTCAGAAAGTTTACAGACTAGAAAGTTTGTTAACCTAGAGACCTTTTAAAATGTAAAATTAACATAAAAATTAATTCTTTTGTGGTACTGTTCTATGCTAATAGAACAATAAAGAGACAAGTTGATTAAAATAAAACAAGACAAGAGTTTATTTTCCTCTCAGCATTATATGATATTTTTCTAGTGTTATGCTTTTCTGGCATTACAAGATATTTTCCAAGTACAGAACCCGAAAAACAAACAAACAAACAAATAAACAAAAACATAGTAACCCTTTGGTATTCAAGTCAGGATGTTGGCAGAGACATGATCGAAGGAAATATCAGTATGTTCCACTTTCATCAAAAAGATCTAAATACGCTTTTTGATGGAGGAAATACCAACTCGATCTCAACAGAGAATTATCAACATTTTAAAGTAAGTTTTTAATATCTCTGATGCAAAATGTGTGCTGTCAGAGGAAGAAAGTTTTTCTTTTCTATTCTGAATGCTCAAACACAATGCTAATCATATTTGCTGAGGTCCTCTCTGATCCACACTTACAGTTCACTTAATGTCCATCCCTTCTAGTTCCTCACCTAGGATTTTGGCTGAAATAGAAAGCTTTCACAATGATGAGTGGAAGAGGGTAACAAAAACTGGGCTCCATTCTCTACAGACCAGGAGCTGGGGGCAATCTTAGCCCCCAGGGAAGAGTAGTGCTCTCACCAGAGGGAATGTAAGTGCTTGGAGTCATGGTGGGGCTAATCCAGGTGGAGTCTGGTCAGGGAGCTGTATGGGGGAAGACAAAGGCATGGAAGAAGGACTCTGAGCCACCATGTGCTTCCTGAGTTGAGGGCAAGACTTATGACAAGGAATTAGGGCAGAGATATGGAGCTAAGGCAAAGCAGGTGGCTTGATGAATCCCCAGGGGAAGTAAAGGTGGAGGCACAAGGTACAGCCCAGAGGTCATTGGGTGGCAGGAATCAGGGGAAAGATGAGATTGATCACATCCAGCTCAGATGTACCAGTGGGCACAGCTCATGTCCTCCTTTGTGTGAGGAATATTTGCAACCAGTAGTCTAGGCTCAGGCAGAATTTGTTATGAAAAACTATTTTATGCTTTTGTAGCAGTGAGCCACCTTAAGAAGAAAAAGGGTGCCGGGAGCAGAGAAACACAAGTAGCATTTCCCACTACCCAGCACAAAATGCCTCCCCTATTCCCCATTGGTCAAGGACTCCAGGGTTCACAGCCTATCTGATGCTTCTAATTCCATCAGCAAATGTCCTACTCTTATTTACTGCTTGGTTAACCCCTCTCTATTCTCCTCTCATTTTCATTTAGTTCTTACCCATTACAGTATGCTGCAATAACTTCTCCCCTCTGGCTAACATTCAAACCACAGAACCACTTTGTACCAGTACATCTCTTTATGTTACTCAAAAAGTCAGGACGTCATTTCTGCAAGCAGAAATTTATCTTCTATCAGAGCTCAGTAGTGCCTCTTTGGACCTTTACAGACATAACATTTTATTGTTTTCAAAAACAACATTTATTTTCCCACACCTGCACCTTTCTTTTAGGGAAGTCACCAAGGAAGACACTGGCACAGCCTTAGGTGAGCCCACTGGAATCTGGCTTTGTGGGTGTGACACACCCACCCAAAATGGGGAGGACCTTCATCCTGTAATAACTTGCTGGGGAACTGCAGATCAGTGGGGCCAAGATAGCTGTAAGGTCAGACTCTGATGAAGCTAGAGATCCCATCTCCATTGTCAGGCTTAGGGACCTGTCCCCTGCCCATTTCTTGGAGCTTTAGAAGGTGCTTTTGAAGGAGAACTCTTCTGGGCAAGAGTTGGTTTTCATAAATATTACAGGCAGGATAGGGCTCTTCCTTTGGGGCACAGCCTCTGGCAGGGCCAGCTGAGAGTAGGCCCTGTCCTGCAGCAGCAATAGAATGTGGGAGAAGCCCTAGCGAGGCCCACATGTGCCTAGGGTAGTTGTGGGACAGGTGCAAAACATGCCTAGCCAAGCTTTAAGGGCTGTCTCAGACTTTCACATTATGTAAAGATCCCCGTTGCTGATTTCCACTTAGGCCTGGCCCCTTACAGAGAGGGCGCCTTACAGAGCTCTTCCATTCCCGCTGCCTCAGTAAATCAGACACAACTAGCTTAGTGTGCTCAGAGGTGTGCAGGAGCACATACTGATCCCTTAGCCATGGAGAGATGATCCCTTAGCCATGGAGAGATGACAGTTATATTTGTATTTGTAGTTCCACTCCATTTCAAATGTGGATCCTTGTTTCAAGATCTGGGTGTGAAATAATTTGAATTTACCCTGATAAAAGCAGTTGTTATCAATCCAACCTGGCTCTATGATGTTTTAGATGTCATGCTCATTCTCTATCAAAAGACTATTCAGGAAGACTTTTAATTTTTAACCAGATACGTCTGTCAGGAAATTCTATTTCACAGAGAAGAATGATTTCATATTAATTTAGTTCTGTGCTTATTTTTATAGCTTGAGTTTTGCACAGCATAGGAATATAAATCAGCAAACCTTCTCAAATGCAAGGTAAAAACAGCTCTGATGTCATTGTAATAGGTGCAAAAGGGTTAAACATGTTTTCACTTTATCTGTCCACAGGGGCTTGTTTACTAGAACTTAAATTTCTACCTAACAGCAGCCTAAAACCCTTCTGTTTTGCTTCCTGTGCTACTACATTCCCACTGGGGCAATGCCATGTTCCTTGATATTATTCTTCATTGCAGTGCCTCTAAATAGCAGCACTATTGAGAATGGATTTACAGGGAGAGAAGCGCTGATCTACTTGACTTTAAAGTAATTCCTGGAAAGCTGCCTGCCTATAGCATACCCTCAGAGAGATAACTGTATTGAGATTTCTTAGTGAAAATGAGATCAAGCAAGTTAAAATTCGGAATAGATCATCCCTACATCTTAAAATACAACTGCAGCTCTTGTTTTGATGATTTTCTGGCTATTTTCTAGATAGAGACAAAAGTGATGTTGAATAATGTGGACTAAGCAGATGAACTGAATCAGGAAAATAGTCAGAAAAACATACTTAAAAGGCTTCTTGCACGTCTAAATTACAACTCCTTTCTTACAATCTCTAGAAATGAGAAGTACTATCATAGATTTGTCAGTTTGAACCAAATTTATTTTTTCCCCTGGATTATCTAGATTTTTTGCAGAACATCGTATTCTTATTCTATAAGCAGACAGAATGAGACGGATTTGTCCACAGATTGACTTCATGTTAAAATTCCTGATTTTTATGCAATTATTTGTAATTTTATTTTTTGGGATGGTTAATTTTTACATTGCTTGGAGGTCAGCCTTCAGAGGTAAAGTGTCATACTCTTTCTTGAATAAAAGCAAATGGATAAATGAACAACACTGTGATATATATATGTATATTTCTTTGAGCAATAGGCATTATCGTTCATCATCCTTCTAAAGATGCGACCAAATCCTTACTGTGTACTCAAACATCTTGAGATTGATTGAACAATCAGATATTGTTGATGAACACTGTGTTAGTAAGGAGAACATTCTTAGCAACCAAGCAATTTTTGACAGTAGGATATCTTCATTAAAAATAAAAATAAAAATCTAAATAAAGATCACATTTTTGCAATTCTCTGGAAAGCAGAATAATCATGAATATATAACTCTAGATATACAGCAAAGTATAATAGTGTCTTTCTTATCTTTTTGCATTTTATTTCTTGGTGAAGTGGCAGATATGTTGAGCCTTGTCCCTGTAAATTATTCCCTTTTAGGTTAAGTATTTCTATTCTGGAGAATTCTAACCTCTTTACCTTGCTTATAATGAAAAATGAATTCTCATTTTTCAATTCTTATGGTTTTTGAGGTTTCCTACTTTTTGATTTTTCTTTGTTCTGGATATAGGCCATATTACTGTGTTATATTTATGCAATTATACAGCATTCACCATGTAAATTATGTTATTCAAATCCAGCCTGGGTATCTCAGCATGATGCTGACTTTTACTGACTTGACATATACTTAGAGATCTGTAAGGATTTCAGAATTACTTGATTATTTTTTCTTCTCTCTACATTTTATTATTTATTTATTTGTTTGTTTGTTTTGGTGCAAATGTGTATTTATTTATTTTTTTTTTCCCAGAGCACATAAGTGGTTTCTTTTTCATGAAGGGTGAGTTGTAGGACATACTACCCTATGGCATAGCCATATATGCACAATCACACTGTTCAATAATAGTCATTGGAGGAAAAAAAAAAAAAAAAAAGGATTTAATTTGTCCTGACAGCATGATGATGCACAATGCAATTTCTCACCATCCACCAACTGATGCTAAGACAGTCTCCAAGCAACAAGGAGAAGCCAACTTCCTCCCAACTTTATTGTTCAGCAAGATGCCATATAGCATGGAATATCCCTTTAGCCTTTTTGTCTCAGTTGTTCTGGTTCTTTCCCTATCCATTTTCTTGTGCACCCCCAGCTTACTTGCTGGCAGAGCAATATGAGAAGCCAAATGTCCATGATTCAGCATTGATCACTGCTCAATAACCACTAAAATAATGCTATCAACATTGTTTTTATCCTAAATCTGAAACACAGGGCTGTACTACTACTGTGAAGAAAGTTAACTCTAGCCCAAAACCCGTGTATTAAGTTACCAAAAAAATAAAAGTCTCAAATAACAATGTTTTATCCCTTTCCCTCTGCTAATGAAAAGGACATCAAACTTTTATCAGATAGGTAAACCTGCAGAAAATTAGGGCCTTTTTAAATATCAGTGCTGAGCTGTCTAGATTTATTCATTTATTCACATGACAGAGGAGTGACAATGAAAAGGGTAGAGCACACTGAAAGAGAACACAGTCTCTTTCCTCTGCTATTACCTTTGCATACCTTAGTCATGAAGTTATACCATAGATGTCAATTTCTGCTAAATGAAACAAAGGGACAACTTTAAGAAAATTAACCTCAATGAAATCAAATTGAAATGAGTAGCACTCATACAAATTCACACACTTTCCTAGTTTTCCTCAATTAATTTATTTATGTGGCATTCCTATGGCAGAAGACTGTCATTCTTGTTTGCTAGTGAAGAACCCAAGATAAATTACGTCTGTGGTCACACACTGTCTAGCAGTACGGAGTACCACATAGTCTGTCTCCAAAATCCACGTGCAGCCAGTGGCCGTGGTCTGTATCTTTCTTTTCTCTCCAGAGTTTGTAATACCATGTGATAAGGATAAGCAAGTTTTATTTTGCTGTTATAATCAATTTAATACAATTTGAATTTTGATGCAGGAAGTGTCGTGGGCCAGTGTAATAAAGTGGGATGCATTAATTTCAGAGTAACTCTTGCACATTATCAAGGTCTCTGTGATGTGGTGATTGGTTAACCAGCCTAAACAAACAAATGTCTTTATTTTTGTATATAGACAAAGAAAATACTAAACATATAGTTTAGTATATGTATAGATTCGCCCTCTGAAATGTACACAATGCTAAATCATGAAGAAATTTGTATGTATGGTAGTAAATTGAATGGTTTTATTCTGCCCCTGACCATAACAATGTATGTCCTTCATTATTTGCATGTTTCTGTTGTTTATGTTTCAGATACGACTGTGAAACATGTATCTGATATTGATACTCTCCTGTTCTATATACAATGTCTGTAACACATTTGAAGACATTACCAGTTCATCTTAACTAAGTACTTCACATACAGTAATACATTAGCTCACTCTTTATAATTCTTTACTTTTAACGAGGAGAAAAAATTGCAGATATCATTTCAAAGCAATAGGCTGCTCCTCAATAAGTGAGAGACAGCAACACACAGAATCAGTGGCCTCAGAGTTCTTTCAAATCTGAATTTCAGACCTTTCTTGTTTACTCGTTGTGTCTTAATAATAATAAAAGCTCTAGGGGCTTTTGGTTGTTCCTTAAAAAACTATATCTAGAAAGCAGGAGGTGAAAACTTAAAGTAATGCAATATCTGTAACATTCAAGATGGGCTTGTGGGGTTGAGCTCTGTTTTAGTTACTGTTCACTTTTTGTTTTGGATTGCAGTGCAATGTACTCTGGTCAGATAAGGTCCAAAATGTATCCTTTCTAGTTCCATAAGGCATTTGGTGCTGCTATATAGTTGTGGAACATAATTAGAAACATTGACTAAAATTGAATTCAACTTTGGAATATACAGCATTTGTATCATAATTCATAATTCATTCATATTCATAGTCATAATTTAAATTCCAAAACATAACCAGACCACAAAATATACAGTTCTTTCCTATTGGAAGTATTTAATTTCTTATTAGTAATTGGCAACAAACATTGCAATTTCTGAAGATTTCAAATTTTTGAAATATAAATGTGAGCAATGCTGCTAGACAATGTTTCAAGAAAATGGAGTTTGACAAAAAATAATTTGTATTGGAAGTACTAATTTTCTCACCTTATACTGGAAGCAAAATAGAAATTTTCAATTTTAAATTCAAACATTATGTAAAAAAAAATACTTCTAAAAATAAAACAAAAAATTAGTTCAGTAAAATTTTCATTTGACTGACATTTTTAAAAATAGAATTTTGATAAAGAATCACTGTGTTATTCATGATATGGCGCTTAGTTAGAAGACAAGGAAGTATCTGATATTTTTATTTAACAGAAAAGTGGTATAAACATAAATTTATGACCAGGAACTTGTATAAATAATCATAGAATCATAGAACCCTTAGAATTGGAAGAGACATTTAAAGGTCATCTAGTCCAATAGCCCTGCAATGAAAAGGGACATCCACAGCTAGATCAGGTTGTCCAAGGCCTGATTCAGCCTCACTTTGAAAGTCTCCAGAGATGGAGCACCCACCATAGCTCTGGAAAACTTCCAGTGCCTCATCACCCTCATTATAAAAGACTTTTTCTTTATATCTAACATAAATTTCCCTTTTTTAAGCTTGAGACTCTTTCCCCTTGTTCTATCACTGCAATAGAGACTGTCACCTTCTTTCTGTCACTCCTATTTAGGTATTGAAAGGTCGCTCTCAGGTCACCTCGGAGCCTTCTCTTCTCTAGGCCAAATAGTGACAGCTCTTTCAGTCTATCCTCATAGGATAGGTATTCCATCTTTTGGATCATTTTTGTGGTCCTCCTCTGGACCCACTCTAAAAAGTCTGTCTCCCATATTCTGAGAAATCCACGTCTGGATGCAGTACTCCAGATGAGGCTTCACTAGCGCACAGTAGGGGGGCAGAGTCACCTCCCTTTACCTGGTGACACTGAGGATCAGGAAAAGGCAGATTCTGAATGCCTTCTTTACATCTGTCTTTAAAAGTCAGACCAGTTATCCTCAGGGTATTCCACTGCCTGACCTAGTAGTCTTTGCTGGGGAGCAGACCAAACCTCCCACAATTCAGGAGGACACAATCAGAGACCTAAAACTCCAACTGGGTTGATACAAGTCCACGGGGCCAGATGAGATTCACCCGAGAGTGCTGAGGGAACTGGTGGAGGTAATAGCCAAGCTGCTTTCCATAATCATCAGTGCTACTTGTTAACTGGTGGATCCCAGAAGACTGAATGCTTGCCAGTGTAACTCCCATCTACAAGAAGGGTTGTAAGAAGGATCCGGGGAACCCACAAGCCTGTTAGCCTGACCTTGGTGCCAGGGATGGTTATGGAGCAGATTATCTTGAGGGAGATCACATGGTATATGCAGGACAACTGGGGGATCAGGCATAGGTTCACAAAGGGCAGGTCCTACTTGACCAACCTGATCTCCTTCTATGATCTAGTGACCCGCCTGGTGGATGAGGTAAAGGCTGTTGATGTGGTCTACCTAGACTTCAGAGCAAAGCCTTTGACACTGTCTCCCACAGCATTCTCCTGCAGAAGCTGGCAGCCCATGGCTTGGACAGGTACACTCTGGGCTGGGTAAGGAGCTGGCAGGATGACCAGTCCCAGAGAGAGTGTTGGTGAATGGAGCTAAATCCAGCTGGTGACCAATCACAAGTGGTGTTCCCCAGGGGTGCTGAGGCTTGTCCTCTTCAGTATCTTTATTGATGACCTGGATAAAGATATTGAGTTCACCCTCAATAAGTCTGCAGATGACACCATGTTGGCTTGCAGCGTTGATCTGCCTGGGGGTAGTGAGGCCCTACAGAGGGATCTGGACAGGCTGGAGAGCTGGGCTGAAGCCAACAGGATGAGGTTCAACAAGACCAAATGCCAGCTCCTGCACTTTGGCCACAACAACCCCAGGTAAGCTACAGGCTTGGGGCAGAGTGGCTGGAAGACTGTATAGAGAAAATGGACCTGGGGCTATTTATTGATGCCCTGCTGAACATGGGCCAGCAGTGTGCCCAGGTTGGTGAGAAGGCCAGTGGCATCCTGGCTTGCATCAGAAATGGTGTTGCTAGCAGGAACAGGGAAGTAATCATCCCCCTGTACTCAGCTCTGGTGAGGCTGCATCTCAAGTACTGTGTTCAGTTTTGGGACCCTCACCGCAAGGGAGACATTGAGGCCCTGGAGTGGGTTCAAAAAAGGACAACAAAGCTGGTGAGGAGTCTGGAGCACAAGTCCTTTGAGGAGCAGCTGAAGGAGTTGGAATTGTTTAGTCTGGAGGAGAAGAGGCTCAGGACCTTATTGCACTCTACATGAAGGGAGGTTTTAGCGAGCTGGGGTTTGGTCTCTTCTCTCGTGTAACTGGTGATAGGACTAGAGGGAATGGCTTCAAGCTGCGCCAAGGAAGATTCAGCCTGGACTTTAGGACTTTTACTTCCCTGAAAGAGTGGTCAGGCACTGGAATAGCCTGCTCTGGGAAGTAGTGGAGTCATCAACACTGGAGGTGTCCAAGGAACATTTGGATTTTGTGTTGAGGGACATGGTTTAGTGAATACAATTGGTGATAGGTGGATGGTTGGACTGGATGATCTTGAAAATCTTTCCCAACCTTGATGATTCCGTGATTCTGTGATGGGTGGATGGTTGGACTGGGTGATCCTGTGGGTATTTTCTAACCTTGGTTATTCTATGATTCTATGATTCAATAACCTGCTGGTCACTCTTCTTTTCATGCATCCTAGGATACTGTTGGCTTCCTAGGCTGTGAGGACACATTACTGATGCATGTTCAGCTTCCCATCCACCAGTACCCCCAGGTCCTTTTCAACACGTTAATCCTCAATCCTTTAATCCCTTAGCCTGTATTGGTAGTGGATGTTGGCTCTACTCAGGTGCAAGACTTTGCACTTGGACTTGATAAACCTCACAAGGTTCACCTGGCCCTACTGCTCAAGCCTGTCTAGCTTCCTCATCCCTCTGGTGTGTCAACTGCTCCCCACAGCTTGGTGTCATCTGTACATGTGCTGAGGGTGCACTCAAGTCCATTGTCAATGTAATTGATGGAGATATTAAAGAGCATTTGTCCCAGCAATGACCCCTGATGTACATTACTTGTCAACTGATCTCCATCCAGACATTAAGCCATTGATCACCACTCTCTGGACTCACTCCTGCAGCCAGTTCTACATCCATGGTTAGCAGCATGCTATCTAGTTCCTTTTAAAAAAAATAAATACATACTTTAAAAATATATATATATTTTTTTTTTAAATTAAAAATTTGCAAATACTTTTACAGCACTACATCTAGGAAAAGAGTGATGTTATTTATTTGGGATATAGAAAAACAGGAGATTTAACTTCTGCTTTCAGAGAAAATTAGAATAATTAGTTACATGTCTTGTACTTACAACTTTTTTTTTTTTTTTCCTGCAAATTATGATTAACTGGAAAAGGTATACAACTTATAATAAGGAATACCTAAATGATAAAGATAGTTAATATCCCAAAATGATTTTTACTGTTAGATAAGAGCAAGAAACAAGAAGTTCATTTAAGTCATTATTCATTTATGGAATTATTTAATTCCATGAGCCCATTGTAGATTTACTTACAGATAATTGGATGACACTTTGAAGTAACAACGTTACTTCTTGTATAATAGTTAAAATCACATAAATGTTTTGAAGTTCACAAAGATGAAACTTTTAATCTAGTGATTACAGATTGAAGAACTAATCAATCTAGAAGTTAAACTTAAGAATGTGAGGAAGGGGGATCTCATGTCAGTGTGGAAGAAGAGACAAGGGGAGACAGTTCATCACCATACATTCATACTGTCAGCATTAATAAATCCTGATCTTGTTACAGAAATTAATATTCTGTTGGATGTTTTCAGACAATATTGCATTTCTGTCAGCACATTCATATAAAGTGAGTGAGAAGCGAACTGGAATAAAAATTGTCAGCTCTGGTTGACTTCCTCTTCTATTTGCTCCCAGACGTGGAAAAGAGAGAGAACTCTAAATGACAAGACTGTGAGAATCATAATTCACACTGTAAACAATGTAATAATAATTATGATAACAATATTAAGGATAAAATAATCAGCAATGCATAGAAATATAAGCAGTTTTCTTAAAGAAGACTTCACATTCCTGTTTCTTTGCTAGTCTGAGTGCATTTCCATCAGCATTTTGATACATTAATGTAGATTTGTTTTGATACAATCTGAGAATCCAAGGGACTAAGATTCTAGCTCACTAAGAAATTTTGATTTTGAACTATTAGTTGAAAAGGTAACTATTGCAGGCAGTTCTGTGTTCCTTGCAGCTTTTACTTATTTAACTCTAAACTTTAAACATTCTCTAAAAGAGGAACTTATTTCCTCTTTTATTACGCTCACTTAACAGAGAGCTTGAACACTGTCAGAGATTTGCCAGTCTATATTCCATTACAGTGTTTTTGTGATAAAATGCTCAATCTCCTTTATTTTCTACAAAACAGATGTAGGGTGTGATTTCTCTCTGAAAAACAGATTTAATCTTATGAAAACACCTCACAATTTATTTTCCTGCTGGGAAAGGAGAGAAATCGGATTTTAAAATCCTGAAATTTGCAAAAATAATTTTTGTTTCAGTAAGCACTGATTAGTGAGGGTATAATTGAGGATTTATTAGTCTACAGTGACACACTTTGCCTCCGAGACAGCCAGCATAGTTTTACCAAGGGAAGGTCATGACTAACCAATCCGGTGGCCTTCAGTGATGGTGTGACAACACTGATGGACAAAGAAAAGGCAACCAGTGTCATCTACCCGGACTTATGTAAGGCCTTTGACATGGTTCCCCACCACATCCTTGTCTCTAAATTGGACAGATTTGGATTTGAGGGGTGAACAATTTGGTCGATAAAGAATTGGTTGGAAGGCTATAAGCAGAGGGTTGTGATGAATGGCATTACGTGTTCAGGTGTATGCTAGTGACAAGCAGCGTCACTGTCTTGCTCCAATCTATAGCAGGGAGAGGAGGTTCTTTTAATATAACATACTTGGTGTGAGATTAAGAAACAATGGTTCAAATGTTGGTCCAACCAGTTTATTATAAATCCTAATCAGGGAGACGGTGAAGGAAAGAAGGGTGATAGAAAAGATAGGAAATAAGCAAGAATAGTATAAAGCAGGGACAGTCACCACCAGGATCCAGCAGTGGTCCTGTTGCACACCATTTCAAAGGTCCAAGGCAAAAGCAGCAGGGGGGGGAGAGCAGCAGCAGCATGGCCAGCCTTGGGCAGCAAGCAGGTAGCAGGAAGAAGTCACAGAGCCAATCCGGGAGGAAGCAGCAAGACTTGGGTAGCAGGCCCAGAAGAGTCCGTCAGCATGCAGGAATTCCGTAGTGAGGAATCTGATGGCAGACACCTGTTCTCTTCAGCATGCTGGTAGAGCACAGAGCAAATCCAAGAGGGAGAGAGCACAGAGCAAGTCCAGGAGGGAGAGAGGCAGGTTGTGAGGCTTCTCATGTCAGAAATCTCTTCTTCATGAGGAATCTGTTGCCAGAAAACCTACCCTCATCGTTGTTGATCCCTCTTTTATCCTCCTTTTTTTCCTGCCTACGTGACATCCCTGGGTGCTTGAGCAAGAATCATGTGAGTACCCCCTGAGATGGCCATCTTGCTTGAGATAAGTCCACACAAAAGACTGCTTCACGGCCATTAATCTGCAGCTTATCTCTCTCTTGTTGCCCCTGGCCTTGTCCATCTCTGTCTCTCAGACAACGGATTTCACAACCCTTACTCAGGACTTGCTTGGACTTGTCCAACTGTGTCCCCAGCAAGCTGTGAGACAATTATGTAAAAGAATAATATCTTACAGTCACTCAGGGGTCTGTCTTGTAATTGGTGCTATTCAGCATCTTCATCAATTACATTGATGATGGGCTCGAGTGTACCCTCAGCAAGTTTGCTGAGGACACCAAGCTGAATGGTGCAGTTGAAACATTAGGAGGAAGGGATGCCATTCAGAGGAACTTCAACAAACTTGAAAGGTGGGTCCGTGTGAACCTAATGAAGTTCACCATAGTAAAGTGCAATGTTTTGCACTTGGATCAGAGTAATCCCAGATACATATATGGAATGGGAGAATAACTCCTTGAGAGTAGCCCTGCTGAGAAGGACCTGTGGGTCCTGGTGGATGAAAAACTGAATATGAGCCAGCAGTGTGCTCTTGAAGCTCAGAAAGCCAATGCTGTCCTGGGCTTAACCAGCAGAGGGGTGGCCAGCAGGGACAGGTAGGTGATTGTCTCTCTCTACACTGCCCTCATGAGGCCCCATCTGGAGTACTACATCCCAGTCTGGAGTCCCCAATACAGGAAAGCTGTGGAGCTGTTGGAGAGATTCCAGTGGAGGGCCATAAATATTATCAGAGGGCTGGAAGACCTCCCCTAAGAAGACATGCTGAGGAAGCTGAGCTTGTTCAGCCTGAAGAAGAGAAAGCTGTGAGGAGACCTTATTGCAGCCTTCCAGTATTTAGACGGGGATTAAAAACAGGAAGGGAATCAGCTTTTTACTCAGGTAGACAGTGATAGGACAAGAGTGAATAATTTTAGGCTCGAGGGAAGGTTTAAATTGGATGTCAGAGGGAAATTCTTTGTAGAGAGAGTGGTGAAGTACTGGAACAGGCTGCCCAGAGAGATTGTGGATGCTCTGAACCTGAATGTGTTCAAGACAAGTTTGGATAGGGCCCTGGGCAATCTGGTCTAGTGTCAGATCTGGAGGTTGGTGGTTCTGTCTGTGTGAGGCCCCACCTCTAGTTGTGTTCAGTTTTGGGAACCTCAATACCAAAAGGACATTGAGTCTAGAGCAGGTCCAAAGAAGGGCAATAAGGCCTGTGAAGGCCTTGGAGAATACGCCCTATGAGTAGAGACTGAAGGAACTGGAGATGTTCAGTGTGGGGAAAAGGAGGCTGAGACATTTTTTCTCTCTTCCAATATCTGAAAGGTGATAACAGCAAGAGGGGGGCTTGGTCTCTTCTCACTGGTGACAGGTGACAGGCCGAGGGGAAATTACCTCAAGTTGTGCCAGGGCATATTAAGTTTGGATATCAGAAAAAACTTTACAGAAGTTGTTTACAGGGTTGTTAAGTACTGGGATAGGCTCCCCAGGGAAGTGGTTGAGTCACCATCCCTGGATGTGTTTAAAATCCATTTGGATATGGTGCTCAAGGACATGATTTAGCGGAGGGTTGATAGTTAGGGTAGTATGGTTAGGTCATGATTGGACTCGATGATCTTTAAGGTCTTTTCCAACCTGAGTGATTCTATGATTCTATGATTTGCTATTTATTGCCATTTCTTTGCCAGCACTTTGATTAGGAGTATTGTGGCTTCATGTAACCAGTAAGATAAATAAAGTAGAAAGGTGATTTCAAATTGCACTGTGGCTAGGTGGTTGACAAAAAAACAAAACAACAAATTATTAATGTCATGAAGTATCACATTAACTGTCACGAATATCATTTGTGCTAAACAGAATCACAGAATGACTTAAGTTGAATATTGTACAATTCCCTTGCTCAAAGTGACACATAGCAGATAACCCACATTCATGGCCTGATGACATTTCAGTATCTTCAGAAAATTCACACATCTGTGCCAGTGCTCAGTTACCTCCAAAGTAAAAAAGTAAGTCCTTATGTTCAGAGAGACGTCCTGGGTCACCGTTATTGCCCATTACCTTGTCCTGTTACTCGATACATTTGAAAAAGCCTTGCTCTGCCATTTTTTTCCACCCTTCTTTTATGTGCTTATTTATCTGCTTTGATAAAATCCATTCCTAGCCTTCTATTCCCTAGGCTGAACAGTCCTAGATCTCCCAAAGTTTCTTTACAAGAGCCAGCCTCTTTATCATCTTCATGGCCCTATGTTGTACTCTCTTAAGTACAGCCATGTCTCTCTTGTACTGGAGAGGAAGGAGGAAAAAAGGATACAGTACCCCACATGGGGCCTTACCAGCAGTGGGCAAAGGGTCACCTTCCTTGACATGTTCATGACACTTCCCCTAATGCAGCCCAGGAATCTACTGATCTTCTTTGCAGCAAAGACTCATTCCCATCTCATATTCAGTTGTCTCGTGTATTGCTTGGATCCTTACTGTAAAGCTGCTTTGCAGCAGGTTGGGGATCAGAATGAATTTCTGCACAGGGATATTCCTCCCCAGGTGCAGGACTTAGCACTTGTCTGGGTTGAACTTAATGAGACTGTGCATCAGCCTCTCCCCCCAGTTTTGTGTCATCATCAAATTTACTGAGGGTACACTCTCCTCCAACATCTACAGCATAAATGAAGATGGCAAAGAACACCAGTTAGGGGCCTCTAGCTGGACTTGATGTCCCTTAACGCCACTTTCTGGATGGATTTTTCAGCCAGTTTTCAATCCTCTTCCCTGTCTGCTCCGGCCAGCCTGTACTGCAACAGTTTATCTATGAGGATTTCATGGAAAACAGTGTCAAATCCTCACTGAATTTCATTCAGACAATTTCCACTATTCTTACTTATGACCAAAGTTTGTCTAGATTATTATCATGTGATAAAATAATTCTGAACATGTGCAGCATTACTGCTTCAGCTGGGTGCATGTGAGATCATGGAGCCAGAAGGTACTCATTCTAGAGTGCTCAAAATGCTGGATGGTGTCTACGTGAGACCTCTCTCATTTTTAATCAGTGGTCTAGGGAATTCTCAGTTGACTGGAAACTAATAAATGTTGTCCCAGTTTTCAAGGATGGCAAGAAAAAAGAGTGGTAATTACTGGCTTATCAGTGTCATTTCAGCTTCTAAAATATTGTGGAGATTATTATTCTGGGAGTTGCTCGAAAGAAAATGCAGTTGTTGGTCATAGCCATTGGAATCACAAGGGATAGTCCTGTTCAATGAACTTAATTTCCTTTTATGACAATATTACCCATCCAAATGAACAAGTGAATATAGTTGATTTTATCTTTTTGGATTTCAGCCAACCTTTTGATGCTATTTTTCAAAGATTCTCAAAGGACAAAAATTCCAGCATACAGCTAGACAAAAACATAATTTAAAGGGTAAACACCAGTGTCAAACAGGTTGATCTGATAAGCTGATGAATAATAATTTGAGTTACATCAGGCTGGCAGTCAGTAGTGGTGTTCCAAAAGGTTCTATTCTGAAGCCAGTTTTCTCTGGTGATTTTATAACTGATCTGAACAGAAGAGTCAAATACATACTAAGAACATTTGCAGAAAAAAATTGTGTACCAAAATATAAAAGGGGCTATTTGAGAGTGTCCAAAGGAGGACAACAGAAGTGGTAAAAGGTTTTAATGGAATATTTATGAGAAATAGCTGAAGTTGCTTGGTTTACTCATCCTAGAGAAGACTAGAGGTAGACTTCATGGTGGTCTACAACTTCCTCAAAAGTGGGAGCAGAGGGGCAGGTACTGATGTTTTCCCCCTGGTGACAGTGACAGGAACAAGAAGAAATGGCAAGAAACAGAGACTAAGCCTTTTGAAGTTCAAGAAGTGTTTGGACAATGCTCTCAGATATATGGTTTTATTTTTAGGCAATCCTATGTGGAGCCAAGAGTTAGAAGGATCTTAAAGTATCTTGGAGTCCAACTCTTGGCTCCACACAGGTTGCCTAAAAGCAAAAGTTTGTTTTTTTCTTTTTTTCTTTTTTTTTTTTTTTTTTCCATTCATACAGTATTGTATGATTCTGTGATTCTAACGTTAGAGTATCTGGTACCTACAAGGTTTTTTTCTTTTTGTTTTGTTATTTTTTTTTCTCTGAAGGGTCAAAAAGCGAATGCATTCCACTAAAGTAGAAAGGGAGGAAGTTATGAGTACTAATAAAAAGAAATAGAAGAAAAGCTTTTGCTTGATAGTAATATCACTGTCAATAAATGGTTATCTTTTTCTTCCATGCTGCAAATAATATGAATTCAAAGCAATGTGGAATGGAGCTAGGAGACGAATAAACCCCTAGCATTCAAAAGCAAAGTATGAAGATATGCACAACTAAAAGGAAGGGTACTTTTAATCGTATCTTCCTACAGCGGCATTCAATTACCTGCTGTAAAGTTGACTCTTGCATTCAATGTGTGTTTCATCAGTTTTGGTTTAGGCAGTTTATAGATCTATTAGCCTGACTTCTAGTGAGAAAGTGTCAAATAAGTTAGAATGTACCTCCATGTAGTAGAGATTTACATTTGCTTTGCAAAAACACAAAAAAAATAGATAGTTGTAGAATTGGCAAGGCTACCATTTTGTTTTCATAAACTGCAGTTTCACAAAAAGTAACTTGCAGATAAACATTCTGTCTGCTCAAGTACTGCAGGTTTTGGTAGTATTTTTATGCTTACTGTGCTAATAGCAGATATGTGGATGTTAAACTAGATTTTTATACCAAACAGTACTTTAAAAAAGTACAGTGGCATAGCAAGAAAGTGTTTATATTTAAGGCAATGTAGTTAAACGCACAGTTGTTGTTGCATGAATACTTTAATCAGAAAATCTCATATTTATACCATTTAATATATTATAAATTACTTTATTATCTTTCAAATCTGTATTATCCTAGAAACTACTCCTGTTTTATTAACTCTCCAAGATATATTGGTATTAATGTGGGTATGTAAATTAAACTTTTTTTTTTTTTTTTTTTTCAGGGAAAACTTGAAGAGTCTTTCGCTTTTCATCCTCCAGTCACTGACTGTGTTATAGGGACACTGTGGTGAGGTGGTAAGTTTTTTAAAACTCTTATCAGTTTATACTTTTATCAGTTAAAGCATAATTTCAGATTTAATTGCTTGAATATTATCATTCAGTGCTATGGTGTCTGTGTAAGAAAACTTTAGAAATGTCTTCTTGGCCCTCTTGGATCCCAACACCCAGGATTGAAGGTGTACAATAGATCTGATGTATAAGAAGTTGAAACTCTAGAAATATCAGATTTATTCTACATTTACAAATTAACTTTATTTATCTATGAACAGTTCTGTTGATTCATCGGTGTCCAGTACCTATTTTCCAGAAATCATAGGCTTCGGTATGTCTCAAAATAAGGGTGGTAACTGTAGTTAGTTTTGAAGAGCTTCCATAATTCAGAAATGTTTGATATTAAAAGTTTTTCAAATTTCAATGATCTATTTTTGAACTACTTACCTTTTTTCTTCAAGACTCTGTTTCTCTACCTCCCTTCCCTACTTCAGCTCACCGCTACCACTATAGAATGACACTAAAAATTTGAACAAGTGTGTTTTCTGTAAGAGATTTCTTTTAATTCTTTTACTTTTCGACTCTCAGTGGAGAGAGCAAGTAATGTAATTCTAGATATTCGAACAGTTTTGAATAATGATTGGTCAAGTGACTGCAAACCACAATTCAGATAATCAAGACTGTTGATTTCTATAGTGTTTTTTTTTCTTCTCTCCAACAATATCTCCTGTCAGTCATACTATATCATACTTATTTTATTTTGCTAGAGACTGAGAGATAATGTTACTACTGGAACTTGAGTACTAAGAAATATGGATGTTGATCTTTCAGTAAGAAATCATATGCCTTTTGTTAAGCTAGACACTGTTCTATGCTTTGTTGTTGTTTTGTTATTATTGTTGTTATTCTTTTTTTGTTTGCATACACTTAGCCATCTATTAATAAAGATGGCTAAAATAAAATAAAGATTAATAAAGATAAAATAAATGTCTAAGATTAAATAAATAAATATTAATAAAGCTAGAATAATAGATTGAAAACTTCAAATAAACATCCATGCTATATGAAAAAGAAGTATGTTCTGGAACTTAAATAACAGAAAGAAAACAACTTTCATGGTTCTATTTAGTAAGAAGACTAAAGTTGTATGCTATTTCATTTTCTAAGGAAATAGTAGTGGGCATTATATCATAAACATCAATTGCAAAGCTAAGACCATACAACATGGATTCTTATTCTTTACTTTGTTATATTCTCACTGTTAAATGGAGAATTTACAAAGTAAATAAAGTTATATTTGACTTTAAAATACAAATATCACTCAGACCAGAATCTGTCAGTCTCCTGAATCGCCTTTTCTGTGATCACTGAGATAGATTATGATCTACTATACCTTGATCTAAAAGGAGAAATGATTTCCCACAAGTGCTATTATGAAATTGATATGATAGAAAGAAGAGATGTCATCAAAAAGAAACTGGGCAAGAGTGAAAAGTAGGTCTCTGTGAACAGACTGATATTCAAAAAAGTCAAGTGCAAGGTGTTGCACTTTGATTGGGGCAATCCCAGCCTGTACACAGATATGTGTACAGACTGGGAGAGGAACTTGTTGAGAGCAATCTTGTAGAGAAGTACTTGGGGTTCTGGTGGGTAAAAAGCTGGACATGATCCAGTAGTGTGTGCTTGGAGCCCAAAAGAACAACTGTATCCTGGGCTTCATAAAAATAAGCGTGGACAAAGGGGCAAGGGAGGAGATTGCCCCCTCTACTCTGCTGTCATGATGACCTCATCTGGAGTACTGTGTATAGACCTGGGATACCCAACAAAGGAAATTATGGAGCTGCTGGGGCTGGACCAGGGGATGGCCATGAAGATGATGAGAGAGCTAGAATACCTCTCCTATGAAGAAGAAGCTGGACTTGTTCAGCCTGAAGAAGAGGATTCAAGAAGACCTCATTGCAGCCTTCCAGTATTTGAAGGGAGCTTAAAAAAAAAGGAGGAAGAGTTACTTTTTACTTGGACTCATGATTACATGACTGGAAGAGGGAGAATGCTTTTGAACTGAAAGAAGGGTGATTTAGATTAGATCTTTGAAGGAAATTTTTCACTCAGAGGGTGATGAGGCCCTGCAACAAATAACCCAAGAAGTTATGAACGCCCGCCCCATCCCTCGAGGCAGTCAAGGCCTGGATAGATGGAGCTTGAGACAACCCAGTGGCGACTCTGACCATTGCAGTGCAGTTGGAACTAAGTTATACTTAAGATTCTTTCCAACCCAAGCTATCCAATGATTCTATGGAAGTGTCTATGCAGTAGATAATTTTTTTTATTAAAGAGATTGTTACATAACTTGTATTATGGAAATACATTGATTATTCTTTTTAATTATGAACTCAAATACTTTGTGTAATTTCTCATTCATCAAAAATGCTTGCATGTCGTTTTCTACTAAGGTAGCAAAGAAGATAATAGTCTGAAATTTCTATTTGGATTATTAATTACATTTCTAATAACAGGATCAGATTTTTACTGCTTTTCCCTATTTGTTCTTTGTGATGTCTCATGCTTTAAAAAACTTTTAACATGAAAGAAGTTGAAGCTTTCCAATGCTGTGGGGACAATGAATTAAGCTTTTTAAAGTATGTTAATAGCTAAGGAAGAACCAGAGATAACTCTGGTCTATTACATGATGAATTTAGTCACCTCATAATTAGGAACTTAGAAAAAGCACAGAAATTTAATGTCTTAGATACTGTCTTCAAAACAAATGATGACCCTGGGACTCCCAAGGCCTGATAGGGCAAATCCCAGAGCTCTATGAGAGTTCTCAGATGTCTTCATGAGATTTCTCTCTTTTTTCTTTTTTCTTTTTTTTTTTTTTTTTCCCAATGGTCTTGGGAATCCGGAGAGGTCTCAGTCGACTGGGAGTTGGCTAACTTCCCAGTTTTCAAGATGGGCAAGAACGAAGATCCTGGTAATTACAGATCAGTCATTTGGGGGGGTTTCAAAGAGCTGTATTCTGGAGCCAATTTTCTCTGATGTTTTTATTAAAGATATGGGAGTCAAATAAGTACCATGTAAATTTGCAGATGATACTAATTTGGAGGAACTGTAGATTCCCTCAAGGATAAAGAGGACTTACATTTCTGCCTAAAGCTTTTGTCTTTCATAGTTGTTTGCTTGATAGAATCCATGCATGTAGACTAGCACAACCAATAAGTTGTCTTCTAGTAAGGTGTCTGATGGGTTACTTCTATTTTAATGCCTCTGAAGATTTCCACATTATACAAACACAGCATTAGATGTTACAATTGTAGTGCTTTAATGCCATAATAACCAGTTACACTTTATTATTTGTTAAATTCGGAAGAATTCACTGTATTGGTGACTATACGAAAAATAATTATATCTCAAAACCAGAAGGTCTGATACTTACTTCATTTTGGTATGTGAGCTAGAGATAATTTCATATACCCTCAGTCCCCTTGGGTTAATGAGAAGTGATATACTTTCTTGAAGATGACATTTTTCCTTTTAAACAACGATTGAAATATATGAGCAGCCTCCTTTAGTTCTACAGCAAGAATTTAGGTGAAATAGCATCAGAAAAAATGCTACATATAAATTTGTCTAAAAGACTGAAAAAAATTTTTTTGAAATAAACTGTTATTAGTACCTTCTCCAAAAATTCTTTGGATAGGGCTGGAAGACAGTGACCTTTTTTATAATTCCTTTCTTGGACACATAGTTCAGTGATGCTAAAATACTCTAGAAGAAGGAATTCAAAATAAATAAACAAAATAAGTAATAAAAAAAATAATAAATTAAAAATTCCCTTCTCACAAAATCAGTACAAAACTTTGCAGGTTTGTTTGGCAATACCTTGAAGACTACTGAAATAACACTTTATTTCAGTATTTATTGATTATTTATTCACATTATGTGAAACATTATAATTTCTGATTTTTTTTTAACAAGTGACAAGAAAGCTGTTTCAACTTGCATGAATACGAAAGAGTTATTTCAAAAAAGCAATGAGTACTACTACTTTTCCTATGACATTTTGCTATTGTAGCTGACTTCATTATATTCCCACTCTTTCTTCATCTGCTTAAAAATATATCTGAGATAATAATAAGAATTGCAAAATGTAAGTCAGCAGCTGTTAGCACACATATTTTTGTTGCTGACAAATTCAATTAAAGACATTGCTTGCTAAACCTATCAGATAAGATGCAGCTCAGGAAAGGTCAACTCTGAATTATTTTTTCCCATGATAATTTCCCAATTAATTATTCCCATTAAGTCCATAAAATTCATTTCAAATTGAAGCACATAAAAGTAAATTACAGAAAATGCCTTGGTAGTTTGTGGGTATTCTAGGATGTAAAGCTGTGTGTCTCCGATGCATAATGCTTTTACTAAAATTTTTCAGACAAGAGCAGAACTATAAATAATGTCTAGATATTTTAATCATAATTGAATATTTCCAAGGCATGCTATGATAGGAAACTTCCTTCAGCCTCCCACACCATACCTGCTTCTCTTCCACCATCCAATATTTCCAGGTTTTTTGTTATTTGAATTTTGAACTATGTTTTAGGTTGTTTATGAATGACATTAAGGTTCTTAATACGCAATAACAAATAAAAACATTCTAATAAAGTAGCGGGATTTGGAGAGTGAGTTCAAACTTTGTCATGAATAAAAATATATTTGCTGGGGAAAAAAAAATCTTAAGATAAGATGAAGCTGCAGTTTTTATAGCTAAATCAAGCTTTTAATGTTTTGAGTTTCTTTATGATCAAAGTCCATTAAAGGTAACATTTGCCAACAATGCCATTAGTGTGACTTTAGCTGTTCACATAACTGAAACATTCATAGCCTTTGATTTAGCTCTTTTAGCAGTTATAATAGCTATCGAAAGCACACCATAGGTAGGAGCCTAAAATGACCAGCTGCAGAATTCCACAACTGCAGAAGCAAAGTTTTTTTAGAACAAAATATTATATTTTGGTATATACATTTCAGTATATCTGTCAATCTAAGAGAGAATAAAGCTTTTCGTGAGAGCAACAGAAAAAATGTGCAATGAAAACTAATGAAAAAGGGAAAACCAATTTCCATTCAGAAATTATAAGGGAGAAAAGTGCTGAATAGCAGAAATTAGGCTGGTAGCTGCCCTGAACAGTTGTAATGATCATTTCTCTGCAATTAAAATGTTTTCCTTTGTTATGTTGTCTTCCATATGGTGACACCGAAGTTGTGTCTGTTAAAATACCTGAAGGAGAATTCTTATTCCTTGAAGCTTAAAAAGATTATTTCAGTTTATTTTTTACAGGTTTTCTGCAGTTCTTATGAATATCAGTGAGGAAAATAAAATGGTAAGCTATATAAACACAAGGTGTTGCCAAAACAATTTTCACCTCCCCTGCTTCCACACTAATATGAAAATATATGACATATAATTAGTCCAGAACAGTAGTTAAGTTCTCATTAGATTAGGCAAACAGCCTCACAGTCCACTACAGATGTTCATTAAATTGAAGAATGGTGTAATTCTGCCTTTTTCAATGAAGACAGGCATTCATGTAGTTTTGAAAGAGACCTGTGGTCTACTATACTGTGCTCATCCTATGGGACAAGCACAGCTTCCTTTATAAAAGTTTCTTTTTAGTAGAACAAAATGTTGCCAACTACATCTTTCATTATTCATAAATTTCTTTTTTTTTTTTTTTTTTCTTTTTTCAAGCAAGCATGTATTAAATGATATAGCAATGAGAGATCTTGATTTGGAATGTGGTATTTTTTCCTCTTTCTTAATCTTTACTAGTGATTAAGTGTGCAAGCGCTTCTCTGAAAATGTAAGTACCCAACTGTGTGTTTCTATCTCACATTAATTTACATGAGATAAAAATATTCAAAATTAAATTTGAATGTTTTACAAAATTGAAAATCTGTACTTACACATTCCAGTTATTTTTCTGTTACTGGCATGCTTGTGATTTTTTTTCTGACATAATTTGCATTAGAATAATCATGTGGTTAAATGAAATTCAATATTCCGAGTTTAAGTAAACTATAGACAATATTAACACATTCGAGTTTATTTGATACATCCAAGTTTTTTATCAGAAATAGACCCGTTTTGGAGATTGATTTTATTAATACCAATAACAACATAAAGAAGATAAGCAACATTTCTTTTTCCTGAACCTGACTCAGATAGAGGTCAAATATACCTCTCAGATAGAGAGACAAACAGAGAAAGCTGTTCATTTAGATTTCAGTAGAAATGAATGATGACATCTGTTAACATGTTCTTAAGAAATTATTTTCTCCAATTTCCAATGTGAAAAAAAGTAAAAAGAAGTACAAGAAGAAAAGTAAAAAATTAATTGCATCTATGACACATTGAAAATTTCTTAGAAACACTTATTAACAAGAAGTAAACTAAAGTGATTCAGAATGAACTAGCAGTATAATCTTATGAGCGTTGATGATTCTATTTTGAAATTTCCTATCAGATTTAAATAAACACACACACATACATACATACATACATACATATATATATATATATATAAAGAAATATGAAAGCAAGAAATCCAAATAACAGTTATAAATCTTTATGCTTCACACTATACTCACACTATACTACTGGCCATGGAAATAAAACTTTCAGTTTTCATTAAGTCTGTAGAAATAGAAAATAGAAATATTAGAGTGGTATTGATCACAGCTGCTCTTCTGAGTTCCTGAATCTGAAATCTTTTCTGGGTTAAGGTTTCAGCATTTAGTCAATTTAGACATGATTTCTCAATATCCAGCAATAGTCCCGCATTCCAGAAAGAAATATAGCTATTGTTCCAGCCATATATATTAGGAGATAGTGAACAAATGGTATATTTGTTTGGTATATCTGCAGCCATACAGCCAACTTCTGGTGGAAGAAAAAAGGAAGCAAAATGATGCTTTGAATTGCTCAGAACAGAAGCAATTGTATTAGAGAGTTGCATATGGCTAATTCAGACAGATACTGCACCTCATAAATGTAGCTGAGTGCTTTAAAATTCTAAAGCTAGTGATTTCACCATAAATAGAAAAATCTATGTCCCAACTATAAAAAGAGGACTGCTACAGTGATCAAACCATGGGATTGTAAAGGAATAAAAAGATACATGAGAAGTTCTTAAAATATCTTTTAGCTTCTTAATGTGTGTGTTCATGAATGAAGGCATGCTTCAGATGTTTTGAGAACTGAGTTGTGACCTCATAAAATCATTTCAACATAGAAAAGCACTAGAACAACCACAAAGAAATCAGTTACACTCCCACAAGACATTTTATGAAGATATGGAATTTGAAAATAGACTGTCTAGCTGAATTAAGACTGAATATTTATTAACTGCATCTGTCAAAATCGATGGTATATTTTTCCATCTAGGAGAATACTGGAAGATTAAAACAATTACATTCATTATACATCTTCCTCTAAAGTACATACCCTCTTGATATCTTATTATATTATATTTATTTTGCTTCATATTTTGCATATATTTCCTTCATTCACAACATTTCTGTGGGCTGCTCTTTAATCAATTGATATATCTAGTGATCACTGTTGTGAATCCATTTTTTTCCTACTAGGAAAACACTTTGACACTGCTTTGAAAGTGCTTGAACAATTATATTTTAGAGTGTCTTGCCTGAATTATTGAAATCAATCATCTTCATTATTTGAAGTTAGACTGGTTATACTACAAGTGTATTAATTTGTTAGGGAAATACTTGAGAAAAAATGAATTATTTTTGGAGTAGTTTGTAGTTTGTTGATCCGTGATCAACAAATCCCATTTTTTAAAATTGAAATCCCAAATTTTTTAAAATGGAGCCTTTTTTATGCCCTGCTGTGCTGTCATTCCAGCAAATATTGGGGTAGATGAAATCTCCACAAGGACTAGAGCATTTAAACATGAAGCTCTTTCTGGATGTCTGTAGAACCTCTCATCTGTTTGTCCTTCCTGACCAGATGTCTAGAGTAGACACCTACTGTTACCTTATCTACAGTGACCTGCTTTTAATTCCTTACCCATAAGCACTTAGATAGCTCATCATCCATCTCCAGGCAGAACTCCGTGCATTCCATTTGCTCTCTCAAATAATGGGCAAATCTACCTTCCTGTCTTCCTGTCCTGTCCCTTCTTATGTGATTATCTGCCTCCTTTTCAGCACCCCAGCCAAGCACACCATTCCAGTATGCCTCCTTCATCCCACCAAAATCAAGACATCTGTAACTCAGATGTCTAGTTTCTGATGTTTGTTTATTTTAGAGATACACACCTGCATGCTAACTTCCCAGAAATGGTCTGACTGTGTTTTTGTTTTTGCTTCTCCCTTTATTTGTGTTTTTTTTTTTTTTTTTTTTTTTTTTTTGGGGGGGGGGGGGGGGGGGAGGTGCTGTTATAGCTTGTTTGTTTTGTTTTCCAAAATGGTGCCATACCAATCACTCCTTTACAGGGATGCTAGTAACTCCTTCACATGTAGTTCCAAGCTGAAAACTTACCAGATCAGCCATCCTCCTGGCAGAAGTACCTCTGCCCAAAAAATGAAGTGCATCTCATCTTTTCCCAAGCAGATGTTGATCCTCAGAGTCCACAGTCATAGAATCCAAAACTCAGCTTCTTACACCAGCTGCACAACTAATTGTTGAAATATCACTACTCCTTTTCTTCACTAGAAGGACTGAGGAAACCAGCTGAGCCCCTATCCCTGATTATCAGACTTAAAGCCCTATATACTATAAAATATTTTGATATTTTGATATTGTCCCTTGCAGTATTATCGTTGTCCACACGGAATACCACACACACACACAAACACACACAAAAGTTTTAATTGAGAATAAGACAAGATTTTGTAGTTTCTCCATAGCAATCCAGACCCAAGCCCCCATCAAGCAGTTAACTTCCCTGGAAAACAGGTTGTCAGTTCAGCAGTTCCATGTCTCCCTCCCCCACAGCAGGGAGTAAGCAGCTGCTAGCATTTGCTTCTTCCTCCTGGTTCTCCTCAATGGGTCAGTCACCTAAAACGTTTCATTTGAAAGCATATCCAATTCCTACTCAGTTTTCAAAATAGTGAAAATTGCTATGTAATTTTTGAGTAATTTTAGCATGTGAAATATCTTGAGAAGACTTCTGGGTCTTTCATGTTTCTTATCAGATTTTCTGAAAGATCGATCAAGGTCAAAACTGAATCTTCATAAGAATTTAGTTATAGAGTTTGGAGTACCTTACAAACAAACACAGAACTCTAGTAATCCACAATTAAAATCTCTTTAACTTGAAAATCACAAATGCTAAGAGGGGCACTAATATAGAGATGAGGAGCAAGAAAGAGATAAACATCATCTTTGTATTATGTGTGACAAGAAATTGAATGAGACTATCTTAGTTTCTCAGACACTTGAAGGAAATTTCATCTAAGTTCCCAATAACATATTTTCTTCTGCTTCTTATTAGGGAAAACAAAGCAAAGTACAATATAGTCTTAAAAATCAATACAAAAAAAGCACATGAAAAATATTTTATTTTTATAAAACAGTTAAAATACAGTATACATCATGACATTCCTGTTTATAGGATAAGAAATATCTGTGCTTGTTTGTTAATATATGTAGGTTTCTCTGAAAGTAAGAAACCTCATTTATTTTCATTGAAACTATTACAAAGAACACAGTAACACAAATTGGTAGAGCACATTCTCAGCTACAAAACACCATTTTTCAACATAGTCACTACCATTAACTGTGCATTTTCATGAGTAGTGAATTCTTGTCTGCATGCCATGCTCAAAAAAACTGCGCCAGTTGAGATGACCCACTGTTGCTGCCACCACTGTTGAAATACACCACCCACTGCCTCTCTCTGTATACACCCATGTTTGGTTTCCATAAATCACCAAGTATCAATGAATGTCAAAGGGTACAACCTTTTCCTCATGGAGGTATTCATTTATATCTTTACTTCATATGAGCTTCCATGTCAGATACCATTTTGTCAGACTGCCCCTTTGATGGCATCTGTTTTGCAGCAGCAAAATATAATGGAATATTGGCCAAAAGGTTCATAGAATCATAGAATCAGAAGGTTGGAAAGGACCTACAGGATCATGTAGTCCAATCATCCTCCCAACACCATTTCTACCACAAGCCACTAAACTATATCTCGTAGCTCCTCATCCAGACTCTTCTTGAACAGTGCTGAGGACAGCGACTCCACCACCTTCCTGGGCAGGCCATTCCAGTGCCTGACTACTCACTGAGAGAAAAAGTTTTTCCTTATGTCTAATGTAAGCCTCCTCTGATACAACTTGTATCCATTTCCTCAGGTTCTGTTTGTTGCCTGCGAGAAGAGTCCAAACCCCTCCTCATCACAACTTCCTTTAAGGTAGTTATAGAGTGCAGTGAGGTCTCTCCCGAGCCTCCTCTTCTCCAGACTAAACAATGTCAGCTCCCTTATCCACTCCTCATAAGACTTGTGCTTCAGTCCTCTCATCTGTTTTGTTGCCCTTCTCTGGACATGTTCAGGGCCTCAATGTCTTTCTTGTAATGAGGGACTGAAAACTGAACACAGTACTCAAGGTGCGGCCTCACCAGTGCTGAGTACAGTGAGTTCAACCATACTACCAACATCTGTCTCTGACACTGTGGGCCAACGTACTAAAACAGGAGTCATTACTTTATACTGCAAAAGGGAAATAAAATCAAAGTTACCAAGCACTTCTTCTGTTCTCATTCTTTTGAAAAATTTTACCTTCAGGCTAAGAAGCTCTTTGTCCTATAATTGACTACAGTAGTTGGCAAAATTTTGACTTTCCAGAAGATGAAGACTGCTAGTTACTGAGGTTTGATTGTGGTGCTTTCCCACAATTTGGCAGCTAACTCAAAATTGTTCTTGGCTAGACTCCCAGACATTAATATATGTTGTGGACCAAAGATATTGAAATCTCTCCACATATTCACACAGTATGCTTGACTTTCGTGTATTTTTAAACAGTTCATTTCATATCTATGTTGCATAAACACTGAAATCAATCCAGATATGGCTTCTTCTAGCATTGGTAAGGTCTGTTGACAGTTTCTGATCTGTGTGTGTCATTCACTCTAACAAATTCAGTTTCACAGGCAAGGATTTCTTATTGATAACTACAGGAGTCCTGAAAATTCACTGTTGCAAGGGATTATTCTCCTTAGATCTATACCTAAATTCTGGAACTTTGCCTCAAGAAAAAGACTGTGTTTTCAGAAATTGAGTCCTTTTAAGCTTCTCTTTGGGCAAACATAGTCACAATCAATGTACAGATTATAATACTGTTTCTCACAGAAATTAATGCAAAATAATATGCTAAAATTTATGAGGAAGCAGAATACGCCCTTATTTCTGCTTTCTGAAGATATCACCCCTTCAAGGAAATATCAGCCAAGTAAGCTGTGAATCTGTGGAGTTTATGCAAAGAGACCCCTAATTTATGCGTGGAGAATCTCTCTTCATCTTGTATTAAATCTTCCTTAGAGACTCCTCTTTATTTTGACTTCTTTTAATCTTTGTCTAGAAACTATCCCCATTATGACATCAGAAACAAGCACACCATCTATCCAAAATTTAAGCTGCTTTTTTTTATTTTTGTTTTATTTTTTATTTTTTGTGCACATGTGCATGTGTTTCTGTTTATACGCAGTTTTCTTTTCCAGCTATAACAGAATAGCCAAGTACAGTGTAACCACTTAAATGTGACTAGTTTTTTCACCTTGATGGAATCAAACTCCGATGAGAAATAACTACTCTTAAGAATTAACTGAATATTTTTAATCTATTAAATAAAATAATTCAAAATAATTATAACTACATTTAGAGTAGACTTTTTGTTGTTTTTTTTTTTTTTTCTTCACTCAGTTCATCTTTATTGATTCTTTTTCATCCTGGGTGAATTCATTCATATGAATGATGATGTAAAAATGGTGAACTAGAATGGAAAATGAGGTTTTAGACATTAAGTAATATTTGGGATTGCTGTTAACCTGATGTTACTACAACTATCAATAAACTTTTTTTTTTTTAAGTAATTTTTCACTACATGTATAGTTTATCTTTTTATCTTTTTTGTATGTCTTAAATGATGCATAAAATCAGTTTCAAAAAGTATAAATCTTGAAGTTATATAAATCCTGAAGTTCCCAGTAAGAATGTAAATTAATTTTGTTTTTAAGGAAAATTTGTAAAGAAAATGCCACAAAATTCTTGTGAAGAGAAACATCTAATTCTGCTTATCTGTAAATAATGAATGCAGGGAAGACATGTAAATAAAATGCAAATACCTTTGAGATGAAAAAAAAAATAGAAGCACATATGTATATTCATTTAAGATAAATATTTATTTTATAAAATCAAATTCAAAATTATAACTTTGTTCAACTGTTTTCTATAATTTATGTTTTCTGACACGGAGCAAGAAAAGTTCCTCAATGAATCCCATCATTCATAGAGTATGAATTGTTGCTGGCAGTGGACGACACTAGACACAATTGTTTATTAGGAATTTAAAGTGACAGCAGGAGGATAGCTGGTATCAGGAAGTTAGATGTGCCAAGTCAGTTTTCCTCTCTGTACTGTGAAATTAACTAGCTTCCTTGAATTAAACACTGATGCAGACTGTGTGTTTGACTATCATGAATAAGCAGAAGGCACTGATTAAGTTTCTGTCAGCTAATCTGCATTTTAAAAAAAAAAGTTTTATTCTTCTCTTACAAGTGTCAGTGCTTCCTGCTTCCTTACTGATTTTTTTTCACTTCTCTCCAAAAGTGACTGTGATTTCTTTTCATATAATTGTGATAACAGCACATTTCATTTTGCAGATAAATAAGAAAGAAGACTTGAAAGAGGAAGCAAAAACTAGGGATGGTGCAATAGATCTTCAGTCCCATAAATCCAGGAGCTCTCACCTCAAAATGTTTATGAATAGTTAGTATAGCTCAGTATACAAATGCATTTTACATAGTAAAAGCTGGAGTAGTTGTCTCGCTTCAATTTATAGGAGGGAGAGGAGGTTCTTTTTAGTATATGTATACCCAGCATGAGATTAAGAAACAACAGTACAGATGTTGGTCTGACCAGTTTATTACAGATCTTAATTATGGAGATGGGGAATGGGAGGACGGACACTATTATGAATTAGGGTAATGGGGAAGGGAAGGAGGGCAATAGGATTGGAAAGAAGAAGCAAGGAGGCTTTATAGGAAGCAAGAGGGAAATAGTCACCACTGTGAATCCAGCGTGGTTCGTAGTTCAGTCACTGACCTTCAGTAGTGCTGGGTCGTTGGACATTGTTCTGTTGATGATGAAGGTGACCACAGAGATGATGACCACCTTTCAGTGGTAGTACAAACTTATTTATAAGTCCAAAGTGATCGAGTCAGTTCTTTTTTGGAATGACAGCTCAAATCCAAAATGGTTGAGTTAGCTCTCCTTGGAGTGGCAGCTTCTGGCTCTGGGATCTCAGCAGAAACTCCTTTGTTCCTATCTTCCTGGCCTTGCCAGCAGATAAGAGGGAGAAGGAAGCACCAACTTGTATCTTGCCTTCACAGGATACAGTGGCATCATCCCCCAGTCTCCCATAGCAAGCTGGAGTTATTTGGTCACAGGCTAGATCTTCTGCCAGTAAACAGTCCTGAGCATTATCTTCCAAAGGCAAACAGCTAAAATTGTCCACACAGTGATGTTGATTGCCACATGACAACACCCATCACTCATCTCCTAGACAAGTCAGTCTTATCACAAGAAATACCTCAGGAAGCAAGCATTGAGCCAAAAAAAAAACAAACCAAAACAAACCAAAACAAAAAACCAAACCAAACAAACAAAAACTCAAAGAAGGATTCATACAGTAGTTCATACTAATATTCCAAATCTTTGATTGGTTAAAAATATTTGAGGATGTAATATCTATAGCAGCTGTAGCTGAAGTGACAAGCAGGCTTCTATTGTAATACTGTAATAGAAGATAGGAAGACATTTTTTCTATTTTAACTTCCTTTATGATGTGTTACAGAAAAATTAAAATTAAGATCTATTGGTTGAGCCTCCTGCACCATTTTTTTTTTAAATTTAATGTATACAATAAATCAAGCAAATCCAATGAAGTAATAAAAATACAATAAAATAAATAAAAATAAAATAACCATCTTGGCTTCACCAAGGACAAGTCCAGGTTGACCAACCTAGTGACCTTATATGGTCAAATGAGAGCATTCACAAAAGAAGAGTCACTGATGTCATCTATCTGGATTTCAGTAAGGTCTTTGATGTTGTCTCCCACAACATCTTGCTCTCCAAGTGAAAATATATGTTTTTTTGGGTGGACTGTAGAATGGATGAGGAACTAGTTGTGAGATCATTCCCAGAGGGTGGTGGTCAATGACTGGATGGAGATCAGCGGCATATGGTGATTGTACTGGGACTGATGCTCTCTAGTATTTCCATCAGTGACACTGAGACTAAGTGCATTCTCAGAAAGTATGTGATAAAATTAAGCCATATAGTGCAGTTGACATGCCTGAAGAATGGGATGACATCCAGACAGACCTAGAAAGACTTCAGCAGTGGGCCCAGGTGAACACGAAGTTCAACAAAGCATCATTGAAGGTCTCGTACCTGAATGTTGGCAACTCCCGTTATCAACACAAGCTGACGGATGAAATGTCTGAACACAGCCCTGCTGAAAAGATTGTAGGGGTACTGGTGAATGGGAAGATGGACATGAACCAGCAGTGTGCCCTTGCAACCCAGAAAGTCAACCTGGGCTGCATCAAAAGATGTATGAACAGAGGATGGAGGGAGGTGATCCTGTACCTATATTCTACACAGGTGAAATCTCACCTGGAATTCTGTGTTCAGATGTGGGTCCTCAACACAGTAGAGTCATAGACCTGTTGGAATGCATCCAGAAGAGGGCCACAAAACTAATCCAAGGGATGAAACACCTCTCCTGTGAGGACAAGCTGAAAGAGCTGAGACTATTTTGCCTGCAAAAGAAGAATTTATGGGGATACTTGATAGTGGTTTTTTGGCGACTGAAAAGGGGCAAAAAGAAAGAAAAGAACAGATTCTTTAGCAGCGTCTGTTTTGATAGGACAAGGAGAAATGGTTTCAAATTAAAAGGGGCAGATTTTGACATTTGTTACATTAGCATTGGAACAGGTTGCTCAGACATGCGGTAGACTAGTTTAAATGTCCCTGATCACTGCAGGGTAGTTGGACTAAATGATTTTTAAAGGTCCCTTCCAATGCATAAGGTTCAGTGATTTGATGAGAACAGAATAAAATAGGATAAAATAGAATAAAACAAAGCAGGTAAAATAAAGAATTGGTTTGGAAAAAAGCTCTCCTTAAAAAATAAAGTGTGATGAGTGAAAAGAGAATTTGTCATAAATCATGACAGGCCATGCAGACCTCTCTTTTAAGGAATTTATATTTAAAACTCAACAATATCTGATCCAAGGCCTAGTGCCATTTTCTCTCTGACCAAATGTCATGAAGCAAATCAGAGCTGCTCCAAGAGTATATTTGTGATTGTTCTTTTTTGATTCTCATTAATCTGTGGCTATAGCATGTGCTAAGAGAAATTTATGTAAGCAAAAGATATTTCAAACATCGTGTATAACTATTCAAACATGTAGGCAAATAGTAATTCTGAAAACAATGGTTTCATTCTAGAACTAGATATTTTATTCTTTTTTTTCCTTGTATTTTTTTTTTTGTCCTTTGTATTCCTCTTCTTCATCTTCTTCTCATGCATGAACAAAATTACTGTTATTTTTTCTTTCTTTTATGATCATATAGAAGAAGTATGCTGCCTACCTGCATCAATATGTCTAGTTTTAGATTTTTTTTCCTGTACAGATTGATATTGTAGTAAATATCAAACTAGGTTCTCAGCAAAAGCAGTTTCAAAATATGGAGAATAAGAATCAGAAAATTTATGAACTGTCATAACAGTATTTATATATTATTCAAATTTGTAGTTGTAAGTTTAATATTTATTTTTCAGCAAAATTAGTATACTTATAGACACCTATATTTTGAAATCATTTGGTTTTGCTGAAAGTTATTTTTACATTAGTTTAAATTCTATAACAAATTCAGCTTTAATGCTTGATAGGCTTCCTGCCCTGTGGAAAAGACACTGCTTTTGGACTGGATGATTATATGCCAGGCTTTTAGAAAAGTATATAAGTCTGAACTTCTCTGTAGTTCTACCAAATCACTGCAAGTCAAATAGCACTGAAGATTAAGTTCTATGCTCCTTAAAATTAATGAGGAAAAATATGTGCTTTAGCTCCTAACATATCGTGAATGAAAAAAAAAAAAATAAATAATTAGCAAAGTTGGTTTTTCTTTTTTTTTTTTTTTAGCTTCAAAAGCAAATATTTATAGACTTTTTTAGTTACTTGCATTTTTTAAAAAGTGCTAATGCAAGCATGAAAACTGAATTAATAATTTGCAGAACAAGTATTTCTGAAAGGACTGAATATCCTATGGGATAACTGAGTTTAAAGATTAAAAGAATATAAATAATAACTTATTTTAATGTATCCTCAAATGATTTAATAAAGAACTTTCCGTTTCCTTGAAATTAAGTTATTCGAAATATTTACTGCCTAGTTTAGAAAGATAGGAAAACACTATCCAATGCAACGGTACTGTTTTCTTCTCTGGAATATATGTAATTAGGAAGTAAAGCAACACTTTGCAAGCTTTCAGTAACCTCTGAAATATATTCTTTAAGAAAATAAGTACACAAAGATCTAATGAATTCGTTATAGGAACATTTTGTACTAGCTCTCTCATAAGAAGTGATTACAGTTACTGTTGTTCTATTTTCTATTATTTCAATTATTGTTGACTTAAGTCACCATTTATAAAAAGGAAAAAATAATCAAACAACATCCCTGCTCAAAACAGAACAGAAAACAACCTTACAAAGCAAACAAAAATCCATCTGAGCAAACAAACTACTGATGCAGTTAAAAGCATTAAGTTTGTAACAATCTGAGATTCAGTAATCTGAGTTTTAGTCTTAGCAGCTTTCTGCAATTCTAATTAAAGTCCCTTAAAAATGTTATGAAAATATCTACCAAAACACTACAAAGAAATCTGTTCCTTCTTATATGCTTAAAATTAAGTTATGTGCTTCTCAAAGAAGCCTGGTAACTTAGCTGTTATTAACAGAAATAAAAAGAGAAACTGATGGGGTAAAATATTTTTTTTATGGTATAAGGCAGTCTCTTGCTCAGAGAAACACTATTTGATGTGGATAAGTTACTAATACAAATGCAAAGTGATCTACTGCATCTTACAAACAAATGCAAAGTACATTTTCAAAATATATATTCATAAATAGCTTATGCTAGTAATACCAAGTTCTGCTCACTATGCCACAGAATATATATATTTTTTTATATTTTCACAGTTCCAGTGTGATGTAAAAAGTTATGAAAAAAATTAGCTCACTATGGAGTTATTCAAAGATTTTAGTTTTAAACTGAAAATTATCATGAAGTATGTTGAAGTTTATAAACAAACTTGAATTTCATAATCAACTACCAAGAAGATGACTGTCTTTTCTTTTACAGTTTTGAAAGACAGGAGACGGAAAAAAAAAAAACAAAAAGCTGACTAGTGGTTTTTTTTTAGTGTATGGTAAATGTTTTTTAGTCTATGTTTTTTTTTTAGTGTATGGTAAATTCCTTAAATGATCAACTGCAATTCTTGAAGGGAATATGAATCCAACCTCTAATCTGAATTTTGTTTATAATGAAACTGCCTATAGTGACCTGTCCATGAATGCCTTTCTTAATCAAGAATACGCCTTTATGACTTTTACTTTAATTTTAAAATTATCTTTGCCAGAAAAACTTCTGCAATATTCAACTTTCAGATTCAACTTGGTTATATATCACTGATTAGAACAGAAAAAGTAGAGTGTTCAAAAAAGACACTTACACCAAAAAGACAAAAAGAAACCAAGACCCCTCAATAACAACTTCCTGCTAGATTTCTGGTCTGATTTTCTGAATATGGAAATGCAACCGTATAAATGTGTGTTGTAACTCTTAGTTGCTGTTGAAATTGACATTATAGATCTATAAAGGTTCTGTAAACATAGGCATCTTCAAAGCTTTCAAAAGTTGCAATACAGTAACACAGCTAATGATCTTTTTGTATATATACATATCTTTCATGAATAATATCTGAAGAGATGCTTTTGAAAATTGTAAAAGCTCACTTTTCTACCTGCTTCCATTTCATTTATTTTAATATATGAATATTATGCAATAAAATCATATGTAAACATTCTTAGGTTATTTTAAATGCATTGACTCTTTCATGTAATCACCTGATATCTTTAAAAAAAAATAGGTTGTATAAGGTAAAGTCACTAGATGTTCTGATTGCTCTGGAAATAATGAACTTACGTAAGATTTAGAGCCAATTTATGAACAAATTATTTAAATATTAAAGACAAGATTATACATAAAAATAAGAAAAATATAAAGCAGTTTCATGCAGTTTCTGGACTTAGACTTAGGGGAATACTGCAGCGAAAAAAGATGACCTACTTTTCAACATGATCTGAATTTTAGCTAACAACTGCCTAACGACTAATAGTTGCAAAGGGTATGGTATTATGGGTAAGGAAGCATAATATTATGAAAAGTCTATTTTAAGATATCTACGCATTCCAATAATGTTATTTTCCATATGATATTTGAAGATTTTTACAAAAAAAATTCATCTATGATGAATATAAAAAAATGTCAGAATAAATATCAAATTACAAACACCATATAAATATTTTCAGAATACCTTCTTATTCTCTTTTTTTTTTAGGTCTGTTGACTACTAGTGTATCAGTTATCAAATTCACATTTAAAGGGTTAGAAGGAAATGACTTTATTTTGAAATACTGCACCTGTAATGAAAGATAGGGAATTTTGTATAAAACAAAAAAGAGAGATGTGAAACGTCAATTCTTATCTGGAATATCTAAGGGAAGTAGAATGGAAAAGACACAGAGACATCATCGTTTTAGAAATAAAGGAGAATAGGACTCGGTAATTCAGTATGAGTGTCTTTCCTGTCATCTTAATAATTATGTAGTTGCTTTACACTTAGGTCACTTAACATATTTTTTTTCTGTCAGCTAGAGGTACAGATTTACCAAAATTTTTCTCTAGACAATCTGAAATGTTGTCTTCCTTTCTTGCATATATGTTTTGGTTTTGAATGCAGCAGTTAAAAAAAAAATACAAAAAATAAGAAAAATAAGAAACCAAGAGCCTCTCTCCTTTCTCAGAAAACTAACCTGATAAACAAAAACTGAAAATTGCATACTTCATTGCATACACTGACCAGAAAAAATATAATATGTCCTCATGAAATCCTGAAATTAAAGATCAGGTACCTTCTATAAATGCAGAGCAGTGTATTTCTGAAGTTACATTACTGGAGCTCTGGAAATATCTCATTCAAAAATGAAACACATTTGTGCATTTCACAGCTATTCATATTTTTATTGAAAATCCATTGTAATTTCCTTATTTGTTCTGGGGTGACTTGTTAGTGTGGAATTTTTTTATCACACCCCTCATATTGCCTAATATTGTTCTTGCTGACGCTTTTTTTTTAGGAAGGAAAAAAAAAAAAAAAAAAAAAAAGAATGATGCACAGCTAAGAGGAATGGATATCACACCAGAAAACTGTGATGTCTTTCAACAAGACCTGGACAGGCTGGACAGTTGAGCAGAGGAACCTGATGACATGAAACATTAGCAAGTGTAGGGTCTTGCATCCGAGGAGGAACAACCACATCTGTACAATTTAGGGCTGACCTCATGGAAGGGATCTCTGCAGGAAAGAACTTGGGTGTCTTGGTGGACATGAGCCAGCAGTTGGTTCACATGGCCAAGAAGGCTGATGGTATTCTGGGATGCATTAGGAAGAGCATGACCAGCAGTTCAATGAATGTGATCCTCCCTTCTGCTCTGCTCTGGTGAGGCCACAGTTAGAATACTGTATCTAATTCTGGTCTCCTCTATCCCCTCACAAAGAGAACTTCTGTAGGTAGTTCAGCAGATGGTGACAAAGATTATTAAGAGAGTATATCCCATATGAGAAAAGACTGAGAAATCTGGTACTGTTCAGCCTGGTGAGAAGGGACTTTATCAATGCTTATCAATATCTTATGCATGGGTGTCAAACGAAGGGGCCAGGCTCTTTTCAGTGATGTGCAGTGATAGAACAAGGAGCAATGGATACAAACTGGAAACAGTAAATTCCGTACAAATATGAGGAAAACTTACTTCCTTTCAGGTTTACAGAACATTGGAGCAGGCTGCCCAGAGAGGCTTTGGAACTCTTTCTCTGGAGTTATTCAAAGCCCAATAGAACATTTCCCTATGCAACCTGCATAAGGAAACCTGTTTTAGCAGGAGTTTTAGACCAGATGATATCAAGAGACTCTATCCAACCCTTACAAGTCTGAGATTCAGAGATCAGAATTACAGAATTGTTAAGACTAGAAGACAATTCTGCAGATCATCTAATCTAGCCCGACTCTTCCTAGAGGACCAATTAGAGCATGTTGCCCTTGACCATGTTCATACAGGTTTTGAAAATCTCCGGGAAGGGAGACTTCACCACCTTTCAGGGTGGCATTTGTCAGTGCTTCCTTTGAAGGCACAGTAAAAAACTTTTTCATAAATTTCAAATGAAATGTCACGTGTTCTTGTTTGTCCCCATTGCCTTTTGTACAAGTACTCGACACCACTGAAAATAGCATGGCTCCATCTTCTTTACAGTCTTCCTTCAGATATTTATACACATTGGTAAGATCTCCTTCCATCTTCTCTAGACCGAACAGTTCCAGTTCTCTCAGTCTCTCCTCATAAGAGATATGCTCCAGTCCCTTCATCATGTTGGTAATCTTCTTCTGGACTCTTTCAAGTATGTCTTGTATATGTCTCTTGTACTCAGGGGCACAGAACTGGACACAGTACACTAAGTGCAGTCACCAATGCTGAGTAGGGAAGGCTTATCACTCTTCACCTGCTGATGACAGTTTGCCTAAAGCAGCCAAGAATACTGTCAGCCTTCTTAAAAATGCTATTAGCCTTTCTTAAGAAGTTCATTAAATCTCAAGATTTAAGAATTCGAATATTCTGAGACCTCTTTCTTTTGCTGTCTCTTTTTGATGGTGGATTTTTTTTTTTTTTTTTAAATTCCTGTAAATTTACTCTAAAACATTATGGGTGTGGTTCTCCTATAGGAGTACCCTACATTAGTATTTTACTATTTTCTACAAAGTGAAACATTTCATCCACATAGAAGAGGTAATCCAAAGAAATAGATCAAGGACTGCTATTTTTAATAATGAATTATACTAAACAAAAATACAAAAACCCAACAAAAAAATGACTAATCTGTTAAAATATTTTCTATTGGTTTTGGGACGTAATCTACACAGAGAGGAACAGAACACAGCAGCTGAATTCATTGTGTAAATCCTAATCTAGACATACTGTCATGTGAAAGACCAGATGGCGTACTTTTATAACTTCTTTCACTGAGTAGGTGTTTACTTTCATTTAACATAATTAAATATCACCTAGAATTCTGTATAAGGCTCTATTTGAAATATGCCCCTACCATTTATTGGATTTTTTTAATTTACTTACTGCTTGTGATGATACTTTTCAAGGCTATAGGTAAGAAATTTCTAAAATACATTCAGTCATTTTTCAAGTAATTTGCAAAAAAAAAAGGTATATTTTATTGTTCTGGTTAGTATCTATTTTAGAGACACAGATAATTGGCTGTAGAGGCTTCATAATGATTTTTAATTCAGTAAAAAATATCATTCAATTGAACAGTATTTTTATCAATATAATTAAAATTTTATTTGTACAGAAAAACTATAATGCATTTTATAAGGAACAATACGTATATGAGATAACTTCAAAGGTTACATGCATCACATCGGAACTATCTTTTTATATTGCTATTATTTGTACAGAGAGAAGTCACTGTTTTAGATAGCATGACTACTCCTAGGACAATGTCAGTAGGCTGCACAGTGGTATTTAGGATATTCAAGTAGTCACATATCTAGAGGATTCATATTTAACCACAAAACCTCACAAAAAAGTAACTGAATAAGCATTATTATTTGCATAGAAAATGAACAGCAATAAATCAATCTTCTGTAACTGGGGACTTACAGTGAAGAAAGCATGGTTAACAGTTGAAAACTGACAGAAAAACAAAAACAGAAACAAAACATTCAGAATGCTTCTGGATTCTTTATGTTTAAATCCACATCCAGGCAAAATAACTATTTCTGAGGTGTTCAGTGTTTTTAGTTACAACTTTCTATTAATACTAAAAGTAAGATACACATTCCCCTGAAGTTCTGTGTATTTCTTATTTCTGCTGTTATTATTATTGGTAGTAATAGCAGTCGTAATAGTAGTACTATTTTCTTTTTTTACCTAAAATACACAAAAAATAAACCGAAAATACAAAGTTTTAGACTCTGGCATGGAGATCAACAGTAGTAGCTAGCCTTGATGTATTAAAAATGTCTTCACCGCTTTTCATCTCAACCAACTCCCATACTTCTGGAACAGAAGTTAATGTTTTGAAATCTTAACTGCTTTGTAGAAGTGGCCTGTTGGAAAACTGACTGTTAAGATCGTTCCACAGTAATTTTTTGTGAAAGCTATTTTGAAGGTAACACTGAAAAAATTAACATGTGAAGTTCCTTTGAAATTGAAACAGAACATGATTTTAAAATTCAATGAGAAAATGTGATAAAATTTTGATCTGCTTTCCTATCACACATGATTCAAAATATTTACTATTCATATAATACAATTAATAGATCAAATCCGCCTTTCTATCATTGAATATTCCTCACCTACATCAGGGAGAAAATCCAAGGCCCTGTTGGAGTTATATCTGGCAAAGAAGAGCAAGAACAAGAAGAGAAGTTTAAGTACATCAATAACGAAAGAAGAATAGGAAAAAAGTAGGCCCTCTGCCAAGTGAGGTGGATCCCCAAAACAGGGGATGCTGAGAAACTGAAAATACTGAACACTTTCTTTGCTTCATCTTTTACTTCTAAGATTGCCCCTAGGAAATCCCAGACCCTGGATGTAAGAAAGAGAGTCTGGAAAAAGGAAGATTTTTCTTTGTTTAAAGAAGATCAGAGATTGTCTAGGCAAAATCAACACATGCAAATCCACAGGTTCTGATGGTGTGCACCCATGAGAGCTGACAGAAATGATTGTCAAATTCCTCTCTATCATCTTCGAAAGGACTTAGAGAATGGGAGAGGTACCTGATGACTGAAGGACACACAGGATCATTCTAATTTTCAAAAAGGGGCAAGAAAGAAAATCTAGGCAACTGTGGCCCAACCAATCTCTCCTCCACCCATGGGACAGTGGTGGAGCAAGCTGATCTCTAAGTGGCCTCAAGGTGGTTGTGGAAGGTGGTCATGAGCAGTCAACATGGATTTATCAAGGGGAAATCATGCTCAAGCAACCTGGTAGCATTTTATACTATTATTGCTGACTGAGTAGATAAGGGGAGAGCAGTGGATGTTGTGTATCTTGACTTCAGCAGAGTATTTGACACTGTGCACCTCACCATCCATGTAAGATACTGGATATATGAGCAGACAGTGAGGTGCATTGAGAGCTGACTGGCTGGCAGAGCTCAGAATGTTGTGATCAGTGGCACAGTGTCTAGCTGGAGACCTGCAACTAGATGGTGTTCCCCAGGAGTTGATACTGGTCCCCATTTTGTTCAGTATTGTTATCAATGACCTGAATGAAGGGATAGAGTCCACTCTGGTGAGGCGTCAATTGGAATACTGTATCCAGCCCTGGGTTCTTAAGTTCAGGAAAGATAGGAAAGTACAGAAAGAGACTAGCAGAGGGCAGCAAAGATCATTAGGGACCTGGAGAAACACCCTTATGAGAAAAAGTTGGGAGACATGCATCTGTTTAGCCTAAAAAAGAGAAGACTGAGAGGGGATATTATCACCATGTATACAAACTTAAAGATCAAGAGTCAAATAGATGGAGCCAGGCACTTTCCAGTGCTGTGCTATGGCAGGGAAAGGGGCAATGGGTACAAGTAACACAGAAAATTCCATCTGAACAGAAGGAAGAATTTTCGTACTGTAAGGGTGACACAGCACTGCAACAGGCTGCCCAGAGGGATTGTCGACCTCCTTCTCTGGAGATATTCAAAACCTGCCTGGATACTTTCCTGTGCAACCTACTGTAAGGAACCTTCTTTAGCAGGAAGCTTGTACTGGATGATCGCTAGAGAATCCTCTACAGTTTGGTGACTCTATGATTCTGTAAACCATGTATTTTCATAACTCTAAGTGATTTAATTCCAAAGGAAAAAAAAAAAAAAGATTTTGTTTTTTCAATTTTCATCACAGGAAAATTAGCACTATAATTTATGCAGAGGTAAAACTCATCTGCTTTCACGTCTTTTACTTCTCATTCTTAAAAGGGTACACTTTTTTTTTTTTCTCCTTTTTTTTTCACGTTCAATAAGCAAAATATTTAATTACTCATTGTTCAAATAAGGATCAATATTCCTCAAAAACAGATTAAACTTTTATGGATATGAGAATTAACAGTTCTGTATTCATGACTCAGAAATTACATTTACTAACCTTCAGAAATGAGGTTTTAGAGGCATTATTAATGTGATTTGGAAAATGTAGACATTTATCTGTAACATGGCTGAAGGTTTTTGTTGCTGTTGCTGATTTTTTGTTCTTTTTGTTTGTTTGTTTTTGTTTTTGTTTTTTTTGTCACTTGCTCCTTGCTCTCAGCAAAACAGATTGACCTACACCTTTGCCAAGTCAGTGATTTTTGTACTTAGTGATTCAATTAAGATTATATGTGACTAGTGTGTAGTAGTAACACTCATCTAAAATTTACTTTCCTATACTATTAGCGGAGAAAAAAGATTAAACATATTTGTATTAAAAAGATTTTCTAGGTAAATCAAACTATCTTCTTATCAGCTATATATTCCTTAGCATTTATTTTCATATTGTTTTAAAATGTAGAATGAAGTTTAATTCCTTTTTCTCCTCCAAAGAGAGTACAGAAACTCTCTTTAGCTACAGAAATATCTGGTCAACAACTAATTGCAGAAGTAGAGAAATTAGTATTAAGAACAGCAAATATAAAGAGAGATATTTTCAAAATTCCAAAAAATGATTGTAATTTTTTTTTTTTCTGTTGATGTCTCTTGCAAGAAATAAAGGGTTGACACTCATATAATGAAAATGCTGTTACTGCATATCTGTCAGTTTAATGTTACCCTAGAGCTGCATTTTTGGATTCCATTACCTTTTCTTCTGTAAAACAGTGAAAAATGAATTTCGGTAGAGCAGTTACCCTCTGCTTAGCAATCAGTATATTAAAGAAAGAACCTACAGGGAAGGTAAGATTTATTTCATGTATTACTATAGAGTTAAGTAATCCATGCATGAAAAAGAAAATGGAACTAAAAGTTAAAAGGTTTACTAACTTGGTTATAGAAATGGTATGATTAAAGAAATATGATCTTTGGTATGTGAAGTTAGACCTAATTAGAATAAAATGTCAAGACTAATTCAAGACAGTACTGCTCATAATTCTTTTCTGCATGTAACAAATGTATTTTGAACTTAGTAGCTCTGTGTCTTATGAACTACTTTCATACACGAAAACTTTAGCAATATTTGTTGCCTCATTCATTTTAAAAAAAAAAAAGGATATATATATATATCCTTATATATTTTTATATATATATTTAATAGACTACCTACACCATTCATATTAGAAATAGGTGCACAAATTACCACACAGTGTTCATCACCTCAATCTGACGTTTTCAGTGAGTAACACTGGCAGCAAACAGGTGACCTTGAATGTATTATCACGTATTACGCTTTATTGCTTCCAAGACTAGCTAGTAAACATATTCAATTTAGTGATGACTCCTGCTTGAAATCCAGTAAATCCTTACAGGTACATTTCTTTAGTATCTTCTTTGCTATAATCTTTGCAAATAGAAATATTTACGTTTATTCCTGCTGTTAATTGGAAATTTTTCTGGTTTTTTTCCTCTTCACAATGTTTTCCTGTAATTTCTACATATATTTATGTCAGTGATGAATGAATGAATATGTCTCTCATTTCCCCTTCTCTTGACAATGTTATTCTAAGTAAACTGTAATGATCGGTAGGTACTTTGCACAGGAAACAGTGAGCTTAGATTTTGCTCTTAGATTTATCTGACCTCATATCCATGTGGCAAGAGTTTTGCTGGGTCTCTAAGTTTGCTTGCCAGAAGCTCTGACTAAAGGACATTTGAACTGCAAGGTATAAGGGTTTTCATATGCCAAATCAAGCTCAAATAGGCTTAGTTTAGAACTAGACAAACAGAACAAACTCTTACTGTCAAACCATATATGATGAAGTTCTCCTTGCATTTCCCTCTTTACAGAAGGAAAGTTATTGTGGTAGGTCTCTTCAAGGTAGGAAGCTGGCTTAGTTTCTTCCCCTTGCAGAGACTTAAGACAGGACTGTCAGTCAGTATATCAGTTCAAAATGCCTCCTATCAGTCTCCCTGTCTGATTCCTGAATACTTCTCAGCCTGGCAATTTCATCTTGCAATCTGACCACCTGCTTGGTAAGTTATTGAACAGAGCATACTTGCACCCTTAACACACGCTTCTGCCTACAGGTCCTTGGGGACTTACATTTTCCGGAGTTCTCCAAACTGGAAGGTCCAGACAGCCCCCTCACTCCTCAGAAGGACTATCTTGATGCACACATTCAACTGAGGAGATTGCAGTCCCCCCGTCTGGGTTTCTGCCTCAGCCTGGCCATTGAAGGGGGCAGTGGCCATATTTACCACACCAGAAATCTATTAGCAGCTGTTCCCAGAAGAGAAGATAGTAGGCTGCCTTTTACCCTCTCTGCACGCCCTGCCTGCTTGAACTCAGTTTCCCTGGTCATCCTGGCTATATCACTAATGAACTTCTCTGACATACAGAGGAGAATGATAGAGAAACTGCATCAGTTTCCTCTGCACCAAAGGATAAGGTGACTGGTGAAGCTAGATTTCTTGTCTCCTGAAAATGTCTTCTGAATACACCTATAGAAAGATGATACAGAAGAAAAAACTAAAGACTGATGGGTAGAAATCTTAAATATTAATTTGTATTTCAGCCAGCTGAACAATAGCCCTTGTTTTGACTAAGAACTATCACATTATGTCTTCTGTTACAAATGAGAAAAAAAAAACAGCTTATTATTTTATATAAAAACTGCTTTTCACACTCTAGTGCACATTTTAAATTTATTTTATTTACTTTAGTAACTTCTGCTTATTATTTTGGGCTTTCTTCAAATACTTTCTTTTGTTTGTGTAACAGTATGAGACCGAAAACCTTTTCTTTGTTGTGAATTTACTAAACATGGAAGTACTAGTATCTTTTTTTTTTTATGCTAATAGGACTGTCAAAAGAAAAAAGAAGGGAAAGAAAGAAAAGAGAAGGGAAAGAAAGGGAGGGGGATAAAAATGAAATCTTTTTGTGCATACACAGATTTTTCCCTTTATTTCATCTTTCTCAAGTCTGTTATAAAATTGGGTTGATCAAAGCAGTAAAAGCTAAGCAGAGAAGATCATATGTACAGAAGGCAGAAAAGTCTCTTGCAGACAATAGTTCTTGCCATTTTAAAAAAGAAATTCTGCCTATGTTGAATTCACTGTGGTAATTATGAAAGTTATCCGTTAAGCAGTAAGGCATTACCAATGCACCTTAACCATGTCACCTTTTTTGTTGCACTCAAACCATCAGTGAGAGATTAATCCACATCCTCCATTAGATACAGCTTCTATAAGAGTCCATGGATGTTTCCTCAAGATATGGACAGCTCAATTCACCAGTCCTTAACATGTCCTGGCAGTATATTGAGAGCATTATTTAGAAGCAGTTAGTACATTTGTCTTAGGAATCTCTAGAAGATTTCCTTGGCTTAGTTCCCCCCCCAATATAATCAAGTATCAAAAGCCAAGAATTTTTTGGCCTTGTTCCCATTTATCAGTTGCAGACTTTTGGCTAAAGTCTCTGACTAGCATGAAGCTTAGGCAGTGTGCTTTCACACATGTCCTAATCTGGAAGGCAGCCCACATAAATGCTGGAAGACTGAGCAACTGAATGTATTCATGGGAAACATGGAAATACAGCATAGCTGTCTTCAAGGACACTGAAAATTAAAGCATGCAGAGGAGCATTTTTTAATCTGTACTCTGGATTTTCCTTTCCTTTAAAATATTTCGACATGATGGCAAGTTATTTCAGAGAAAACTTTTCCTTGGAAGTTTCATGTTCTGATCTTTCATCTTGAACTGATCTTTTATCATGTTAAAAAATTATTCAGTTTAGCAATATGATTTCATTAAACAATAACCTGGTTCTTGAAAAGAAATATAGCTCGTAAGTTATTTTGCATCAAGCATCTCCATTTCTTTGAAGAATTCTGTGGACTCCAAGATAATGAATTCCTTCATGCTGAAGAATATCTCCATTCACCAGAAAGAATGACTTTGAACTGCATGAATATAGACTCTTTCAATAAATTGCTGTGCAATGGAAAATATCCTATTGCCAAAGCTGAAATTTTATAATAATAATAATAATAATAATAATAATAATAATAATAATAATAATAAATAATAATACCATAACCTTTTTTTTTTTTTTTCTCAACTTATGAGACCAAGAAAAAATAGGATTTTTTTTTTTTAAAATCTGAATCTGCTGGACAATTTTATTGGCTATTTTATTCACTCGTGAACCTCATAAGAAAAGCAACAAATCAAAAATGTATTCACGTGTGAAACTGATTTATGGTAAAAACCAGGCAGTGATTTGAATCTGAAGTACATCATAATTGTAACCAAGAAATTTCTGTTTCATGCCACTCAGTGGGTTTTTAGGGAGGTGAATATTTTTCTATCTCCTCAGTCACACCTCCTTAGTCAGCAAGGGGTTGCTACCATGTTGGAATCATCCAAGACTCAGAGGAATAATTCACATTAATTTACTGAGAGCTTTCTTAACAACTCATAACAACTACTTGGAAGTAAAATTAGTTAGTTAACTGTAAAAGAATAAAAGAAGAGAAAAGATAGGGAATGGGAAAAGAGAAACATAAGACAGCCAAATAAAGTGGTTCACTACTCCTAGATCCAGCAATGTCTTGGTGTTGGATCCTGATCTTAGTAGTGATGGGTCATTGTAGGTGATGTTGCCCAGTGGAGGACTACTAAGAATGGCAGTACAAATTTATTTATATAAGTCCAAAGTGGTAGAGTCTGCTCTTTCTGGAGTGGCAGCTTCTGGCTTTGGGATCTCAGCAAGATCTCCTTTGTTTCTATTTTCTAGACCTGGCAAATTAAAGTCAGCCAATAAGAAGAAGCAGGCAGCAGCTCCTATCCCATTTTCACAGGATACAATGGTATCACCTCCCAATCTCCCATTATGAGGTTGGAGTTATTTGTCCCCAGGCCAACTCTTCAGACCATTAACACTCCTGAACACTCCCTTTTGAAGGTAAATAGCTCCAAAGAAATGCTTTCAAATACAAAAATTGTCCACAAAGTGATGTTGGTAGTCTCATGTTGATTTGATTACCAGCCTCAGACAATAAGTAACAATAACTTTTGATATATTCTAGTCCATGAAAGTGAAATATTCCAAAAAAAGTAATAATCCCAGTTTTAGTATATAGGAACTGGAAGATTTATTTTGTTTGGTTTTTACTTGTGTTTTCTCTTTTTGCTTAGATAAAAACATGTTGAGAGTCAATTAATTCCAAACAAAATGGCACACCCAAGAGAATTAAAACATAAGGTGCATTGTAAGCATGAAATAAAACATCAAATGAGATCTATAAATACAAGGAAACTCATATCCAGGAAAAACTCCTTTACTTTACTGTCATATATGTTATTGTACAGAGCCTCAAATCCAAATGGCTAGTGAAATTTGGATCAAAATATTTTCATTATAGCTCGAAAGAGTACACCTTGATAAAGCTGTTTGTTGTGACTGTCAATGATAAGAAATGTCAGTGGCACTACTCAGATATCCAAAAAAGCTGTGGGAAGTACAGATGAAATACACGATCCTGACCTGGTCTGTGTTTGTAAAATAATAAATAAATAACACTCACTTCTTCCAGGAATGAAATTAATCCATTAGTAATATACTTCACATTCATAACCAAGCTGTATAGTGACAAAAATAGACAGATTTCCCTGCAGAAGTTGGCTGGCATGTCACTTCACTGTAATTCATTAAGATAATAATTCATAAATATAATATATAACAACTTCTTTGAACTTTACCATCCTCTAATCTTGCCCTCCTGGTTTCTGTTTATTTACATCATGATCCTGCTTAAGAGAGTAATCAGCAAGTAGGATAGAAAAACATAAAAACAGGTTTCTAAAATGGTGTATCTATAGATTTCACATACAGCTCTGAAAATGTTCTTAATTAGTGTCCTTTTTGAGAAAGATGTAGAAAAAATATATAATTTTACAGACTGTAGCCACTTACATTTTGTGAGGAGGAAAAGTATTAGAGATGATATATAACTCTTTTGTGCATTTCTGGACATGTTATCTCACAGAATCACAGGGTCACAGAATGGCTGATACTGGAAAGGATCTCTGTTGGTCGTGTAATCCAATTTTAGTGCCCAAGTAAGGCCACCCAAACCAGGCTGCCTGGGAATATGTACTTCTGTAGATTGAAAGGAATCTTAAAAATCTAGTTCCAATCCTTATTCAAGGAACGGATGATTTTCATATATCAAATTACCAAAAGTCCATGCAGGCTGACCTTGAACACATCCAAGAAGGCATCCACAACTCCTCTGCGCATCCTGTTCCAGCGCCTCACCACCCTCTGAGAAAAGAATTTCTTCCTAATATCAAACCTAAATCTCTCCTTTCAGTTTAAAGCCATTCTTCCTTGTCCTATCAGCCTCAAACTGTATAAAAAGTCAATCTTCCACCCGACTATTACCTCCCTTCCAGTACTGGAGGGCCAGAATGAGGTCTCCCTGGAGCCTTCTCTTCCCAAGCTAAACAAGTCAAACTCCGTTAATCTTTCTTCATAGGAGAGGTCTTCCAGCCCTTTGATGTTCTTCATTGCACTCTTCTGGACCTGCTCCAACAGCTCCACATCTTTCTTGTGCCACAGACCCCAGGCCTGATTGTAATACTCTAGGAGGGGCCTTACAAGTGCAGATTAAAGAGGAACAGTCATCTCTCTCTCCTGCTGGCCACTCCTCTTTTGTTGCAGCCCAGAATACCCTTGGCCTTTCAGGCTGCAAACATACACTGCTGGCTCATGTCAAGCTTTTCATCCATTAGGACTCCCATGTCCCCCTCAGTAGGGTTGCTCTCAGTGAATTATTCTCCCAGTCTGTATTCATATCTGGGATTGCCTTGACCTGAGTGCAACATCCTGGCATTGGTAAAACTCATTAGGTTTTCACATTTTTCAAGACCATCTAAGTCCATCTGGATGATGTCTCTTCATTATGTTGTGTCAAATACATCACTCAGCTTAGCATCATAGAATCACAGAATCACAGAATCATAGAATCACAAAATGGCTTGGGCAGGAAGGGACTCCAAGGATCATCACGCTCCAAGCTCACTGCCACAGGCAGAGCTTCCAGATATAATACTAACTATATAATATAGTATAATATAATATATATATATATTAATATATATATTAATATATTTATATATAATTATATATATAATCATATATATATAATATAATATTATATTATATTATATTATATTATATATATAATATATATATATAATAATTTAAAATTTTTAAATATTTTTAAAAAATATAATATATTATATTATTATATTATATATATAATTATATATAATTATATATATATTAATATATATATAATATATATAATAATATATATTATATATAATATATATATAATATATAATATAATAATAACTTCCAGATATAATACTAGATCAAATTGCCGGAACCTTCCTTAAGAAGCTTCCTTAAAGAACTGACAGCTCTGTTTTGCTTCCTTGTCCTTGAGGACAATTTCCCAAGGAGTTTTGTTTACTCACTTCCTAAAGTGAAGCTGATTGCCTCACCACAATCTCCCTTCAGGTAGTTGTAGAAAGCTGTAATGTCTCCTCTGACCCTACTCTTCTCCAGAATGAACAATCCCAGTTCCTTCAGCCACTCCTCATTAGATGTGCTCCAGATGCCCCACCGGTTTTGTTGCCCTCTCTGGACATGCTCCAGGGCTTTGATGTCTTTCTTGCAGTGAGCCACGCAAGACTGAACAAAGTAGTCAAGGCACAGACTCACCAGAGCTGGGTACTGGGAGATAATCACCACCAGGCTCCTGCTGGCTACACTGTTTCTGATACAAACCAGCTTGACACTGGTCTTCTTGGCTGCCTGGCTGTACAGCTGACTCACATTTAGTCAAGTGTTGAACAACAACCCTGGTCCATCCCCTCCACAGTATTCCAGATGCTCTGCCCCAAACCTGTAGCCTGGGTTGTGACCAAAATGCACGATGGTCTTGTTGAACTTCATTCCACTGGCCTCAGCTCATTGATCCAGCCTGTCCAGATTGCTCTATAGGGCCTTTCTACTCCCAGGCAAGCAAATACTTCCTCCTACCATTGTGTTATCAACAAACTTATTGAAAGCGCATACATTTTTCTCATCCAAGTCACTGATAAAGATATTATTATTACATGATCTCAAAGGTCACTTCCAATCCAAATCATTCTATGAGTCTATGATATTAAACAAGGCTAGCCCCAGTACTGACTCTTGGGGAGCACCACTCAGGACTGGTCACCAGTTGGGTTTAATTCCATTCACCACAACTCTTTGGGCCCAGCCCTCCAGCCAGTTCCTTACCCAGCAAATGATATCTCTGTCCAAGCCATGGGCAGCCAGCTTCTCCAGAAGAATAGTGTGGGAGACAATGTCAAATACTTTACTGAAATATAGGTAGAAAATGCAGGAGGAGTTGGAAATCACAGTGCAATTAGAATACTATGATCTAATTGCTGTCTCAGAAATGTGATGGAATGATGAAGTTGAAGACCACAAGATTTTTTTAAGAGATGGATAAGGAAGAAGGGGCAGATGAGAATGTTCATGTTAAGAAATGGATAGATTACTGAGAGGTATCTGCAAGAAACAGCCACAAACAAGTCAAGTCTTTGCAGATAAAAATAAAAGAACAGATGAATACAGTACATCTAGTGGTTGTTATCTCCTACAAGCCACCCAGTGAAGGGGATCCTGTTGACAAGGTCTTACTGTCTCAGCTACAAGAAGAATTTCACTCACAGTCTCTCATCCTGATATAGCATTTCAACCACACAGATTTTTGATGGGAAAACACAACAGGCTGTAAGCAATACCATGAGACTCCCAGAGTGCTGAGGAGAGTTTCTTAGTTCAATTATTGGACAAACCAATCAGAGGAGAAGCAGTGTTGGACCTGATGCTTATCAATGCAGATGTGGCCATTAAAAAGTTGTAGCAACCATGTGCTGGTAGAATAGTGATCTTGAGGATACAAGTGCAAGATCTTGCATCTATATCATGGCAATCATCACAATCAATACAATTTGGGAGTTGAAAGTATAGAGCACAGCCCTGACAGAAAGGACATGGGGGCACCAGTAGGCATGAACCAGCAATATGCTCTCACAACCCAGAAAACCAAATGTATCCTCAATTGCATCGAAAGAAGCTTGGGCAGCATATTGAGGGAGGTGACCTTGCTGCTCTAGTGTGTGCTGATGAGATCTCATCTGGAGTACTGTGCACAGGCGTGGAGTCCTCAGCATAGGAGAGATGTAAACCTGTTTGAGTATGTCCGGAAGAGGGCCACAAAAATGATCCAAGGGATGGAACACTTTCCATATTAAGACAGGCTGAAAGAATCAGAGTTGTTCAGCCTCGGGAAGAGGATGCTCCTGGAAGATCTAATAGCAGCCTTTCATTATCTAAGTCCTAATTTTCTCCCTACATAACCTCACAAAACCTTCATACTTCTCCTGAGGTGTCTACAACTTCTTCCAAAGTTTATAGATATTTCTTCATGAATTCATCCAGTCTGGTCTTCTCTGCCAGCTTCTCTTTTGCTGCATATAGGGACAGATTGCTCTTGTACCTTCAAGATTTAATTCTTCAAAAATATCGAGTCTTCCTTTTTCCCATCCAGGACTCCTTTGCCTTTTGGAGCTGCCTAACAACTCTGTTAATCAGATTACTAAACAGGTTAAATTCAGAGCTCTGAAAATCTAATACAGCAATGTGGTTAACTGCCCTCTTTACTTCCTCAGGGATCAAGAACTCTGTCACTTTGTGATTGATGTATTTAAGACTGCTTTGAACCATCATGTCAACCAGAAGACTTTCCCTGTTAATAAACAAAGGTCAAATGGAGCAGCTTCTTGGTGAGCTCCTTCACCACTTCTGTCAGGATGCTGACCTCCACTATTACAGGAATCTCCTAGTCTGTTTCTTCTCTTTTGCATTATATTTCCAGAAGATGTCTGGGATGTTGTTGTTTCCCATGAGAGTAAGTGCTAGTGATCGTAACACTTATAGGATATTTAATCTGCTGCTTCTTCCTGTTTGTGTGAGTGTATAACTTACTCCAACCACAGTATTTCAAATGTTAGGCTTTTCTCTCACTGGTTCTCAGAAGCACTCAACCCTTTTATCAAGATAACTAAGCTCCATGCAGTCAAAACTTTCTCTAGTCCACTTCCTCTCCTTCCCTAATTATATCTCCTCAAAGCCTCTACTTATCCATTTCACCACTTTATGAGCCACTCACCTTGTCTCACTGAAGCCTATGATATAGCCTGACATTTCTTGAATTGATGCTGATTGTGTCTGACAGTCGTTTTTTTTTTCACATAAACTGCCTTTCAGTATCCTCTGGGATATTTTTCTCCAAAACTTTTCCATGGCTGGAGACTAATCTGATAGGTTTCTAGTTTTCTGGGTCCTCTTTCGTGCCCTTTTTTTGTAATTATGTGTAACACTGTCTAACTTCAAATTAACAGGAGACTCTATAATCTCAAGACTTTTGCAGAGGTTTTGAGTGGGGTCCAGTTGTGATATCCACTATACACCTCCTCAGTACTCCAGGGTGAGTCCCATTAGGCCCACTGACTTACGTATGTTTACTGATACAACTTGCCCAATGCCGTTTCAGTGATAATGAATAGAAGTCACTGCTTCCCTGGTATTTCGGATGGAGAAAAAAATACTGAAAGCTGTGAGGTTATTTATTTATTTATTTATTTACTTACTTACTTATTTTTCTAAATTAATCAATTTGAGTGCCGGGATTCTGGAAGGTCTGAGGGGGTTTCTGACAATATAAAACAATGCAACTACGTTTAGCTAATCCTTGTTAACCTCAATTTACATTTCAGTGCTACTATTCTGTAGGTACATTGTAGGATTCTGACAATGATTTTATAATGTGAGGAAAATGAAATTGCACGGTAATCTGATTTATGATGAAAATTTGAGCAAATCCTACATTTTCTGAGTATAAAGTGCTTTGAGACTAAGACCCCGAGAAATATTTGATTATTTAGCTTTATATAGTGAAACAGATTTGAGCTGCAGCTAACAAGCAGAATTACATATGAATTGCTTTAGGAGAAACTCAGTTTTGATCTCTTTATTACTTGTAATGTAATGCATTCAGAAGTGAAACAATTTAAAAACATAACGTTCAACACAGAAGGTTGAGTTTTTATTGAATAAGACATAGGTTTTATACGTTGTATGAAAGCCTAGGGCAAGCAAACAATCTAAAATCTGATTTGCTGCAACATAGTACAGACTTCTTTGTTGATAATCTAAGTGTAGTCAAAACACTGTGCTTACTTTTTGTTTTATGAAGAATGATCTATTACTGTAAGCATCACCTTCAAAGTCATACTGAATTTGTACTCAATGTCTGTATTAAAGAAGAAGAAAAAAACGTAATATAATATAAAATAATTATAAAAATAAAAATAAGAAGAGAATAAAAATATTTTATTAATATATCTGCTAACTAAATTGCTGAGGACATGCTATTATGAGAGAAGTCACTGAGTTCATTGAATCAACATTCTTTTTTATTATTAACAATTAAATTACCCTAGGTGAAATGAACAAGAAGCATTATCATTTCCCTTAGCGGAATTACTTGACTGCTTACATACTTCATTTTGATTTAAGCTCAATGAACGCTTAAGAATATTGTTCTCACAGACAACAAACTGGATTATGTGGACTTCTTTGTAAGAAGAAAATCTTCCATCTTCCAAATCAAACCACAAGAATACTTATCTCAAGATTTATTTTTCTTTTAATTTATTTTTTTAATTTTTTAATCCTGAACAGGAAATCCTGCTCAAACTAACTGATATGTTAAAATGCATGCTAAGAGGAAGTTAAGCAGTTGACTGACCTAAGTTGACTGACCTAATATTGCAGTGTTCACATAGTGCTGTTGTGCTTTTTCAGAATATATCCCAAAACAGACACAGCTTAAAAAATTATGCTCTCTTCTATCCCTCTATAGCTACTGTTATAAAAATAAATAAATAAAAGGCTGTGGTCAGTAAGGGTAGTATTTTCCCTCCTACAGGAGATCCTGATCACATCACTGCACATAGAAAGGAATAATGTTTTCTAGCTTTCAGTCATCCAAACAGTAAAAAAATATTTTTTGATGTTCATAAGGATCCATCTGTGCACCAGTTTGTGCCCATTGCCTTTTGTCCTTGCATTGGGCACCACAGAAAAGAGCCTGGCTCTGTTCTCTCTGTACTCTCTCTTCAGGTATTTATATTAAATACATATATCTCTATTTCATACACTCCTGAACTTTTTATTTTCCAGGTTGAATAGCCCAAGCATTCTCAGTCTTCCATTATAGGAGAGAAGTTTCAATCCCTTAATCATTTTAGTGTCTGTTCACTGTATTTTCTCCAGTGTTGTCTATCTTGTATTGGGTCTCCAGAAGTGGACACAGTGTTCCAGGAGTGGTCTCACTAGAGCTGAGTAGAGAGGATCACTTCCCTCAACCTGCTGGCAGCTCAAAAAGCTATTGACCTTATTTGAACGAAAGTTACACTCTATATCATCCTCTAAAAAACTTTAAAAAGATGTTGAATGTTATATAAAACATACTCCCATGACTTAACTTTGCCGTTTATTTGTCATGGTGCAGTGTGAGATGGGGTCTCCCAGGGGGCTAACAGGACAAGATCTAATAGCTACCTGCTACTACCAGGAAGGAAAAAAGGCATATGGGGATGCTTTCAGCCCAAGCCCAACACCAAACACAGCCCAACAAGGATTGAAACAAAATCAAAATTTAGTTATTGACAGGGATAGAAGCCATCACTTCAGTAAATATGCTCTTCACTGAATAACATACAACACAATTTTGACACCAGATAGAACTGAAGTTTAAGCATAATCACAGAGGGATACATGCAAAGCAAGTACATTTTCTAATTCTCTGATATGAAAGAGATGCTTTTTTTTTTTTTTTTTTTTTTGTAAATGAGATATATTTGAAGAGGTATTAGTGCAGACCCATAGCCCCAGCACTCATTGTGTGTAGGTAACACAGATAGCATTTCCAAGATAATAAGAACAGACTGTGGACATGATAATTCCTGATGTGAAATACTCTAGGAGGGCCTTTATTTATCAAAATTCTGGAACACCTCTTCTGTGATGAAAAATTGAGGGAATTGGGCTTATTTACCCTGGAAAAGAGAAGACTCTGGGGAAACCTCTCTGTGGCCTTCCAGTACTTCAGAGGAACTCATACGGAGGAGGAAGACTGACTTTTTACATGGTCTGATACTGACTAGACCAGGAGGAACAGTTTTAAACTAAAAGTTGGGAAATTCACATTTGATGTTCAGAGGAAGTTCTTTGTTTAGAGGGTGGTGAGGCATTAGAACATGTTGCATAGAGAAGCTGAAGATGCCCCATCAATAGAGGCACTCATGGCTAAGTTGGATGAGGCCCTGGGCAGCAGACCTGCTGGATGGCAACCTGGTCTACAGCGGGGACACTGGAAGTAGATGATTTTTATGTCCCTTCCATCCAAAGCCATTCTTTCACGATATGATTCTATGAAGTAATGGATAAATCAGAAGGTTGTGCTGCTATCCAAGAGGATCTCAATAGGCTTGATAAATAGACTGACAGAAAGCTCTTCAAGTACAACTAAGGAAAATGCTAAGCCCTCTACCTAGTTGGGAGGAGCAGTGATATATACTGGGAGCTACCCAGCTGGAAACCAAATTTACAGAAAAGGACTTAGGAATCTCAGTGGATACCAAGATGAACAGGAGTCAGTACCCCTTGCAGCGTAGAAGGTTGATGTTATCCTGGGCTGTATTAGATGAGGCATTGCCCACAGTTTCCTTCACCTCTATTCAGCACTGATGAGGATGCATCTGTAGTGCTGCATCCTATTCTGGGTCTCCAGAGAGATGTAGACACTGGAGAGAGTACAATGAAGAAACACTAGAATGATTGCAGGACTCAGTCATCTCTTCTGTGATGAAAGGCTGAGAGAGCTGGGACTGCACATTTTGGAAAAGAGAAGGCTAAGGAAGAATCTTATCTATGTATATAAATGCCTGAAAGGAAGACACAAAGAGGATGGAGCTGTGTTTTTTCAAGTGATGCTTAGTGGCAGGAGTGAGGAATATAGTAGTGGATACAAACTGGAATACAGGACATTTGCTCTGAGCAACAAGGAGCACTTTTTTACTGTGTGGTTGATTGAACTGCGGAATCTCTCCCCTTTGAGAGATCTTTGATAGTCATCTGGACGTAGGCCTGGTTAAGTGATCCAAAGTATCTGCTTGAGTAGGAATGCTTGGAATGTAAGAGGACCCTTCCAACTCCTCTGTTATAGTGAGTCTCAAAGATTGTCATGAAGATTGGAGGGCTAGAATACTTCTGCTATGAAGATAGGTTGAGAAAGTTGTTGTTCAACCTAAAAAAGAGAAGGCATTTTCAGAGACATTGTGACAGCCTTTCAGTACTTAAAAAGTACCTACAGGAAATATGAAGGGGGCCCTCAGGAACTGTAGGGAATGAACAAGAGGTAATAGATTTAAACCAAAAAAAGCCCTTATATTTAGATAATATATTAGGATTTAGATTTTCTCTTCTTAATTTAGCAAGTATTTTTCAAACAAATTGTAGTATTATTGTCACTTGTGATACCTAGTGTAACTGAATTATTCTTTCCCATATTCTGTCAATCTTAACAACGGTTTTTATGCCAGCACTTTTTTTTTTTTCTTCTAGTTTTATGAATAGATATAATGACAGATATTAATTCTCCTTAAAAGCTTTTCCTTTAGTACCTAACTTACGTCTTTATGCAACAACATTAAAAGTCTGAATTTAATACACTGGAAATGACAGTGGTCAGAAGTATGTATGTAAATGTCAGCACCTCAGCTTAATTCTTTTCTAATATTGTCTAGAATATATTTTTACTTCTGACTTTCTGAACACTTTACAGAGAAAATGCAAAAAGTTTAGGCGTCTCAGCATACATAACAGCAGAGAGGGATAAGTATGCAGGGTGCTCATGTAATAGCTAACAGAAGTATCACACAGCCCAGAGATTCCTACTTATCTGCTGCTTTCATTCAGCAGCAGAGATGATGTTTCCTTCTGTTCCCAACTGATAACAAGCGCAAAGTGTGGGCAAAAATAAAAAGGCAATCCTGACAGAAAACAGAAAAACTAATTGCTGGGCTGACTGGCAAGATGGTGCTAAGAGTACTCACAGCTTCACTGAAAATCACTGAAAATGTTTAGACTGAAGAAAAAATAAGCTGAATTCTGGGAACAAAAGGAGGAGAGAAACAATAAAAATCGGTCAATAAAAATAATAAATTATGTTTAAAAAAACAAATAAAAAACCAAAGAAACAAAAATTCGAGATAAAGAGACAATATAATTTCAAGTTAGGAGCAATAACACAGAATTCCTTAGATGTTTCAGTTCATTGTCACAATTATGGAAATGGTACCTGTGTACTTCTATATTGGGGTATTTTACCTGGAAGAATTCAGTGATGCTGTCCAGACTTGCAGAGATGGAATTATGAAAACCAAGGAATGGAACTGAAGCCAACAGTGGAACTGAACAAGGCAGGGAATAAAAAGGGGATAAAAAGAGGATAAAAACAACAAGAAGGGATTCTACGGGTACATAGGTTGGAAGAGATAAGTCAAAGAGAGCATACCTCCTCTGCTAAATGGAAAACTGGCTATAACAAATACAGAGAAGGTTGAGGTACTCAATAAGTTCTTTGCCTCAGCCTTCACTGGCAGCCAGGATTCTCACATCCCTGAACCTGAACTTCTAGGTGAGCACTGGGGGAGCAAACTCCCCATACTGTATAGCTGAGCAAGTCTGAGACCAACTCAAGAGACTGAATGTGTACAAGTTCATGGGGCTGTACAACATGCATTCAAGGATCTTCAGGGAGCTGGCTCATATGTTTACCAGACCACTCTCCATCATATTTGAAAAGTTATGCTGTGAGGCAAAGTCCCCAAGGACCAGAAAAAGGGAAACATCACCTCCCATTTGCAAGAAAGGGAGTAAGGGGATCTGGAGAACTACAGGCCGGTGAGTATCACCTCTGTGCCTAGGAAGATCTTGGAACAAATCCTCATGGAAGACATCTTAAGGCACATGATGTATGAGCAGGTGATCCGAGACAGCTAGTATGGATTCACCAAGGTGGCCTTCTATGATGGAGTGATAGCATCAGTGGATAAAGGGAAGGCAACTGATATAATGTAACTGGAATCCTACAAGGCTTTTGATATGATTCCCCACCACATCCTTATTTCTAAACTGGAGATTTGAAGGGTGGACTAGTTTGGTAGATAAGGCATTGGCTGGAAAGTTGCAGCCAGAGGATTGTGGTCAATAGTTCTATGTTCAGGTGGAGGTCAATATCAACCAGTATCCCCAAGGGGTCTGTCTTGAGGTCTTGAGTATATTTAAACATTTTTATCAGTGACATAGATTATGGGATCGAGCATACCTTCAGCAAGTTTGTAGATGACAACAAGCTGAGTGGAGCAATTTGTACAGCAGAAGGAATAGATGCCATCCAGAGGGACCTTGATAAACTTGAAAGGTGACCCCTTGTGAACCTAATAAGATTCAACATAGAAAATTACAGGATTTTGTTTTTGGGTCAAGGTAATCTCAGACTGTCTTGCTCCAATTTATAGGAGGAAGAGGAAGCTCTTTTAATATCTGTATGCCCAACATGAGATTAAGAAACAACGGTTCAAATATTGGTCCAACCAGTTTATTACAAATTTTAATTAGGGAGATGGTTAAGGAGAGGACGGACACTGTTACGAATTAGGGCAATGGGGAAGGGAAGGAGGACAATAGAAAAGATAGAAAAGAAGAAGCAAGGAGTCTTGATAGGAAGCAAGAGGGAGATAGTGTTGGAAATACCCAAACAATTTTCTAGGATGGTTTCTCTGATAAAGCAGATTTTATTCGCCATTTCAAGCAGGAGATCCCCGAGAAATCAGTGTTACATCTTTTATCCACTATTGCCCGCCACTTATCTCTTTCTCCCCTGGTTCCTCATTGTCCGAATACTGCAGGTTCACACTCTTTCGTGATGCTTCACTACTCATACAAACACCAAATAGACACGAATCTTTGCCACCCAAACGCACATGTCTTAATTGGTTAATTGACTTCTAACAATTGCTTTCTTAACAAACATTTGGTCATAACTTTTTGGATGTCAGTTTTACAACATAAACATAGACACAGCCTCAATCGTTTTAATTACCCCCCTAACATTTGTGCCCCTTCACACTGGGTCATTGTTCTGGTCATTCATCTGTTCTTGCATAGAGATAAGCTCAGAAAGAGGATAGAGGGGAGTAACTTGGAGCCTGTCTATGGTATCCTAACATTCCCACAAAGTGGGACAGTTCTGCATTGTGTAAAGGCCCTGACTCTTTTAAAGTTTGTTAAATGTATTTTGCTTCTGCCAGTCTAATGAACAATATTACAATATGTTTCCTAGTTCAGAATACTCTACCCCTATTGTTTAGAACATTCAAAATCTATTGCAGCTTTGTGAGAAAGTATTTGTTATGTAATTCGGTAACTGTGTTTCCAAAATATGTTACTAATATGTATATGGTATTCTTACTTTCCACATCAGCTATTTCTAAGGATATGTTACAGCTTAATTCTTATATAACTTCCTTTGTATAACTTCCACTAAAAAACACACTGATGAAAAAAATAGAAATGTTTCTGAAAGAGTGAATTTACAGACCATGTCAGTCTGCAATTGCAGATCTCTAATTGAGAAGTGTCCAAATAATAATTTAACTCTGCATTCCTTGGAACTATATGAAATTGTTCTGTCTATGGTGAGGAGCTTCACTTTTATGGCAGAATTAGAACAAGGTAGAGTGAATTTTCAACATCTATGAAATGATTCTGTATTAATTTTATAGGATTATTTTGGTTGTTTACAATATAGAAACAATTGTATTGCCCAGCTGAAGGATGGAGCAAGTCTTACTGACGTTTTATGGGATTGAGATCAGTTTTAATTCTTTCTGGACTGCTTAGTTTTTCTGTATATTTCAATTATAATTCAAGTTTGGAGTAGAAGAATAGAGCTCAGGTGTTAAATCTATACTCTTCTGTTTCAGATTCTGTCATTTAATACAGCAAGTGCCCAGTTGTTTATTCCAAAGTGAGAATTCCTTTATAAGTAAATAATTATCCCTTTATTTCTGTTATAAATATCATGGTTTAGGAAAACAGTAAATAATCTATGGTAAGATCAAGGAGAACTTTGAACTTAAGATTTATTATTTTTAGTAATGCATACAGAACTGGAACTTTCAGTTCTAGTTAAAAATAATGTATAAATATTAAAAAAAACAATATTTTATCCAAATTATAAACAGTAATCAAAAATAAAAATAGTTTCATGATGCTAAAACAAAAAATGTTCCACAGTTCCTTGGATTTCTACAATTTAGTTTCATACTTGATTATCTTAAATACCATGAACTCTGAATTTTCTGAGGTTTCAAAGGTTGAGTTATATTGTTTTCTTTTCTTTGTTTGTTTTTGGTGTGTCTTCTGAGCATAATTTCATAAATACATTGTCCTGAAGTCAGCTGAGACTGAATCAGCTGAGTTGATTTTCTTCATTTTGACTTCAGGAGAAAACAGTGTTGATAGCACATCAATGTTCTAGTTGTTGCTGAGCAGTGCTGCACAGAGCCAAGGATGTTTCAGTTTCTCACACTGTTTTGCCAATGAGAGGGTTGAGGAAGCACGAGGCATTGTGAGGGGACAGAAGTAGTACAGCTAATCTAAACTGGATGAAGGAATATTCCATACCATACATCATATTAAAAAAATATAAAAATTAGAGAAGTTGACTGGGAAGACTGCTGCATCTCAGTGACTAGCTGGGCATCAGTTGGCGGTTGCTGAGCAATTGCTTTGTTTATCACTTGTTTTGCATAGATATACAGATTAATATATTAATTAATCATTACTGCTATTTCTCTCTTCCTTTTCTATCTTAGTAAATAGTTTTTAATTCAACCTGTAAGTTCCACTTTTGTTTTTTTTCTTTTTTTTTTTTTTTTTCCTGATTCAGTCTCCCAGCCCATTGAGAGAGGAGGAATGAGCATAAGGCTGTGTGGTGCTTAGCTGCTTGCAGAGTTCAGCCACAGTATATTTGAATACATTATTAATATTCAATACTCATATTAACACTTCTTAAAGATGTATTTTTTATCTGGAAAAAACCAAGATATACTATTTCCTTTCAAGAAAATAGCATTGATACATAAAATAGCAATTATATATAACATAGTTAAGTTGTCCCATGTGACTATGATGTATGTGGAAAGACACAAGCACGTCAAACTTTCAGGATCTGTCAAATCATTGTTTTTATACATATCAAGGAACCAGCTACAGTCATTCTTTTGTCTGGCTGTATTATAACCTACTACTGATTCACAAATATTTTACACTGTACAGCAAAAAAAGTTGATGGTTAATGTTGTTAAACTTTTATAAATCATGATTCCCTGAAAATTGCTATATTGTCCCTAGAGGCAGCATAGCATACAATCCTCCCATAAAGATGTTTAAAGATGTCAAGTTGTGATTTTTCTCTTTATGTAGAACACCATGCATTACGTTGCAAAAGAGCTGAGAGATGTCCACAGTATGGTGATGATTTTTGGTTTGTTTCCTGTTATCTCTAGATCTATTTGCATCTGCAGGCCCACAGGCCCACCATCCCAAAAATGATGGGGGGGGGGGGGAGGGGGGGGGGGGAGGGAGGGAAAGGGGAAAGGGAATAAAAAGGGGAAAAAATACAAAAAACAAAGCTGTCACAGTTTTATGATTTTTATTATTGATATTCCACATCATAACATCATGTAAAGCACTTGGAGTTAAAGAGTTAATGATCCAGTTTCAAGGACTGCCAATTTTCCAGGTGCCTGGTTCTCAGAAGAGAAGAACTACATACCCCAGAAGACTTTGCATTCAGAGGGAGAAATGAAACTTCCCAAAGGTCACGAGACTGTGTGTTTTTTTGCCGCTTGTCTTGGCAATGTGTCTCACCTTCAGCTTCAGAGCAAGGCCTTTTGTTTCAGACACTGTCTCGTTTTAATTGATTTATTAGCCTCAATTCCAATTACAATGTATTATATTGTGTTATCTTGCATTCTGATATCTTACTTAGTAAATAAGCCTTCCTTCTCAGATTGTTGGTCCTATTTTGTTTTTGGCCCATCTCCCATCTTCCTACCCTTTCCCCTTTTCCCCTTTCCCCTTTTCTGGGGTGTGGGTCCATGGATCTCCTGCCCCATTAGTCAGAGAACTGAGCTAAACTAGTCCATAAACCATTGACACCTTCCCCCTCCCCTCCTCTTTTCAGGTTGGTGGGCCTGTGGGCTTGCTGCCCCCTGTCATAGACACAGATAGGTCTAGAGATAACCCTCCTTCCATGTGAGAGATACAGGAGAAAGGGAATAAAAAGAGAAAACAAACAAAAAAGCAAAAACAAAACAAACAAACAAAACAACAGTGACAATGATCTGACGAAGAAAATTATTTTACCATTATGGCAGAAATATGAGTTAATTGGGATTTAAGCTAATAAATGAAATAAATGAGAAGGTTTCTGAAAATTGAGGTTCTTACTCTGGTCCACCAGGGAGCAAAGAGAGGGACACTTCCATCTTTCCCAATGACCAGAAAATTGAAGCAGAGCAGCAAATTCTTCTGCATGCTGTAGTACATTTCTTTTCTTCTGAGTTTCCCAGTCTACTACATGATGTGATGCTGTGTAATATGACTGACAAAAATCATAAAGCCCTGGCATTTGGTTTTAATTTGGTCTATACCTTTATCATGTGGTCAGGAAGATATAACAAAATTAATAAATATTTTTGTACTGAATATTAAATACTTACCAGCTAGTCAAGCACACTTTACATTTGGCAGATGTGCTGGATTTTCTGTTTACCTACTTGATCTTATTCTTGCAAACCGTTTCCATGAGGACCTGTTTTTGTTGTTGTTGTTTTGTTTTGTTTTGTTTGTTTGTTTGTTTGTTTTTTGTAGATGAGTATAATATTTTTTATATTTTTGGTTATTTTAGCTTTTTTCCTCATGATATTTCAGAGATGGTAGCTGAAAAAACAGCCATTTTTCTGTTTTAAAATAATCTTACAAAGACTGTATTGCAATGGAATGAGAAAAAATGAAAAAAAAAAAAAAGAAAGAATAGCATTTTATAATCTAAATAAATGAGCATCCTCGTTGTTTGGGTAAGGCTATATTAAGAAATGTACTATTGTATATGTACTATACTTATATTTTCTACTCTTAGTTTTCCGAATTTACTGTCTTCAGTATTAGCATTTATAGGTGTATAACGTGAATGCATATTTTACTTAAATCCAACAGTTACAAATGAAAACTACAGTTTTTATAGGAAATTATTATAACAAACTAAAAAAATTACTTAAAGCATTTATTTATATATACATGTTTTCTCACACATTCAAGGAGAAAATCGGAATGCAATTATTAGTTCTCCCTTGTTCTGATGATCAGTATTCTGATGAACCTCTAATGTGACAGGCAAAGATAACAATGAATGTCTTACTGCATTTGTAACACTATGAGAAAAATTGTCTGACACAGTATTTTGTTCCAGGTGGGAGTAAAAAGCATCTGCTTTCCTGACCCTTTACAGTCTAGCGTAGAATTTGATCGACAGAATGTTGGTACCAGCTATGGAAGAGCTGTTCAGCCTCAACTCCAAGTAAGTGAAGACTTACGCATTTGGAGAATCATTTCAGACCAGATTTACAGCTTGTTGATTTTAACAAGAAACATAAATCAAAAATACTGTATATAAGGCACTGTGGAGAACTTTTGTTTCCTATACTATGAAATTCAATTTCTCAATTAAATGTGTCCTAAAATTAAAATGTAATTGCTTGTATACTGAATATCATCTTGCAAACAGTGACATCACAATCTGATATGTTACCCTTTTTGGACCACCATAATGATGTACTGAAATTCATCTCTTCATATCATAAAAGTAAAACAATTTCTATTTGTATAAAGATAGACCAAAAGAGGACCCAAATTCCTCTTGGTGGCTGTGTTAGTCCGTTTGTTGATTTTTAGAAATGCTGATAAAGGAACGTTGCTAGCCAAACTAAGGAAGATTGTGAATCATATATAGTAGGTGCTATATTAAATAAAAGGACCGTGAGTTTTCATAGATCCTCAGAAATGTAGAATAAAATGGGTTATCTCTTCAGTATTTTTTTCGGTTGGTTGGTTGGTTGTTTTTTTGTTGTTTTTTTTTTCAATTGGGCATAGAGGGAAAATAATCCTAATGTGGTATATTTCTGGTTCAAGTTTGGAATTTAATTTATGTGAGCAGTTATTTTTTATTTGAAACCTTAAAACAACAACTTCACTTTCTGTTTGCGTTTGATGTGTGTTTTACAAAATTTTCTAGTAAAGCTAAAGCATTTCTTCAGTAATTTAGTGATTAACCACTACACTTAGGACACTTCTCCATGAATGATAGGCAGCTTATTTGCTTCATATCCCTTTTACTCTTTGAGAGTACAAAATAATCTGTGGCCTAAAGGAGATCTACTAGTGTTAACTGATAATGATGAACACCAAAGATGCTTTAAACTCAAATTTAAAAACAAAAGAAAACAAAACAAAACACCATTTGAGTCTAATAATTAAGTTTTCTGTTGTTATCTGATTGCTGATGAGAAGAAATAAACTCATCAGCATATAATGAATAAATGAATAAATGAATTTACTAATAAACAAGATTTCTTTTACTCTAGACAGACTGTGTTTTGTTGGTTTTTTTTTTAGGAAAACATGAGTAACTTTAAATTTTGGATCTAATATAGAGAATATACCTTGAGCCTTTCCAAATTGTAATTCTAATGTGATTGTCTATTGTATTCTGAGAAAATTAGAAAGAGAAATAGGCTTTGAGCTATCTTCTATGAGCAGCATTGCTGCAGTGGCAAAATCTTTGTTAATAGTCCTATTTGCTACCAGTTTTTAGGTGAAATGAATACCTACATTATAAAACACAGATGACAGTGGGAGTCATGCCAAAAGATCACATGCACAGTATATAACATAGTTGCCTTGATTTCTGAAATCAAGAACAACCCTAAATATTGACAATACTTTCCAAAGTACCTGAGAAATGACACCTTCAACAGCAACCATTAATGGGGTGCATACCTAGAGAGAGAGACAATCTCAGGCCAGAAAATAATAACCATGTGAGCCCAGCTCACTCTAAAAAGGGTGACTGAGACTATTGCTTAGGAATCCTGGGCACTGATAGACTTGCTTAATATACACAGATATTCCAATTGCATCTTCATTTGCATGGTTTTTACAGTTGACTCTGAACAGTTGATCATACAAAAAGTTAAATGGAAGAAACAATTTGTTTACTGGCACAAATCGTCAGCCTTTAGATTTTCAGAAAGCAACTGAAAGTTAATGAATATGGAAAAGTTTGCTACTAACAACATTTCATGGAGGATTTTTTTTAATTATATTTTTATTGCCATTAAAATATTTAAGACATTTTAAATTGCTTTATATATTTCACAGTTATAAGGTCAGTTAAAAAAGGTCAAGAGATCTAAATCCTAAACAGAAATAATTCACTTACTCATGTGCAAGGTGAAATTAGCACCAATACCTTCGTTTCAACACACAAAATTTCCCCAGATCTTTCTCCCATTTTGTATACAGCATCACATTCAAAATCCGTTTTCGAAACTCATCTTGGGATCAAAGAAGCTGGCTAAGTTAGCACTGGACAAGGAATTTCAAGTTTATGCTCAGCACAGTGCTGTGTACTTTGCTGTGTTTTATTCAAAATGAAAAACTAAAGAAATAATCCAGTAATATCTGAAGAAGAAAGAATATTTTATTAATAAATTTAGCATTAAAAGGAGAGAAGCATAGTTAGTAGTTGTGTTAAAAATGTGCAGTTGACCTGGATGTTTGAAAATTTTCATGTTGAAAAATTTCTTTTCATCAAAGTGGTGTATTTATCTGGCATAACAAATGACCAATGTGTGAGAAGATGATCCTGAATTACTAGAGTTGAATGATTATAGTGAAAATAGGTGAAAATAAATAAATACATAACACAGATTAACTTTGTAATGTGGAATTTGAATAGTCAGAACACACCTTTGAGGAAGTAGTCACAGAAGTTTCACGTAATTTTTTTTTTTAAAATGGAATGCTAAATTTAGTAACTATACAATAATGTTACAAAAATATAAGGAATGTAAGTAGCACCTTACTTCACTTTATATCTTGTATACAATCATTATAAATGTCACAAGAATCCAATGTGATTACCTTTCAGAGGAAAATATGAACACATTAAAAATGTTTATATTTGAGCAACCTCACTTTGATAAAGTATTTTAACGGTAGTTTTATTGCCAGATTGGTGATATATGGACTATATAAGCAGTTACAATGTGGGTGGAAAATAGCCTGAACTGCTGAACTTACTGTGCTGTGATCTATGGTCAGACAGTCATCAGTGAGTAGTAGCTGCCTTTAAGGACCAGTACCATGGCCATTCATGTTTAACATCTTTCATTAACAACTGGAATGGTTCAGAGGTCACTCTCATAAAGCTTAGAGGTCACACAAAAACTTAATGGAAGGAGCAATCTTCTAAAGAATACAGAGATTCTTCTCTAATAAATGTGAGCAGTCAGGAGAAATGACTCAGGAATCATACGAAACTGAACACAATGCCCTGCATTTGAGAGGTAGTGTTGAAGACTGGGGATCACCAGCTTTGAAGCAGCTCTGCAGTAAATGTTCTGGGATCACTGAGGAATATCAGGCTGGCCCTCAGGCAGCAGCCTTCCACATCCCGGACTGCATTTGCAGGCAGCCAGAAGGACTGGGGAAGTGACACTACACTGTTATTCAGTACTTGTGTGATGGCATATAATCACATGAATACAAGACAGACATTGATGTAATGGAGACAGTTTTGACCTATGCTTCTGGGACTGGAGTGCAAGCCATTGAAGGAGAAAATGCAGGAACAGGTCTTGTTCATTTTGTGGAAATCATAGCTTTGTTTGGAAGAGGAGGACCTACTGGCATGTACAGATACCAGATCGTCAATTTTGCTGAGCCAAACTTCTAAAAGATAACAAGAGGAAGGACAAGAGGCAACAAATACAAACTGTAACATTTGAAATTTTAAATAGAAATAAGAAAATAGATTATTGTAAGGATGGTTGAACATTAAGAAAGATTGTTTGGAGAATCTTGGAACATGCACTTCATGAAAATACTCCAAATCTGACTGGACAGGACCCTGACTGGACCCTTTCTGGCTGAAAACACAAAATAACAGAACTAAAGTCCGTGCAATCTGTCTTGATTTTTATTCAAGGGGTGTATATCTTTGAGAGTTTATCAGCTAGTATCTGTTCCTGGAATACTTAGAGATTCAGTCTGCATTGATGTTACGGAATCTTTCTCTTTAAAGAAGTATAAATTCATTTATATGGAAAAATCTCCTTACCATAAGTTATTGAGCCATTTTTATTCTAGATGTCAGTGTAAGTTTGATGAAAAAAAAAAAAAAAAAAAAAAAAAAAAGATTCTCTTCACAGAGGTATGTAAACTGAAGTGAAATGACCTGAAATTCAGGCTGGAATGTGGTCACGTTATACATTGTTGCAGGCTGCTGCTAAGTGTACCCTAGGATTCATCTTCACACTGATATATATTCAGCATATACTTTTCAGATAGTTCACAAAAACTTCGCTGTAATGTCATGAAGGACTTTTACAGGGGAAAAAAAAAAAGTGAGGGTTGTCTGACAGAATACTGAAACTAAATTACATATTTCACAAGTATTACAATTTCAAAATGTGTAAAAGTGAAAGAGGAGTATTACTTTACATTAAAATTGCTTTTCCTTTATATTAACCAATACAGCTTAGCACTTGCAATCTTGACTACAAATAAATCCTGTAAAATGAAGTGTATGAAAACAAGTACTCTTACTATTCATTTTACAGAATTTCAAACTGTCTTGCTAGGAGAATGTTTTTGTACTGCTCTTCCTCTAGGCTAACAAGGATAAGGAAATGTATGCATAAATTTTCCATTTGGGAACCATGACACAGGAAAATGAGCATTTGATACAAGGACTCTGTTGATAAGCCAGAAATGGAACCTGTTCATCTTAACACGTTCTCCAGGACTTATGCTCTTTCTTTCCTATGTAAAGTTAAGGCTTTGGGTCTGGATTTTGTCAAGATCAGATTTTCACTACACTGAGATTTCCTGTTTTTTCCCTTGTGCAGTTATCTGATTATCAGCTAATTATCCTTGATTTTAATGCATCTTGGAATTCAAGGTTTGAGGTTTTTGAAGCTTTCCTGAAATCTTCTATGACCACAACATTTGCCAACGTAGAATTACTTATTATTTGTCTCATAATCTACAATTTTTCCATTTGTGTATGTGAAGAGTAATCTCAAACTTTGAAGACTGGCCATGCTAATGTAGAAATAGAGAAAGTGATGACTTCTGATTAATTAAGGGCAACAAGGAATCACAGGATCACAGAATGGTTTGGGTTGAAAGGGACATTTAAGATCACATAGTTCTAACTTCTCTACAATGGGCAAGTCGTCTTCCTCTAGATGAGGTTGCTCAAAGCTCCATCCAGCCTGGCCTTGAATGAATCCAGGGATGGGACATTCACAACCTCACTGGGCAAATGCTCGAGTGTCTTACCACTCTCACAGTACAGAATTTCTTCCTAATATCCAGTCTTAAGTCTATTTTCTTCCATTTTCGCTAGTTCTATGGCTATATGCCCTTATAAAAAGTCCCTCCTCCACTTTTTCTGAAGGCCCCCTTCAGGTACTGGAAGGCCCCCTTAGAGCCTTCTCTTCTCCACTCTGAAGAGCTCCAGTTCTAGAGTTAAATCCAGCTGGTGACCTGTTACAAGAGGTGTCCCAGGGGTTGGTACTGGGGTCCATCTTGTTTAATATCTTTATTGATGACCTTGATGAGGGGATTGAGTTGTACTCTCAGTAAGTTTGCAGATGAAATCAAGTTGGGAGGTAGTGTCAATCTGCCTGAGCATAGGGATGCCTTTCAGAGGGATCTAGATAAACTGGATTACTGGGCTGAGGTGAATGGGATGAGGTTCATCAAGACCAAGAGCTCGGTCCTGCACTTTGGCCACAATAACCCCTGTGCAAAACACAATAACATGCAGCACTATAAGCTTGGGGCAGAGTGGCTAATGGCTGTGAAGAGGAAAGGGACCTGGGGGTGTTGGTTGATGCTCAACTGAACATGAGCCAACAGTGTGCTCAGGTGGCCAAGAGGGCCAATACCATCCTGGCCTGCATTAGAAATAGTGTGGCCAGCAGGAGCAGGAAGGTGATCATCCCCCTCTACTCAGCACTGGTGAGGCCGCACCTTGAGTACTGTGTTCAGTTTTCAGCCCCTTACTACAAGAAAGACATTGAGTCCCTGAATGAGTCCAGAGAAGGTCAATGAAACTGGTGAGAGGTCTGGAGCACAAGTCTAATGAGGAGGAGATGAGAGAGCTGGGATTGTTTAGTCTGGAGAAGAGGAGGCTCAGAGGAGACCTCATTGAACTCTACAACTTCCTGAAGGAAGGTTGTGATGAGGAGGGGTTTGGCCTCTTCTCCCAGGTGACAAAAAGGACCCGAAGAAATGAACACAAGTTGTACCATAAGAGGAAGATTTTCTCTCAGAGGGTGATCAGGCACTGGAATGGTCTGCACATGGAGGTAGTGGAGTCACCATTCCCGGCAGCATTCAAGAGGAGTCTGGATGAGGATCTACAAGATATGGTTTAGTAACTTGTAGTAATAATGGTGATGGGAGGATGGTTGGACTAGATGATCTTGTAGGCCCTTTCCAACCTTGCAATGCTATGATTCTATGATTTTCTCAGCCAGTCCACATAGGGGAGGTGCTCCAGCCCTTTGATCATTTTTGTGGCCTTCCTCTGAATATGCTCCAACGACTCCATGACCTTCTTTTGTTGGGGGCTACAGAATTGGACACAGTTATCCAGGCAAGGTCTCATAAGAGCAGAATAGAGGGGCAGAATCACCTCCGTTGACCTGCTGGTCACACTTCTCTTGCAATCCATGATATGTCTGGCCTTCTAGGATGCAAATACACATTGCCATCACATGCTGAATCTTTCATCAACCAACACTCCCAAATCATTCTCCTCAGGGCTGCTTTCAAGTCATTCTCTGCTTTTTAGGAATCTTCTGAATAATAGTATGTTTATATAAACAACATTCTTAAAGACGTTTGAAGCATGAATATCTTCAAAGATAGAACTTTAAGCAGCTTTGCATATTTTTAAGCAAAGAACTTGTTCATGCTTAATAGTAACTATATATAACTGTGCCAGACATAGTATCTACTTAATAAATTAGGCAATCTAAGAGCTGACTAAATACCAATGTTATTTGAATATAATTTAATTTTCTAACATATCAGCATTATTACATATCAGCAGAAGCTGACAACTTCTACTTTCTTAAGTACTGTGTATTTGGAACTACTTTCTGGTTGTGCAGATGTGAAAATGAGGTGCAGGTAAAGCCATTTCCTATATGTAGAGGAGATAAATGTAAGCATTACAGGGAAAGGGAGAAAGATCCTTTACAAAATTCCATGTTAGGGTCATTAAAACCAAAACTAAGGTGGCCTTCTTTTAGATACTTGTCACAATAGGATTATTAAAGAAATTTGCCATATATTATGGACGGATAATGACATCCCTGGCTGCTTTTTGACTTTTAGATGAAATTGGACAGATCTGTTTATTTGTCCACATCTATGTTAATCTCAGAAGAACTTTGCACAGATAGTCTTCTTCCATGAAAATCTCAATTTATAGTGAAGCACCCCATTCTGAAACTGTCTGCTCAGTTTAATAGGATGAGTAACACCGTATCAATCTTAGAATATCAATCCTAATTTGAGATAGTAAGTAGTATATAGACAACAGGTACATAATTTGTTATTTAAGTACAATGTTAAGTATCTGATAGAAATAACCTCTGATAGAAAATATGCACAGCGTATGAGCTGAAGCAAGTATTACTGTAATCTTACTTTGTTTTTAGGATTGCAGCTTAAAATTCGTTTTTTACATGTAATATGATTTTTCCCACATATGGGTTGCTTCAGGTTTGATTCTTTTTTTTTTAAATACTGATTTCAGACATCTTTCACTTCCTAAATGTAAGCATTCAAACTGATAATTGTGCAAAATATTTCCTTGAGTTAAATATTAATATTTCATTTAACACTATTCAGTCATTTCTGAGGTGATGCTTTGCCAAAATATATTGTTTTGCCCATGTGTCATGGTTCTATGTTTTTTTTGTTGTTGTTGTTTTGTTTTGTTTTGTTTGTTTTTTGGGTTTCAGTATTCCACATCAAAACATCATGTAGTGTACAGAGCATTAAAGTGTCACTGCCCCAATTCCAGCTACCTATCCCTGTACATTACAGCAGTCACGGGATCTGGCCCTTCCAGGTGGGGGGGGGCGCTCTCTTGCTGCCTTGCAGTGGGTGCTGGAGGGTGCTTTCCTAGCCGTTCCAAGCTTTTCAGGTTTGACTCAGTCCCGGGAACGCTCTCTCTCATCTTGTCTGATTTATTAATCTCAATTTCAATTAAATTGTATTATATTTTGTTATCTTGTACTCCGATATTATAGTAAAATAAGTTTTCCTCCATAGATTGTTGCCGCTGCTCTTTTCCTCCCTTCCTTCCTTCCCATTTTTGTGGGACTGGCGTGGGGGAGAAGGGCAGAGGCCTGTCGCCCCTGTCACAGACATAGATTGATCTAGTCAACTCTGTGACACCATGATTTTTAAGAAATGTACAGCTTTTCCTTGAGATAGCTATTACTTCTGCCACTGGAATATGTAATGATATTTGACAAGGCTGTGGATAGATGTTGCTTCCATTTCTATCAAAGACTGCCAGATCTTGCAAAGTGCAAAGTGTTTTTTCTATGAACATCTCTGTTTCTTAGAGCTATCATCTGCATGGAGGTACAAAAATATCTCTGTGCTCAACTTCTCCAGTTTATGGATATGCAGTCTTTATGCCACTGTGCTAAATTGACTGAATGTATTTTCAAAATCTTGTCAGAGTTGAAAAGGTAACATATCTTGCTAGTAAATTCAAAAAAACATTATAAAACATATAAATAATATTTTAAATTTTCTCTTGATTGATTTAATTAATATTTTAAATTAATATTTATTTATACTCTAAAAAAAAACCTGTTATTAGTCCAGAAAAAATTACAAGGAAAGACAAATAAAGAAAGAGCAAGTAAGAAGAAAGCATTAGAGAAGAGGTCTCCATAATAATAACAGTTAAAACTGTTTCACACACCATGTGGTATTTACCTCTGAAATTATTTGTTGCCTTGGAGGTTGTAAGACTGGTCATATTGGTCTGAGGTAATGGGGAAGGTAGAGCTAACAGTCAGCATCTTAACTCCTTTGTTGGGATTATGTCATTACATGAAATATCATGTGAAATGTCAAACATTTCACTTGTTTATGCTTACTAGCAATTTAAGATTTACAGAGAACATGAAGTAGATCAAATGAGTGAATTTTAACAACACTTAGACATGAAACAGTTTGGAGATTTATAAGATGATTTAGTGAAATACGTGATAATAAAACTTGTTTAGAAATTTCTGGATGACAAGATCCACATTAACTTACTAACAGGACATCTTAAATCACTGTACAGATACATATCCACATATACAAACACAGATAAACAGAAATATGTGGATACAGTGAAATATCTCAACAGTCATACTTGTGAAACAAATGTGCATCTTTAAAACACGTACAGAAATAGGCAGATGAGTGGAAGAAGAATAAGCTAACATATACTTAGAATTTTTTTATGCTTTAGTTTAGAGAAAAAACAATACATTGGCATTCCTAAATGGGTGACAATTGAAGCTTACTCAAGTTGGATTTCTTCAGCCTCAAGGGTTTGGCACTATGTATGAGGTATCTGAATCCAGGGAAGATGCTGGTCACATGTCATTATGATCCAGGAGACCTCGAAGGAATCACTATTTGTAAGATCTGAAACAACTGTCTTTTGTAAGCTATTTTTCCATACCATCTGTCTTGGATGGTGAAATATTCTTGAACTTTCCACCAATTTGCAAACTTGCTAGATTTGCAAATTCTATACTACCTTCCCTGATTTTTATAATTTACAAGCAAGCAGGGACTAGGAAGAAAAAAGAGTGTCTTCATGTCCTAGTATCACAATTTTCATGCAAGAAGAATTACACCAAGAACCAAAAAGGTTAATAGAAGGGTGGAGGGAATCTGTGTGATCAGAATCCACCTTGTGACTAAAGTCAATTTTTGTCATCTGCAATGTGGAAGAGTAGTTGCCTCTTAGCTCTATGCTGATAAACAAATAATGACTACATTCAAAAATAATTTTATGTTTGATTTACCTTTAATAATTGATGCTAATAATAGATTAAGCATTGTTATTTATGTGAGGAGACTTAAACATGAAGAACTTTTGGAAAAGTGTAATTTGATAATTTTCCAAACTGATATATAAAAATCAACAATATTTGTCAGTGACCTGGAGAAATTTTGCTGATGACGCAAAAGTGGGAGAAGTGGCTGACACATCAAAGGTTATGCTACCATTCGGAGAGACTTGCACAGGCAGGAGAGGTGGATGGAGAGTAACCTAAAGAGATTCAACAAGGACAAGTTTAGAGATCTGCATGGGAGGAGAAATAACCACACGCATCAGTACAGGTTAGAGGACAACCTGTTGAAAGGGATCTCTGCAGAGAAAATTCTCAATGACCAAATAGACAAAGTAGACCAGATTGACCATGAGCCAGCAGTGTGTTCCTGTGTCCATGAATGCCATTTTTACCATGGAATACATTAAAAACACAGTCAGCAGGTTAAGGGAGGTGATCCTCTACTCTGCCCCAGTGAAGTCACGCGTGTAATACTGTGTTCACTTCTGGGCTGCTCAGTTCAAGAAAGACAGGAATATTCTGGAGAGAGTCCAGTGGAGGACAATAAAGATTATTAGGGAGATTAGCATCTCCCTTATGAGGAAAGGCTAAGAGTCCTTAGACTGTTCAGCTTGGAAAAGACTGAGAGGGGAATTTATTAACACTTATAAGTATGTGAAGTGCAGGAGCCAAATGGATAGGGCCAGGACCATTTTGGCATTTTGGTGGTGTCCAGTAAAATGACAAGGACCAATGGGAACAAACTGGAACACAGGAAGTTCCATCAGAACATGAGGAAAAACTTTACTTTGTGATGACAAGTTGGCAGGAAATGTCAATTTGCCTGTAAGTAGGAATGTCCTGCAGAATGGTCTGAACAAGCTGGAAAGCTGGCCTGAGGCAAGTGGGATGAAGTTCAACAATACCCAGTGCTGGGACCTGCACTTAGGCCACAACTCCAGACAATCCTACAAGCTTAAGGCAGAGTGGCTGGAAGACTGTGTAGAAGAAATGAACCTGGGAATGTGGGTCGACATTTGGCTGAACATGAGCCAGCAGCATGCCCAGGTGGCCAACAAGGCCAATGACGTGCTGGCTTGTTTCAAAAATAGTGTTGCCAGCAGGAGCAAGGAATTGATTATCCCTCTATACTCAGCTCTGGTGAGGCCACACCTCAAGTACTGTGTTCAGTTTTGGATCCCTCACTACAAGAAAGACACTGAGGCCCTGGAACATGTTCAGAAAAGGGCAACAAAGGGGTCTGGACTGCAAGTCTTATAAGGAGTGATTGAGGGAACTGGGATTGTTCAATCTGGAGGAGAGGAGGGTCATGGGAAATGTCATTGCTCTCTACAACTACCTGAAGGGAGATTATGGCAAGGTGGAGGTCAGCCTCTTCAATCATGTAAGCAGCTAAAGGGAATGGCCTCAATATTGCATCAGGGAAGATTAATGTTGGACATTAGGACATACTTCTTTTCCAAAAGAGTGCTAAGAAACTAGAATGGAATGGAATTGACTGCTCAGAGAGGTGGTGGAATCATAGTCCCTGGAAGTGATCAAGAAATATTTTGATGTTGTACTGAGAGACATGGTTTAATGGTAAATATTTGTGATATGTGGATGGTTGGAGTGCATTCATCTTGATGGTCTATTTCATTCTTAGTGATTCTATGATTCTATGACAGAGTATTGGAACTAGTTGCCAAGAGGTTTTGGAGTCTCCTCTAGAGATGCTAAAAACCTGCATGGTCACTTTCCCGTGTAAAGTGCTCTAGAAAATCTGCTTTACCAGGTGAGTGGAACTAGGTGATTTCCAGAGATCTCTTCCAATCCCCGTGATTCTGTGATTTTGTATAATAGAATAATTACAACTATAGCCAGTAGAATTATGATAGGGTGCAACATGGGCTACCACCTTGGACTTTCGGATGGCAGATTTTGGTCTATTTCAAACCATGATTGGGAGAGTCTCTTGGAAGGCAGTTCTGGAGGGCATGGGAGTGCAGAAAGGCTGGGAATACTTTAAGGAAGTTCTTTTAAGGATGCAGGAGCTGGCCATCCCCAAGTCACAGAAGACGAGTCCATGGGGAAGGAGACTGGTCTGGCTGAATAGAGACTTTTGGCTGGAACTCAGGAACATAAAGAAAGTTTATGGACTTTGGAAGAGAGGGCAGGCAACGCATAAGGATTACAAGTATGTAGTGAAACTGTGCAGGGACAAAATTAGAAAGGCCAAAGCTCAGCTACAACTGACAACAATAAATATTTCTATAAATACATCAACAGTAAGACAAGGGCAAGGGGGAACCTCAATCCCTTTTTGGAAATGGAGGTCAATACAGTGACCAAGAATCAGGATAAGGCTGAGGTACTTAATGACTTCATTGGCTCAGTCTTTTATAGTAAGACTGATTGCTCCCTGGGCACACAGCCCTTATGCTGGTAGGTAGGAATGGGGAATATTCCTACATGTACATGTAGGAATAGTGACAGGTGACAGGACGAGGAGAAATGGCTTCATGTTGCACCGGGGCAGGTTCAAGTTGGATATCAGGAAAAACTTCTTTATAAAAGGGTGTTTAAGCACTAGAATAGGCTCCCCAGGAAGGTGGTTGAGTCTCAATCTTTGAATGTGTTTAAAAACCACCTGGATGTGCTGCTCAGCAACATGATTTAGCGGCTTGTGAGATTGAGGATAGTATGGTTAGATTGCAGGTGGACTCGATGATCTTTAAAGTCTTTTCCAACCTAAGCTATTCTTTGATTCTATGATTCTATGATTCAGTATACCATTTGCTTTTGGAGATCATCCGAACAGGGCTTCCCACCACTGGTGTTCTCCATCCTTCTTAACTCTTTTCAACATTTGATGCATTACATTAACACTGTGATTGTCTTTGATAAGAGTCTTTTGTCCCAGTAACTGGGATCTTTCAAGAAGGTATGTTGAGTCAGAGTGACAAAGAAGTCATTTGGCTATAGGTAAATTCATTGCAAGTAGGATAAATTGTAGCATAACATGTAATCAAATCCTTCCTTCCATTGTTGTTGTGACTTTAAATTTTTCAGTTCTGTGCAATGGAAAACAAGAAAACACAAAACCAACAACTCTGGAAAGTAAGTGTTTTACCAAGGAAGTAGACAGTTTGTAATTTCAAATTAAAGTATTGTAAAACAAAATGTTCAAAAATAAAGCTAGGCTTCCAGAACCACATGTTCAGCTAATGTTTTACTTCTTTAATAATTCAAGTCCTATTCTCTTGAACAATTTTAGGCTTTTTATAACCTTCACCAGTAGTCTCTCTTCTCACGTTAGTGAAATTACTGGTAATTAAACTTTCTCTTCCCCTGCTCTCCCTGCCATTCTGTGTCCAGGTAAATGTTTTTTAAATGGAAATTTATTTCAGAAGACATTGAAAATGTATAAAATCACTTCAGCACTGCAATGAAAACATCAGAAGTGAACTTTTCCATTTATATTATTTACTTATCTGTCTGTTTCCCTGAATAATTAATATGCGTGAAAAATATACCCCCATAAGCAATAGTTTGTTGCTAGTGGCTAATTCATTGATTACTGCTGCTTTGAAATATTACTACAATTTGTGCTGACACTTACAAGTAACATGATTTAGGGACAACACTTTCCTAATTAACATTATAATATGTAACTTTATTTAAAAATCATATTACTATGTAAAACCTATTAAATAAGCAATAGAATTCCTATCACTAGTGCACAGATATTTACGTTATAGAAATTCACAGTTATTTAAATATTTATAAAATGAGATTTGAGAGAAGCAGTTTTGAAAAGCAGTTAATAACAAACAGACATCAAGGGAGTCATCATTAGAACAGCAAAGTGCTTTGCAACTCCAATAACTTCACTGGTGCAGAAGCAGACCATCAAATTTAATTAAAAGCAGTCAAAAATAAACGGAAAAATTGAACTGCAAAAGCCTATCCTTTGCCAGCAGCTGAAGGCAAAGTGAAAAAGAAGGGAGAACCTTGAAAATAGTAATCAACTGGTAAGCCTTACTGCTTGAACTTGTAATTTGCTCAAATTTTCATATCATTTAAACTATCTTAAATCTTTATGTACAGTATCTCTACTATACGTTTGTGTGATAAATTAAACTCTGAGGTCAAAGTTTTAATTCATTTCCTTTCTTGCTTTTTTTTTTTTTTTTTTTTTTTTTCATAATTCTGAAATCCGTATTTGCTGGACAGAAGCAAAGATTTCAAGATAATTTGGAAAATTAAATAAATATTATTATTATTATCTATGCTTTTTTTGTTTTTGTTGTTGTTTCTCCAGCTCTTGCAGTGAGGTTTAATATCTTTTGATACAACAAAGGTAAATATCACCTGGAATGTGAAGTATTGACATTTCCATCTGCCACTAGGGGTTACTATGGTGAAATAAAAGATAAGGAGGCTCATTTGTAATACAATAAGACTAGCAAGTTTATTGCTGTTTTATATGCTCAGATTAATGTGAATATATGCAAACTGTACCACAAGGACAAAACCAATTTACCCTAGATCATTTTATTTTATATAATAATGTGCTTTAATGAAGCTAAAACTTTCCTGCTGTGACCTTATTATGTTTTCCAACATCAGTAGGAAATAGATTATGTTGAATCGTAACAAAGCTCATGAAACAGCAGGAATTTTGAGACAGAAGATCAGTTACATTTTAGTGGTCAACACTGAAATAGAAAAGAGCTAAAGAAGAATTTATGTAGGTTCTGGGAAATAAACCACTTGGAATAAAAATGAAAGTAATTTTTGTGTCAATCACAGTACAGTTCATATAAGAGTTATTAGAGATGCAATACTTTCAAAGGTAGAAATTTTCACCCTCAATTTCCTCCACAAGTTTTAGGAAGATTGACATTATTTTATAAAACAAATTGATGTAAAAAATAAAATGGGATATTGAAGAAATGAAGAACAGTTCCCTTCCCTTCCCTTCCCTTCCCTTCCCTTCCCTTCCCTTCCCTTCCCTTCCCTTCCCTTCCCTTCCCTTCCCTTCCCTTCCCTTCCCTTCCCTTCCCTTCCCTTCCCTTCCCTTCCCTTCCCTTCCCTTCCCTTCCCTTCCCTTCCCTTCCCTTCCCTTCCCTTCCCTTCCCTTCCCTTCCCTTCCCTTCCCTTCCCTTCCCTTCCCTTCCCTTCCCTTCCCTTCCCTTCCCTTCCCTTCCCTTCCCTTCCCTTCCCTTTTTTTTTTCCCACTATTCTTCCTTAATTTTCTTCTTTAAATATAAATATAAATATCTTCTTTTTCCTCTGCATAAATTTTAAATTAGTGTTTTTATTATTATTATTATTTTATCTTTTTTCCCTCAAGTCTCTGTGTTCAGAACTGTATCAATTCAATCAATGAAGATACTACTTATAAAGGACATGCTAACTATATCTCCCAGCTTTATTATCAGAGGGCTGCTGCCTCTAACACTTTTAAATTCAATATTTGCTAACATTCTTTAATTAAAACAGCTTTTAAATAACTTACTAGCTATTGCAGTTCCATTCTTTCTTTGATCTTCTGCTTAATCAATGGAACTTCCACTCTGTTACCTCAAAGCTAACTAAGGTTCTGATCTGCTTTCTCAATGTGATTTAATTAAAAGATATGACCATATCTACAATTTATCATTTTAATGGGATTTTTGACATTTTCCCATTCAGATATTATTTGTTTCATTAATGTATTGAAGTAACACACAAAACAAATATATTCCTGAATTTCCAAATAAGTTTTGAAGTGTATGGGGAAGAAACGATCTTTTAAAGATAACTTTTATATATATATATATATATATATTCTTTTTTAAATACTGCTCTTAACATAGGCATTGTAATTTGTGTACTGCTTAAGGTGATTGCTTTTGTGCTTGATTTGTGGCATTAGTCAAATGTTGGTTTTTTGATTTTGACAGTGATTATTTCTGCATATAAACTCCTGAAAATCTATCAAATTGTAATGGAGTAGACATTCTCAGCATATTGTACCTGTTGTAAATTCAACTTTTTAATTAAAAAAATAGAAATCAAAGTCTTTCGTAAAAGTAACCACTGATAATAGTACATTCTTAAATCAAAATACATTTTGAAATATGAAAAATACAAAATTGCATATGAATATTATTTATCTTTTTTCAAGGATGAAATATATATCCCACAAATTACTTGGTAAATCCTACATATTATGTTTTAAATAATAACAGTTTTTGAAATCATAAATTCAAACATAATTTGAGCAACATACAAAATTTTGCAGGAAACTTAGTTTAAATTATTTTTCAAAACCAGATTATTCTTCTGTCTTAAACAGGTCAAACTTTCAGTTAAAAACTGGTGAATACAGTAACAATTACAAACCTTAATGATCAAATGAGGAACCTTCTCCTTTCCAAAAAGAAAGTAAAAAATCTGAAGATTAACAAAAGTTTTTTTTTTTTCATCACTGAAGATTATTTGGTATCTTTATTACTAAGAAATCTGTACCCATCATAGCTTGCAGCTAGATGTTTTATTTGTGTGCCATAGCTTCTCAGGGGACTGGAGATTTACTGTGTACGAACTGCGACATTAAAACTATTCAGTGATTTTTAAACTGCTGTATCTGGAATGAAACAGAAAAGCACTGAATGAAATAGAACTGGGAAGTTCTGTAACTTGTGCATTATCTATGTAGGTTGCTCTGAAAGTAAAGCATCCTATTTATCTCAGCGGAAACCAAAATAGATACTAAGTTGGTAAAATGAGTTCTCAGCTACAAAACACTGTTTTTCAACATAGGCACCACTATTAGCTATGCATTCTCATCAGCAATGAACAAGAGAATGCATTACATGTTTGTAAAAATCTGTACTAGCAAAAGTGACCCACTGTTGCTGTTGCCACTGCTGAAAGGGATCACCTACTTCCTCACTCTGCTCACATCCACAGTTTGGTCTCCAGAAACATTCAGTAAGTGTCAAGAAATGTCAATGGATGCATTTATTTTTTTTCCGTATGGAGGAATTCAATTACATACTTTTGCTTCCACGTCAGACACCATTTTGTCAGACTGCCCCTCAGCTGTGATCTGTTACATGGCAACAGAATGTAAGAACATACTGGTGTTAATCTTCAACCCCTACCTCCAAACCACCATCATTTGCTTTTCTGTTCCAAAAAGAGTAAGTTGCACATGGTGACTTGGAGAAGCAGTAGTGACATTGCATATGAAATTTAGATTCGTCAATAATGTTTTTTAATAGTGAGTATAGATTGTGTATGTTGTAGAACTTATAGATTTGCAAGAAATGGGTTTTATATTTCTTTGTCATATAACATATACCAAAAATACCATAAGTATTCTTTGTTATTTTTCTGAGAGACAATCAAGAAGAATTTTTTTCTTACCCTTTAAAATAAATTAAAAAAAAAAAAAAATTGAAGTGCTAAAACAATTACACAAGACTATAGTATTTCCAAATAATTAATTTTTACAAATAATCTAAAGTTATTTTAACTCATCAAACAAACAGGCTTTTTTGATTTTTGTACAGGACTTTATGATTATCATTTAGGTAGTGTTGCTGTATAATATTGCATACATAATATATTATAAGATATCACATTTAAAGCAAGCAGGGTATGAAATGTATTTAATTTAATGCTAGATGACTTTTTGCAGCTGATGTCATATGTTAATATATTGACCATAAATAAATGTGCATATATTTGCAGGAGAAAAAAAAATCTCAGTTTTTTTTTCATTGCTAAATTAGAAAGAGTGCTTATCCTTCAAAACTGCATTTTCGTCCTTAAAATCCATTAGTCAGTGTGTTAGCCATCCATAACACAGTTTTATGCAAAACACCATGCTAACCACACTTTTGACAGACATGCTTCTTCAGGTGGAAATCTGTCTTCTTTGTTTACGATGAACAAAGTGTGTGCATCAGCAATCGAAAGCTATTAAAGTCTGTAAAACAGACTTTAATAATATATATAATATATATATAATATAATAATCATTATAATATCATTATATTATCATATCATAATATCATTATATATCATAATATATATATACACATCATATATATATATCATATATCATATATCATATCATAATATCATCATATCATAATATCATTATAATATTATAATATTATTATATATAATAATAATCATTTCATTATCTTTGTTAGTCCTCTCCAAACCACAAAATCATAAACTCAAAGAACAGCCTGGATTGGAAGGGCCCTTAAAAATCTCCTAGTATCAACAATTCTAATTGTTGAATTTTCATGACATTGACACTTTACATTAGTTACCCTTAAATATTTTAATCAGGACAGATATAAAACTAATGAAAAATATCAGATTTAGTGATGGGGGCAGAGGGGTACAGTTAATTTCTCCACAAAAACAAGTAAAGAATCAAGAATTAATCAACAGTATCACTGGCATGTGCCACAATACTCTTTTTGTATTCTAGAATGTGGAAAAGTTTGACTTTTGTCTTACAATTTATTATTTTCTATGTTCTACATTGTCATTAAATCATTTTGAAATAAAATCATATGTACAGTTACAAAATATTTCCTTTCATTATTTAATTTCAAAGAGATAACTGCAGTTATTTTTGTAGCAATTTTAAAAGATAAGAAATACCAATGTATAATGAAGCTTCACAATGACTACAGCTCAGTTGCCATTCTGTGATAGAAAGCAAAGGAACAAACATATCCAAAGCCTATTGTTGGCTTTGGAGAGTATTTTTCTTCACTAATTACGTAAAACAAATAAAATCAGAAAGCATTATGAAGTTAGATATACACCATTTGGATCTGCATTTGCATTGTGCTCTCAGTGAGAATCAAGTGTTAAGACGAGCTCTGTTTTTAGCTATTGAAAGCTGCAACTGCTCACCAAGAAGTTTGAAAAATATTTACTAGCAAGGTATCAAACAAAAATTATTGGATATTAAATTCATATACTAAAAATATAAAATGCAATGAAAATACAGTAAGAATACTTCCAATCACTAATAATCTTGTTTGTTTTGAAGTGATTTTTAAAAACAACAGCAAAGCTAAATCCCATTTCTGTTGTAGTAGGAAAGATCAGAAATTACAAGGAAAATCATGTGATTTTGTATTATTTTGCTAGTAAAATGGGATTACAATTCAAAATGTTATAGGTTTTCAAAAATCAAAATTCTAAAAGCATAAAAAGATTTTTTACATTTTTGCAATTGTTACTTCAACAGTTTATATTTTGCTTATAAGCCAATTCAGTATTTTTTGTAGAATTTTTTTTCAATAAATTTTTAATTTGGAAATCCAAAAAGACTAGAACAGAACTGCTGCATGGAGGGACAACGATGCTAGTTAAACTGCTTAAATCCTAATACTTGCATTATTTATTGTCCTGATAACACTGGTTTTCATTCTTGCACACATTACCATTCTCAAGTTTTAAATCACTGCCATACAGCCCTCTGTGAGCTGTCCTTCACTGGCCTTCAGGGAAGACATATGTACAAGAATGTATATACAGGAAAATTATGCAAGCTAGAGGTATAGTCCATGTTTTTTGTTGCTGTTGTTGTTTGTTTTTTTTTTTTTGTTTTTGTTTTGTTTTTGTTCGCTTGTTTGTTTTCCAAAACAATTAACTTATTGATAACGGATGAGATTGTTATTTTCTTTTTTTCTCATAGGCTCTCTAGAGACTTTTGCCCTCTGTTACAGACTACTATTAATTGTCTGTGGGAAAGAAGAATAAAGTTAGTTTATTTTAGAGGGAACTCCTAACAAATTAAAGCTCTGTTTTCAAGCAAGTATGCAAATCATTTCAACAGTTTTTCTTACTTTCCAGCAGGTGAAAAATGAGAGAATTAAAAATAAAAGTAGTGATAACTGTGCGCTCTTGGTCAAATTGTGTGTCATTTCAAAAGCAAAATTGTAATTCTGATAAAATATAGATATAATTGTGATGCATTTTAAGATGATGAAAGAGCTATGCAAGGGCAAATTTTCATGTTAAAATGAACAACAGTTATGTTGTTAGTGATATAACAGTAAGGCACATGTACTTATTTAAGCAAAAGATATTTTTTACAGTATTTTTTCATAATTTTTCATTGACGGTACTAAAATAATTGAGACTCCTGTTTACAAACACTGAACAATGATGCAACTAATCTGATTGTGTTAAATGTGCAGTAAAGAAGATGTGACCCGCTCTTTATCTGCAAACAAATATTGCATATTTGTATACTAAAAAATGCCCTGAAGATAAAACAAATTTTAAAAATTGTGCAAATATATGTATGAATAAATCTCTGTGATAAACTTTTACATTGTTGTAGGTATTTTGGAAAAAAAAAAAAAAATCCTAAAAACCAAAATCCTACTGTGAAAGCTTTTATTTTTCTGATTAAAAGTATAATAAGCATGTAAGTAGCTAAGGTGTGTAATAGTTTTCTTACAATTTTTTTTCTAACTTCACAGTTTCTTTTTCAGAAATGTTTTTTCCTATGAGTTTTTACTTGATTTTAATGAAATAATTCAAAATTACTATTTTTATAATTTTTAAGCTTTGATTACTTCAAAGAGAAATGTAGTACGTGCTATGGAATGTTTATATACGAATATTGTAGCAAAACATATCTGGGTGACAAGTTGCTTATCTATCTTGTTCGTAACAGACAAGCATGTTTTAGATTCCCATCTGTAACTTTAGAAGAGAAATACTGCACTCATTTACCACACAGTCAGAGAAAACTACAACATCCAGTTTGGTGTACTGTAATAATTCCTTTCTTTTTTCCTTTTTTTCTTCTTTTTTTTTTTTTTTTCTTTTTCTTTTTTTGAAAATGTTGATATATTGAATGTACTATTACATAAAGGTGCAGTTTCAGTAGAGTAACAAGGAAATGAAAGTTGAAATATACAACTTTTTTTTTTTTGGTTTTCATTCAATAACACTATTAGGGTAAGAAGAGTGGAAGTTGAGAACCTCAGAGCAATTCAACTAAAAAGTTTCAAAATAAGCTATAGGTTTATGGAGTGGAAAGCTTCTATTCTTTTCATACCTGACTTTCTCCCCTCCAACCTAAGGACCCATTGGTTTCTTAACATTCAAGGCCTTAAATCTTATGAAAGTATGAGAGAATATTTCACATTCTTCAGTATCCAACAAGAGCTCATTTCAGAGACAGAATTCTACAGCAAAATCTACTATTAAAATCTTTTGAAGGCTTTTTTTTTTCTCTTTAGTAAAATCTGTGTCATAAATGTATTGTAAAGCACTCTTTTTTCAGTTGTGTTATCTTAGTACATTTACACTCCACTTGAAGACAAACTAATTTATTTTCTCTTTATTATTATATTTATTTTTCATTAGTGTCGCATGTCTCCACAATAGCTTCAATGGAGCAACAAGGCCACAGCATGGCACCAGGAGAAAAGATAATACTTGAGGAAAATTCTCACTAGAGAATTCTCACTCACATTTGTGCGGAATTTCCTATGCTCCAGTTTCTGGCCATTTCCCCTTTTCCTGTCTCCATGCACTGCTGAAAACAGTCTGGCCTCGCCACTCTGCCCCCCACACCTTAGATATTTGTAGACCCCTGAGAGAGAGGTTCCCTCTCAGTCTTCTTTTCTCAAGGCTAAACAGACCCCGTTCACTTAGCCTTTCTTCATAGGGGAGATGCTCCAGGCCCTTCTCCATCTTTGTGGCCCTTCACTGGACTCTTTCCAAGAGATCCCTGTCTTTTATTATATGCAGACTTTATTTAGAAGCTGCATTCTTAAAAATTTATGAGTGCTGAATGCAAAGTGAAAGATAAAGGAATTCAAAGATCTATCTGAGGCAGAAAACATATTTTCTGATGAGGTTTCAAAGAAGTGATAATGTATATTGCAGGCAGACATATCCCCGTGACAGAAATTCAAAGATGATTTCCACAGTACAGCCAGTGAAATTATACTAAAGCAGACAGTGGTAAACAAATTGGCTATCTCAGTCTGTAGCAAGCTGAAAGAAAGAAAGTTGTGGATTCTCCTGGATCTTTGAATGGTTAAAGGAATTATTGCAGTTATTTATTTTACTGGCGTTCAAGGAGAAAAAAAACATTTTCTTGCTAGGCCAGTGACTTTGTCAATAGAATGCGCTTGCTAAACAGCAGTAGGTACCTATGTACCACCATACCACTCTTTTACTCTTCAGAAGGAGGGGAAAACATGATGAAAAAGTCATGGGTAGAGATAAGGAAGGTTGAGAACTGAACCACAGGTGACGTGTATGGTAACAATATGTAATTTCAGATTCTTATAGTCTAGGTTTCAGAAAACAAAAGAACTCAATCCTGTATTTCTTATACATCATGTCCAATTTCACTGAGAATTATGTGTACACAAAGGAAAAAAGTCCTTCTTTAAATTCCCATTGTACAAATCAGTCAGTAATAGGAATCTTTAGCAGCACTGGAAAGAGAGCAGACAAAGTTGGAGTGCAGAACAAGAGCTTTAATTATAAATCCCTTTAATATGTAAGGGACAGATTTCCTAATCTTCCTTATACTTGGAAAATAACAGCTAAACCTGAAGAATATTTTATGAAGTTTGAATTCTTCCCTTTCATTAAAGAGGGGAATAAAAGCAAATACCAATATGACCTGTGGGTTTCCCGGAACTGTTTTTTAATCATTATTATTATTTTTTTTAAAGGATCTGTAATATTATTATTCTTATAAAATGCTACTGTGCCACTGAAAAACTTCAACAACCCTCCTCTGAAGTTACAGCACTTTAAATAAAATACCTTAGGCTTTAAGGGTACATTTCCAAGACCCACAAGAAAATACATGTGATGGTTTTTGAATCAATAATCTGTTCAGCCAAACATTATATTTACGGACAGTTTATATCTACAAGAGTAGAAATTCTGTGTTTAAATATCAGTAGATTGAGACAGAAACATAGTATCTATAGATTTCTGAATTCTTCTAGAAGAACTGCTATGTTCTCAAAGCATTAAACAGCAGCAACAAACACAAGGTGCTGCTGATCAAGTTCAGCTAATTGGTGAATTCTAGGGTCTCTCAGTCAAGAAAGGCTCAAACAGTAATCTGGCATGTCAAAGAGAAAAAATAGTTCACAGTTAAGGTCATAAAGTCATCAATGAAAAGTCTTGACTAGTTGATCTGTGGAAACACTGATATTCATGCCTGCTTTCTATAGCTGATAAGGCACTAAATAGCATCTGCTTAAAGTGATTCCTGGCCATGGAAATGGTTTGAAATGCTAAGTGATATTCGTGCCTATGAAATAATATCTGTCACAAGAAAGTACCTATAAAAGTGATGTAAATAATGCTTTTCTCCTAGGGATCTGAGATGAACACATACCTACAAACAGCAGTAATGCTATTCTATGTACTTACTTATTATTACACTATTTTAGAAAATATCGCTGAAGCACAGGAAATCCAAAGAGAGGAGGCCTACCCCAGCTGTAACAGTGTTTCTCTCTGCAATATACATGGCTTACCTGGTTTTCAGCATCTTAGACGTGTAAAATCAGATAATTACTTAAGTCTATGATTGACTGAAAAAACTTAGTATATTTAAGCAAGTGCATGCTTTTTATGTATTCATGCACACCAGTGAGCTTGACAGTACAGTTTTTAGTCATTTTCATTTGTAAAGGAGTGTCTTTTCATTAGGAAAAAACTGCAGAAGAGAGGAAAGTACTGAGAAGTTTATTTTTTACCCTTGTAGTCTAAATTATTACTGTGAAAAGTAGATAACCTGTTTATAAATATGTATGAAAAAACATGAATGTTTTATATAGTTTCCGTACTTGAAAAGGCATTGAAGAGAATCACTGATATTCTGTGCTTGTGGGTACTCACCATATGCTAGTAGTGATCAGAGTTTTTACAAAACTTTCAAAACAATTGAGTTTTACATTCTGATCCTCCACTTGCTTGGTTAGGTTACTTGACTACTTTTTTATGGATAATTTTATCCCTTGTAGTTGTTATAGCTTCTTCTACTGGAGACATATTTGGATGCTGTCTCAGACTGGACGTAGCTCTGGGCAGCCTGGTCTGGTGACCCTGCACACAGCAAGGGGATTGAAACTAGATGATCGCAGTGGTCCTTTTTATCAAGGCAATTCTGTGATTCTATGATTTCTATGAACATAACTTTCTGCTTCACAATATCTTCTGATTAGTTATTTTTTTGTATCTGCAAGAGTTATTTTCAGATGAAATACTCACTTCTGTGAGTACATTACTTTTGTGTTTATTTGTTTTAGAGATTAGAATTTTTCACATTTGCAAGCAGATATTCCAAAAATAAAGCAAAATGTTATTAAATATCATGAGTCTTCAGTTTCTCCATTGATCTTTTCTCCTGAATCATTCATTCTAATATAATCTGCAATTACTTGAACATTTTAAAATGCTTCCATGAGTCACTTATATCTGAAGTAATTTGCTTTTTGCAAACTGAACAGGCTTTATATCATACAAAGGCATACATAGTCCTTACAAATTCCTTGTGGCACTGCGTCTTCACAGCTGCCTTATGTGATGCTGGGATTTACTGCAGTTAACACAAGGAGGAGCAAACTTTCTTTCAACAAAGTTGGAAATGCGAGGTTTATCCCTTTCCAGAACAGTTTCAATTAATTGAAAATCAGCAAATTGCATTGTGCCATGTAACTTCCTGACTGAAGAAAAATATTCATCAACGAGAACCCATCCTCTACTTCTCTGATAAAATGGAAGATCGGATGCATTATAAATGAAACCAGTGCTGGGGATATGTATTCACAGGGAATATGTTATTAGAAATAAATTACAAGATTGTTTGTAGTGTTTTCTAATACTTCTGTTTTAGCGCTTCAAACTGTTTTGTACCTTAGACATATAGTTTAAAAAAAAAAAAAAAAAAAAAAAGGAAAGGTTCATATAAATTAAGTCAATTTCATTAATATTTTCAGACTCATCATAATAAGGCATATACAGGTCAAGTACTAAAGTACTTATTCAAAACATTTTGTTTTACACAATTCTTACTTATGTGCTGAAAACAGCACTCATAGCTCACTAGATCTTAATTCAGTCTCTTTTAATGGCTCATTTTACAGCCAAGCAATACATTAATTTAAATGTTTGGCTATGTAGTACCGAGGCAGTTCATACAAGCTTTGGGATAGATTTAAATAACAGATTCTGGTGAAATCTGATTTTTTTTTTAATGTTTTTACCAAAAACATTTTTCATAGATTAAAATTTATTTCAATAATTGTGCATAGTATGAATGTAGTGCATTCAGCTGCACATATTTGTTAAGTTCTGTGTGGTATCAGAAGTAATCATTTTGGATTAAATCCTTATAGATATTTGCACGTGTCTTAATCCAGAATGCTTACTGAACTGAAGAAAGTGAGGGTGACAGTTGCAGCTTGACTTGAAATGAGAGAACCCACTTTGAAGAACAAGCTCTTTTCTCTCCTGATCATTTTTTATGAATGTGTAATAAAACTTTGAATAGTATTTGTTTTTCTCAGTGTATTTCACCAGGAAAACCTGCTGCTCAGCTTAATTTTATATAACATAAAATGTTTAACGAAGTATTTTCCATGACAAATTCCTAAAACTATGTTATATATAGCTTTTTCATAACCTAAAAAACAGCAGTTATTAAACACTTTAAATTGTTTATTATCGCATTCAGAGTTTCATAAAATATTTCATGCCTTATGTATATTTTAGGAAACATCTAGTACACTGTGGATATTGTCAAACAATGTGAATAAAAAGCAGCTTACATGAATTTTAATCCACGTTATCACTGAGGGCTTAGTATTTACGATTCTGTTCTATAAAGAATAGTACTTTGTAAGCTCAGGTGAAAGACAGACTTCAGTGTAAATACTGGAAAAAAGTGTTTTCAGTTACTGAATGAATTATCTAAGTTGTGTTATAGTCATTTTTCAATACCAAAATATCAATATAATTTACATTACATTATTACATATTGTTATATAATTATAATTATTAAATACTATTGTTATTTTATTATTATATGATTATTACAATATTACATATTATTACATTAATAGAACTATTACCATTGACAACATACTTCTCTGCTTGAAAGCAGAATAAACAATTGCTAATTAAACTGAATTATTATAAGCACAATGCAAATATTTAGCATAATCATTAACATTTTAAAATTTTTTTTGGTTACAAGATGATCCTTGTTTGTCTTTAAGAGTCTCATCATACTATTAACTATTACCACACTAGACTTTCTGATAATTAATATACTCGTTCTCTATTTAGCACTGAAGAGAATAACAATTTCCAGTTGAAGAAGAGTATTTTTTAATCTCAATTCCACAGTTCATAAGTATATTCCACATATACAGGATACACTTTGTTTAAGAACTAACCTTGTACCCTGCTATGATAATCGAGAAGTGTTTTCACAGCCTTAGATAATAATATTGTTTAAGAAGATATGAGTATTTTCTAGACAGCAGGAATCTCCCTAGAGATGAGAAGAAATTAATGGAAAGCAATGTCTATATCACTGTCTGTCAGCTAAATCTCACGGATTATCCAAATGATTGCTATTGTCCTTTAAAAAATGCAAGGTATTTCACAAAAACTCAAATTGAAAGACAGGTGAGCATGTTGATTACAGAGCATAGGTAGATGCTCATTTTACTACAGCAGATCTGGCTCACTGCTGCAAGGATACATCCACATGGGAAATTACTGAGTAGCACATACCTGTTAGGTTCACAACTTTGCCTTTCAAGACATGACTCCATAGTAGACAAACCATGACAAAGGATAGATTCAGATTTTTTTTCATAGAAATATTAATCCAAATATGTTTTACTGTTTCCCTTCCTTCCTTCCTTCCTTCCTTCCTTCCTTCCTTCCTTCCTTCCTTCCTTCCTTCCTTCCTTCCTTCCTTCCTTCCTTCCTTCCTTCCTTCCTTCCTTCCTTCCTTCCTTCCTTCCTTCCTTCCTTCCTTCCTTCCTTCCTTCCTTCCTTCCTTCCTTCCTTCCTTCCTTCCTTCCTTCCTTCCTTCCTTCCTTCCTTCCTTCCTTCCTTCCTTCCTTCCTTCCTTCCTCCCTCCCTCCCTCCCTCCCTCCCTTCCTCCCTCCCTTCTTCCCTTCCTCCCTTCCTTCCTCTATCTCTCTTTCTCTCTCTCAGTCTTTCAGTCTTTCACTCTTTCTTCCCTTTTCCCCTTTAACTTAAGATGATCTTTAAGTTTGAGCCAGCTGGGCTTGGAGAGGAAAAAGCTTCAGGGATACCTCATTGCAATCTTTCAGTACCTGAAGGGATCTTACAAGCAGGAGGGGAACTACATGGGCAGATAGTGAAAGGGCAAGAGGGAATGTCTTTAAAGCAAAACACGTGAGATTTAAATTATTAATGCTTGATGTTAGGGAGAGATTCTTTACTCACAGGCTGCTCAGGGAAGTTGTGAATATCTCACTTCTGGAGATGTTCAGGATCAGGATTGTTGGAACCCTGAGCAGTATGGGGGCAATCCTGGAACTGGGTAGTCTTTAAGGTTCATTCTGACTTAAGACATTCTATGACTCCATGACTATGATTCTGTTAACTACTATGAAACCACAATAACAGTAGGGATTTTTCACTGTGACACTAGACTTAGGAGACTGTAAGGATTAACTTGATCAAGTGTGTCATTATAAGCCATTTGTAGTATGTTCAGGGAAACTAAACAGAAATTATGTTGTCAACAGTTTACGGGCTGGTTCAACCCAATTCGGTGACTAGTGAGGGAATTTCGCAAAATCCGCATCTCCGGAAAAGGGAAATAGAGGACCCCGAGATAATTAAAAACAGCAGCAATGATCTGAGGAGAAACAAACTAAATATGATATCAGAATGCAAGGTGACACACTACAATACAATATAATCAGAATTGAAGCCAATAAGTCAAATATAATGAGAGTAAGTGTCCAAAAAGTGGATAGGCCTCACCATAACACTGAAGTGAGATACACAGTCTAGTTGAGCAGCAGGGAGGAGAGCCTGATGAAGAAGAGCATCAGGTGACCTTGCCAGGGGTTATATCTCCTTTCTGACTGCAGAGTCCCCTGGGGTATGTAGTTCTTCTCTTCCAGACAGGTACCTGGAACTGGAGCATTAATACTTTAACTCCCAGTGCACTACATGATGTTATGATGTGGAATACTGATAACCAAAAATCAAAAAAGCATGACATATGTAAGTCCTCCTATGGCACTAAAAATCATTTTCCATGATTGAAATACTGCAGATGGTTCTCAAGAGGAGGAAGGAGGGAGAGGAGGAAGAAGAAGTATCATATAATCTGTATAATTTTGCAAATTTGAAAATTAAGTAGAATGCATGTTGCTGATGTTTGTTTGGTTGGCTGATCTTTTCTTCTTGCATGTTTGGAACATCAGCAACAAAGCTGTACTAAATGCTTTCTGTAAAATCTTTAAAAATGTGATTTACCATGTGAGAATGGAAAACAAAATAACATACTTTTACAGAAGAAGAATACATATGTTTAAAACAAAACAGTTGTATAAATTTCAATATATGTGATTTATATGTAATATATATGATTTATATATTTATTTATTTTAATATCACAATTCAGAAGCATAAAGAAGACAGGAGCGCATTGCTTGCAAAAAGCAAATTGCCAAGTATTTGAAAAGCTAAATCTTGAAGAATGAGCCTTGAAGAGTGGATTCATGCTCTTCCCAAATTTCATCATGTACTTTACCAAAAATACTTAATTTGTATCAGTTTTACTATTTTGTGTTCTATCACAGCACTACCATATCATCATTTTTTTTTTTTTTTTCTGACTGTTATGTTTAGGACTTTTCTCTAAGCAGGTAAAATCTATCACCCACTCCAAGAACACTCTTGTTAAACAGTGACTGGCGAACTCTCTTGGGAATACACACAGCATTCAGTCCATGAAGCTCTAACCAAAAGTCAGCTCCAGGGTACCTGACCTTTTGAGCTGTTGTTAAAGTGTTGCTATGCTAACATACTGCTTCTGCTCTTTCATCAGTATGAGCCTCTGCTAGGGCATTTAGATTTAGGGGCTTAAGTGATATAGGTAGTTGTGGTTGATAAAGCTGCTTTTATCTTCTGTTTTCTTTACTTCCCTTTCCCCCACTCTCTCCACAACTATGCGTATGCTATGCTATTTTTATTGTATCAGTTTCTCTTCATGTTAAGCAGTAGAAGTACCCTTCACACTCTACTTACTTGCTTATTAATAAGCAGACACCAAAAAGTATTCTAACTAATGAATCTCATACACTGTAAAAACACAGTGTTTTCTTTATGAATTGTCTGCTTACTGCTACAGTTTTGTTTTCATGATGGAGACAATTTTGCTTAGAAATATTTCCTTGCAATTTGAGATAGATTCCTAGCATCAGTAGCAGCTGATTCTCAGAATTTTGTTTCTATTCAAGGTGTTGCAAAGATGAAAATCACTGTCTCCAATTACCTGTAGTATGGCTGAAATTTAATGAGAATATTTAAGACTTTAGCCACAAAATTACATCTTCCAGTTCTCCTGCAGTTTTTCTTCAGAGAATTCCAGTTAAGTAGAATTCAGCTCAACTCTATTCTCCCTTATAGTGAATATTAAACTTGGTCAGGAGCAGGTACTGCCCTGTCTTTACAATGTGTAGATATCTACTATACCTGTACTTTCCCATAGCATTACACAGTGTATTTTTCTAGCATAATGTTACAGACCAAAATTTCTGAACTTTTTATGGATTTGCTAAAAATGTTAGAATCTTATTTATCTCATTAATGGAGTAAGCTATCTTCTCTGCCAGGAGCAAGGGTAGTTTCCTACAGCTGGATGTTGCTATTCTGTTTCTGAGACATCAAGTATGAAATAATTTTTTTACATATGCACCACAAAGAGTTAACCAATAATGATTATCCAAGGAAGAAAATAAAATTGTCCCCATAAAATAATTAGTGCTAAGTTACACTATGAAACTTGTTAAGTAATGAAATACAGATAATATTCTGATATTTACCCACAGGCTTTCCAGTTAACACAACCAAAGTATAAATCATAGAATCATAGAATCATAGAATCATAAAATCATAGAATCATAGAATCATAGAATCATAGAATCATAGAATCACCAAGGAAAAGACCTAAAAGATCATCCAGTCACCTATTTCCAATAGCTCCCACTAAACCATGTCCCTCAACACAACATCCAGCCTTTCCTTGAACACCCCCAGGGTCGGTGACACCACCACCTCCCTGGGCAGTCCATTCCAATGCCTGACCACCCTTGCTGAAAAGTAATACTTCCTGATGTCCAGCCTGAATCTCCCCTGCTGTAGCTTGAAGCCATTCCCTCTGGTCCTATCACTAATGACACGAGAGAAGAGGCCGACCCCCAGCTCACTACAACCTCCCTTCAGGAAGTTATAGAGAGCAATGAGGTCTCCCCTGAGCCTCCTCTTCTCCAGGCTGAACATTCCCAGCTCCTTCAGCCTCTCCTCATATGGCCTGTGTTCCAGACTCCTCACCAGCTTTGTTGCCCTCCTTTGAACATGTTCCAGGGCCTCAATATCTTTCTTGCAGTGAGGGGCCCAAAACTGGACACAGTACTTGAGGTGCGGCCTCACTAGTGCTGAATATAGGGGAACAATCACTTCTATGCTCCTGCATCATCAATCTACAGATTAGCACAAACAGTGGATTTATTTTATACAGATGCTTCTATCCAAGTATCCATAAGTGACTATCATTCTGAGAATTCTTTAGTTCTTATGAATTTCATACACACAATATAGCAAGCCTTATAAAAGTTCATGTTATTTAGTAGAGTATTAACTATGAGAGAACATTACAATTAATGTGAATCATTATTCCCTTCTCTTTCTCCCCAAAATGTAAAATTATGTAATTTTTAAGACATCATTTATAAGCAAGTTTTGAGTTTACATCTCCAAAAACATCACGTGATTCTGTATTAAATTCAGTGGAGAGAGCTGAATTTAACAGAAATTCCAGAAGCCTGTGGACTTGTAAATTTTGTACATAGTTTAATAGCATCTAAGTAAGCCCTGACATATTTGGCTGAACTTTTTCGTTTACTGAAATTTTATATGCAGAAATCAGTAAAATGTATTGTTTGTCATCTGTAAATAAACCTTATAAACAAGTAAAATCACCAGAAACAAAATGTTGCTAATGTTTGTTTTATGGGAGGTATGCTGTTAAAAATGGGAATACAAAAACTCTTTTTCATAATTTTGTTTCTGCTGCTCTATTATATTCTGCCTAATAGAAAGTATGTGCATATGCCCTTTTTATAAACTTAAGCAATTTATTTACTTTTAAGAGACTCTCCAGAGGGGTATAATATTTGCAAATATTCTTCAAAGAATGTGTAGTGTGAAAATAATAAAAGAGGACAGAGTAACACTGTATTCAGTTAAATCGAGTAATGAAATATATTTGTCAAAATATGACCAAGTACTACAAAAACCTTGTAGCAGAGAAATGAATAATTTCATTTCACACAGAAATCTTTACATATAGTGCAAATTTTTGGGGGGGAGATTGTAATTACAGTATTTTATGCACCATTATAAACTATTTATTTGTTGTTGGCCATCTTCAAAGTAAGACTGATGTAAAAATTCAGAGTAAAAATCAATTTTTGCCCCTTTAAAGAAGCAAGAATGTATAATATAAGCCAAGTAAATAGTATCAGCAAATTTTCCTCGAAAATGTAATTCTATTGAAGCTACAGCTGTCAACACTTGGTTAAGAAGTGTGAAAGTGGAGATTTTTCAAAACAGCTAGTCCAGTCAGCAGTCTTTTTAAACAAATAAATGATGATGATCCCTTTAAAGAAGGAAAGTAACATAATTTAATAAACACTGTCTATCTTACTAAACCTTTCAACTTGCTTTTCTCTCCAAGCTATGATCTTGATATTAACTCCTCACTCTGAGAGCTCTAACTTTCAAGATAACTTGGAACTCAGCAAAAAATCTTTTGATAAAGAGAGATCACTGTTTTACTATTTGTCAGGTGGCTGAGAAGTGTCTGAGGATTTTGAATAAGTTTGCAAATCCTGAAGAATCTAGTACATCCTAATTAGCATACTCATTTTGCTAGGTAGTGGGATATTTATGTTTGTAGGGGGAACAAAATATTTTAATTATATGGGGATTTTGTTTGATTCTTTTTAGATTTTATTTATTTGTATATTTTTCTTTGCCTGTATGTTTTCTTTTCTGGAAAATCAGGAGATCCGTTGTCATGTAAGTCAGGAATGTAGAATGATGTTATAATAAGATACCTCAAGCTTATGAAAGTAAAAATAAAAATTAGCTGAGTAGCACTAAACGACACACATACCTTTGGAATGCTATAACTTTTTCTTACATACATTCTGCAGTTATCTTTTAAAGTGTAACTGTGCCTAGTTTATTAGAATGATATTTAATCAAGGTGATAAACTTATGATATTTCTATTCACAAAAAGTTTATTCTGCTTAAATATGTAAAATACTTATATATAAGCTTATTCTTATTTTTTCCAAGTAGGCCATGAAAAAGTGAAAATAGGAAAAGATGGCACATGAAACAATCAACTTTGGGGTTACTGTATAAAAATTCATTGTCATAAGCTTATCTTTCATGATAATTCCCTTTTAATTAATTAATTTATTTATTTTCTCCTGGAGATAATCCACATTGCTAGACAAAACATGGTATTATTAATATAATTAACACTGCACAGAATCCTGCTTGTTAAGACCTGTCTTAGCTGTCCTTTTACACACATAGTAGTAGGACATGGAAGACATGGAGGAAGACATGGAGGAAACTGAATGGAGAATTAGATTAGATGTTAGGAGGAAATTCTACACTCAGATGGAACAGATTGCCCAGAAAGGTTATGAATGCCCCATCCCTAGAGGTGTTCAAGGACAGTTTCAGTGGTGCCATGGGCAGCCTGATTTAGTAGGTGGTAACCCTGCCTACATCAAGGATGTTGGACCTGAGTGATTTTTAAGCGCCTCTCCAACCCAAGTGTCTCATTCCAATTTGCAGGAGAGAGAGGAGGTTCTTTATAATATATGTATACTCGGTGTGAGATTAAGAAACAACAGTTCAAATGTTGGTCGGACCAGTTTATTACAGATCTTAATCATGGAGATGGGGAACAGAAGGATGGACACTATTATTAGTTAGGGTAATGGGGAAGGGAAGGAGAGCGATAAAAAACATAGGAAAGAAGAAGCAAAGAGTCTTAATAGGAAGTAAAAGGAATTCGTTGTTCAGTCTTCAATAGTGCTGGATCATTGTGCGTTGTTCTGTTGATGATGACGGTGACCATGGTAATGATGGGTCCCTTTCAGTGATAGTACAAACTTATTAAAGGTCCGAAGTGGTCGAGTAAGCTCTCTTTGGAGTGACAGCTCAAATCCAAAGTAATTGAGTCAGCTCTCCTTGGAGTGGCAGCTTCTGGCTTTGGGATCTCAGCAGAAACTCCTTTGTTCCTATTTTCCTTGCTTTGCCAGTAGATAAGAGGGAGCAGAGATGCGCCAACTTGCATTTTTCCTTCACAAGATACAATGGTATCATCCCCTAATCTCCCATAGCAAACTGGAGTTATTTGGTCACAGGCTAGATCTTCCATCAGTAAACAGTCCTAAGCACTCTCTTCCGAAGGCAAAGAGCTCCAAAGAAATGCTTTCAAATGTAAAATTGTCCACAGAGTGATGTTGACTGCCACATGGCAACACCCATCTCATTTCCTAAAGTCTTATCATAAAAAAATAGCTCAGAAAGCAAGCTTTGAAAGCAAAGAAGGATTCATACACCAAGCCATTCCATGATTCTGATTGTTTACACCTTGAGTATCTAAAGATATCAGTACTTGCTCAAGAAGTTGTCTACTTCATGCAGGAACCTACATCACCCCAATAAATGATTAAAATGTGGCCTTGTGAAGGTAGTGGAATGTTGGAAACTTATGCATAGTGAATCCTGGAAAAAAGGGGAAAACAACCTTTAACAAAATTTCTCCACAGGCAGACCCCTCTAGTATGGTCACATTCTGCACTGAAGCAAGGAATTACCTGTGCAGGGCAGCCAAATTCCTGTCAGCACAGGGCTGCTAGGCACCATTGCTTTTTGTCTGGCAGTGGATCTGACATGGCAGAGGAAAGACCGGGGGCAGCAGCATCACAAAATACAATTACAAAAATGGTCCCGAAGGAGGACATCTCCCAGGACCACTGCAAACAGAGTGGGCAAACAGGGCATAGCATGTCAGTAAGAGATAACATCTCTAACCATGGTCTCCACTGGACAGAAAGGTCTTGCCAGAAAGAATGAGGCTACCCAGACTGAGTTCCTTCCCAGAAATGCGTCTGTTGAGGTCTCTGGCTGCAGAGAATGTCTGGGACCGTATCTGCTCCCACAGAATGTTAGAGATAACACCTGCATGATGTGTAAGCAGGTGGATGATCTGCTCAGCATGTCAGCATGGTGGGAGAGCTCAAGGAGGAAGTGGAGACGTTAAGGAGCATCTGGGATTGTGAGCAGGACATAGACTGGTGGTGGCACAACTCCCTGAAATACCTACTAGCAACGCACCAGTATGATACCCCCCAACAGTGGTGGATCCTCTTCCCTGTCACAGTCAGGCAGAAGGAGAGGACTTAAGAGATGAGGAAGAATGAAATCAGGTCCCTGTTTCACTTTGCAGATAATCTCCTCCTTACCCACCTCACCTTTCCAGGTGCATTTATGCAGTAGGTTTGAGAGTCTGAAACTCGAGGAGCAGGTAAGTGAGGATGTGGTGGAAAGTCTACCCAGTAGGTTGTCTAGGGCAAAGTGGTTGACTCCACACCTCAAGAGTGCCTCTGCCAAGAAAAAAGAAGGATAATTTTTGTAGGCAATTCCCTTCTGAGGGGAATGGAGGGCCCCATATGTAAGTCAGATCCTACCTGTACTGGTAGGGGACCCTCATCCTGCTGCATCTTATGATGAATATCCTAGGCAGCAAGCAGGCCAGGCTCAACACCGAGATTTTAAACTTTAGATTTGATGTGGGAAGGGAATGTAATGCTATGAAATAGAAAACAGTCAAGGAGTACTCGCTTTAGGAAACAGAGGAAGAAAATCTCAGATTTTTCACAGAGGAAAGCCCAGCTAAATTGTATCTATACCAATGCATGCAGCATGGGAAATAAGCAGGAGGACTTGGAAACCTTGGTGTAATTTGGAAAGTATATCCCCTCTGAAAAATTAAAATGGAGAGCTGACCTTCTCAGACATGGAGAACACTGAGATATTTAATGAGTTATTTGCCTTCATCTTTTTGGCTCCTCATGCCTCCTATGATGCAGAACTTCTAAGCAGGTGTCAGGGTGGCCAAATCCCTCCCAGTGTAGAAGTGGAGTAAATCTCAGACCACCTCACAAACATGTACAAGTCTTTGGGGCCAGATGACATGCAAGGTTTCTGAAGGAACTGATGACCAAGATTCTCTCCATCATGTTTGAAAAATCATGGCAGTCAGGCAAAGGGAAACATCACTCCTATGCAAAAGAAAGGCTCATGGAACTACATGTGCTTTTCAACATCTTTATCAATTATATAGACAGTGGGATTGAGTATAATCTCAGTAATTTTCTCGATGATACCAATCTGAGTTGGGAAGTTGACACAATAGAAGGGAGGGACAGCATCCAGAAGGATCTGAACGTGCTCAAAAAGTGGGGACATGAGAATCTAATGAGGTTTAATAAGGCCAAGCGTAAGGTGTTGCACTTGGGTCAAAGCAATCCCAGATATGAGTACAAATGTGGAGAAGAACTCATTGATAGCAGACCTTCAGAAAAGGACATGCGGGTCCTGCCATCCAAAAGCTGGATATGAACCAACAGTGTGCACTTGCAGCTCAGAAGGCCAATGATATCTTGGGATGCATCAAAAGAGAGCTGGCCAGCAGGGAGAGGGAAGTAATTTATTTTTTAGACGTTCTACTGTACATCAGAGTTTAGATGTTGCTAAAACTATTCCTTTATGAAATGAGAAAGTGCGTTCTCTAAATATCTGACAATATAACCATAAATAAATATCTGACAATATAAGCAGGATCAATTGCTATCATTTTGATAAGTTACTCTTCACAAAAGCGTTCCATCTTGAAATTACGCATTTATGATGTTAAAATCACAGAAGTATGTCATGAAACCCTTTATGGGAACTAGATTTTTTTTTTCTAAATTATTTTTCAAGTTTCAGTGTTTGTTTTCATTTAAATGCATTCAGAAGAGTGTATAATTCACTCTAGGTTTGAGTTTTCTTATTAGTCACATTGTTATACGTATTTCTTTATCCCGAAGACCTACATTTGGTAGGAGAAAACTGACTTCTTAAATAAAGATTTAAATATTTCTTCATAAAATGCGTATAAAATTTATCCACTATTTTCAAGATGATTAGCTTTGGTACAGGTGAGTCCTGCAGTGGAGCAGGGGATCAGAATGTGCAGGCACTGCTGTGAAATCAAGGAGACACTGGAATAAGGGGAGAGATGTTTGGAAGTGCTAAGAGATCCCAGCCTTTGTGAGTGTGGTTGAGGAGAGGAGGGCAAGTCAGTAGCAGCGGTATATTACCTCCACATGTAAAAAGGCAGCCCCTAGTGGTAATTAGTGATCAGGAACACAGTGACCAGGACAAACATACTGTGACATTGTAGTAAAGATGTGGTACAGCATTAAGGGTGTGGAGTGGCAGTTTGTGTGGGAAGGCATGGAGGAGGTGACATGCGGAAAATCAAACCCTATAGCCTGTAAGGATATAGAGAAGGTATGTTTTATTGGCAATTGTGCAAAAGCCCTGGTGCAAGGGGGATAATTCCTCCGAGCTTGCACACCATCTAGAAAAATCGTGCTACAGATATAGGGCTAACTAATACATAATCAATAGTTTCCCGGAAATTGGATATGTATTCATTATACCCCAAAGCATGCAGACCCTCCCCTGTTGTGCGCGTGTAGTGGGTCGTGGGTTGAAGAATTTGTTTTCTTTTTCGTGAAGGCTTCCGACCTTCCTTACCATAACTCCTGACAGAGAATGGGGGGCATCCCCCAAACTAGTTTCGTCTCACTCCTGTGAACATCTAATCACCTCCCTGCCAGATGTCTCAAACCTTATCAGCATGGCCTTCATCCCCCTCACTATCCCAGGCCCTGTGCCTGCTATTCCCCTTTCTCTAACGAGCTCTACATTCCTGCTTCTATAAACTATTCCTAACTGTCCCCCTTTATCCTCCCCCCTATTCTCAGTTACTGTGAAACCTTCTTTTTGCCTTTTACTTTTCTTATGGGGCCCCTTTTCCACCAATTTCTTTTCCACCAATTTTGGAGGAGGTCCAATTTCTCTCTTCTGGATGCAACACTATCATCGCAGTTTGCACAGGCAGGGTTCTGTATCTTGCATGCAGGATAACAACCCAAGGAAAAGCTTCTGATCTCTGCTGTTTTGGTGGTGGGCACTCCATAAGAGCTAAAACTGGAGCCCCTATGGGGAAATACCCAGAAATATCTGGTACTTGTACCCAGACTGAATTAGTGAGAAAGAAGACTTTTGGTTCAGGCAGCTGGTTGCACCACTTGCCTTGAAACTTCTCCTGATAATAAGGTAAGCACCTGTACAAGATGCACAAAAGCAGATGATTTTTAACACAAATGGATGAGCTGCAATAAGCAGTTAAGACTGCATAGCATTAGACTAAGTGAAAAAGAGATAACTTGTCTAATAATAACATTCAAATAATGGGCAACACTGAAAATGAGGCATCTTGGTCCCTAGAAACCCACAAAAGCTGGGCACCACTTCAATCCCCACTCTCCAACTTCACTACCAAAAGCAGATATGAACCTCTGCAGCAATAATTACCCATGACACTCATGACCAAGGTCTGTAAGGAGAGCTCATACTGGCAGCTTGAAGTGGATTCCATAAAAAGAAATGATTAAAACTCACAATGGGCAAGTCCCCTCTATAAGGCACTGAAGCTCTCCTCTGTCAGTTTGACAAGGAATCTCAAGAGACATGCTGCCTCCCAGGAGCCAAGATCGGGGATACTGATGAGAGAATGCCACAACTTGTCAAGAGCACAGATTACTATCAGCTGTATATAAGGCTATGTATAGCTACATGGGACCGTTTTACGTTTGTCTAAAGAAACCAGCATCCTCTTCTCCCTTTTCTTCTCTTAGTATCAATGCATGCAGCATGGGAACAAGTAGGAAATACTAGAGATCTATCTGTTGTTGCAGGGCTATGATCACATTGTGATCAAAGAGCTTCAGTGAGACAACTCACATGACTGTAATGCTTTTATGCACTCTTTTAGGAAAACCAAGCCAAGAATGTGAGGCAGTGAAGTTGCTCTTTATCAAGTTCTGCCTAAGAGTTAAATGATGAATGAGCTAAGATCTTATGGGTAGGAATTAAGGGAAAGGCTAACATGGATGACATTGTTGTGGGTGTTTACTACAGGCTACCTCGTCAGAGGGACAAAGTTGATGAGGCTTTCTACAGACAGCTGAAAGTAGCCTTAAGATCACAGACACAGATTCTCATGGTGAACTTCCATCACTCTAATACTTGCTGAAGAAGAAACACTGCTGGGCACACACAGTCCAGGACATTCCTGCAGTGCATTGAAGATAAAGTTCTGATGCAGGTGATGAAGAGTTGTGCTGATGAGGCTTGTTCTCGCAAACAAAAAAGGACTAATGTGGGATGTGAAGTCTGCGAGCAGCCTTGACTGCAGAGAACATGAGATTGTGGAGTTTGGGATTTTACATTGAAGAAACCAGGAAATAAGTAGGATTGCATCCCTGAACTTCAGGGGGGCTAACTTTGACCTCTTGGAGTTTTCTCATGGGTTAAAGCATTAGAAAGTAAAAGGGCTTTGGTTGACGTTCAAGAGAGTTGGTTGACATTCACGCACCACTTCCTCCAAACTCAAGATCATCAGGGTAAGAAATCAAGCAAAGATGACAAAAGACCTGCATGGATGAGCAAGGAATTCGAAGTATGAGGAATGTGGAAAAAGGGTTTGGCCACTTAGGATGAATATAGAAACACTGTCAGGGCATGCAGAGATAGAGCGAGGAAAGCTGAGGCCCTCTTAGAAGGAAGGTCAAAGACAAGAGTAAAGGTTTCTTTAAGTGTGTCAGTAGCAAAAGGAAGACTATGTGAGCTTGCTGCTAAATGAGGTGTCTTTATAACACAGGACACTGTCTCACTCCATTTTATAGGAGAGAAAAGAAGTTTTTTGACATATGTATAGCCGATGTGAGATTAAGAAACAATTCAAATGCTGATCCCACCTAAGATATTACAAATCTTAATCAGGGAGATGGGAAAAAGGGTGGCCAGCAACTATTACGTATTAGGGTGATGGGGAAGGGAAAGCAGGCAAAAGGAAAGATAAGAAAGAAGCAAGAATTGCATAAAGCAGGGATAGTCACCACCAAAATCCAACAGCATCCTGCTGCATGCTGTTCCAAAGCTCTGAGGCAAAAGCACAGGGGGAGAGCAGCAGCAGAGTGGCCAGCCTTAGGCAGCAAGCAGGTACAGCAACAGAGCAAGTCCAGGAGGATGTGGCAAATCTCAGATAGCAGGCCCAGGAGAATCCATCAGCAGGCAGACATCATGTCATGAGGCATCTGATGTCAGACACATACCCTCATGATTGTTGGTCTCTTTTTTATTCTCCTGCCAATGTGGCATTCCTGGGCACTTGAATCAGTGCCTTCTGAAATGGCTATCATTCTCAAGGTAAGCCCACACAAAGACTGCTTTCTAGTCATTAAGCTGTGTCTTATCTCTTTTGTTGCCCCTGGCCTGCAAATCTTCAGAAAAAAGATTTTGCCAACTTTAACCAGGACTTGCCTTCACTTGGCCATCTGTGTGACAAAGGATTTCTCAATCGTTGACCAGGAATTGCCTGGACTTGTCCTCAGCAAGATTTGAGACAAATATGCAGACGAATAATCTCTTGCAGACACTAATAAAGCAGTTTTTGAACACCTTTTTCACTTCCGTATTCACTGCTTAGACGGGCCTCATGAATTTCAGATCATGGTGATGAGAGTCTGAGAGAGGGTCTGGAGAAAGGAAGACTTCCCTTGATCAAGGAAGGGAATTTCCTAGGTAAAAATCAACACACAAACTCATGGGTCCCAATAGGATGCACAACCACTGAGCAAAAGAACAGAAATGGTTGTATAACAATTTTCTATCACTTACAAAAGGCCATGGAGAATGGGAGAGGTGCCTGAGGACTGCACGAAAGCCAATATCACTCTATTCTTCAAAACAGCAGGAAGAAGTAGCTGGGAAATTACAGCTCTGCCAACCTCACTTCCCTCCTTGGAAAAATGATGGAAAAACATATTCTGGAATCCACTGCCATGCACTGAAAGAGAATAATTTTATCAGGAAGAGTCAACATGGACTCACCAAGGAGAAATCATGCCTGACCAAACTGATAGCCTTCTATGATGTCATCACTGTTTGAATAGATGATGAGAGAGCAGTGGATGTTGGTGCACCTTGACTTCAGCAAAGCTTTTACCACTATGTGCCTTAAAATCCTTGTAGGTATGCTTTGTAGGTGTGGGCTGGATGAGGGGACAGTGAACTGTATTGAAATCTAGCTGACTTGCAGAGCTCAGGGGGTATGATCAGTTGCACAGAGGATGCCTGTAGCTGAAGGTGTTCCCCAGGAATTTGTACTATGTCTGGTCTTGTTCAACATCTTCATCGATGACCTAGATGAAGGGATAGAGTGTACCCTCAGCAAATTTGCTGATGATAAAAGTTGGGAGGAGTTGCTGGCTCACCAGATAACTGTGTTGCCATTGAGACCTGGTTGAGACGGAGAGATGGATGGAGAGGAACATGATGAGGTTCAACAAGGGCAAGTGCAGAGTCCTACACCTGGGAAGCAATAACCACACAAATCAGTACAGGCTAGGAGCTGACCTGTTGGAAAGACAGTGCAGAGGAGGACCTGGTTGTCTTGGTAGACAGTGAACCATCAATGTGTCTTTGTGGTGAGGAAGGCCAGGTATCTCAGGGACCATTAAGAAGAGTTTGGCCAGCAGGTTGAGGAAGGTGATCCTTCCTCTCTGTGATGCCACATTTGGAACACTGTCGATAGGTCTGGATTCCCCTGTTCAGGAAAGATGGGAATACTACTTAAAGAGTCAAGCAGAGGGCTACAAAAACTGCTAGGGGCCTGGAGCATCTCTCTTGTCCCAGGATCATAGAACCACAGAACTGTAGGGGTTGGAAGGGATCTCAAGTGATCATCGAGTCCTACTCCCTGCCAAAGCAGGCTCCCTACATCAGATTGCACAGGTAGGCATCCACACAAATCTTGAATATCTCCAGAGAAGGAGATTCCACAACCTTTCCAGGCAGCCCACTCCAATGCTCTGTCACCCTCACCATGAAGTTCTTTAGCATAATGGTGGAGAACTGCCTGTGCTCCAATTCATGGCCATTTCTCCTTGTCCTGTCCCCCCTACAGACAACTGAAAAGAGATTGGCCATATCCCTTTGTCTCCTACACTGACAATATTTATATATATTAATAAGATCCCTTCTCAGTTTTCTTTTTTCAAGGCTGAATGCACCTTATGAAGAAGACTGAAAGGCTTTGAACTGTTCAACCTAGAGAAGATCAGTCTAAGAGAAGATTATAAACTCTTATAAATATCTAATGGATGGCTGTCCAGTGGATGAGGCCAAACTCTTTTCAGTGACCGAAAAAGGGTTAATGGGCTGCAACTGGAACACAGGAAGTTCCATCTGAACATGAGGAAAAACTTTACATTGTGGTGAGAGAGTATTTGAACAAGTAGCTCTGGGATGTTGTAGAGTCTTCTTCTCTGTAGATATTCAAAATCAGTATGGATGTTTTCCTGAAACCCTACTTTAGGAAATCTGCTTTAGCTGAGGAGTTGGACTTGACGATCTCCCTTTCAACTCCCTGAAAGGACCTTTCAAGAGGTCCCTTTCAACTCCTGCAGTTCTGTGATTGTGTGATAATAGTGAAAAATGATACTCAGTTTTGCTCTGTCAATAGGGATATGAAGTAGAATTCTACAGCTTTTAGTGCAGTTGGAGTGAGTCTTCTGATGTCTGATCTGAAACATGTTGCATCTTCATATGTCAGTAAGTTCTAGACCTTTTAAATTTTTGAATAAGCCTTAGCATCTGCATGGATCTGCTAAGGACTTGAGATTGGTTATTGCAAGAAATGTCTACAATCACTTTTAAATACTGATTTCTCTTTTGTATTCAATTTTTTTTTTTTTTTTTTCAAAAGTAGTTTTACGTAGTTACTGCCTTTAAATTTCTGTGTATTTATTCTCCATTAGTAATACATGAAGGTCAGTATAGTTAACCATATTTCTGTTTTAAGGAAAAAAAAATATATTGCTAAAATGTTAATACATGAATGCATTGCTGAAAAGCACAGCAGAAAATCAATCATTTTCACCTTATTCCTAGAAAAGAATTTGACACAGAGAATGTTACAGAGGTTTGCAATACTAACACTAAGTCAAAAAAAAATAACCAAAAAAACCCCAAAACCTCACTTCTTGATGTATGCAAATGTTTTGGCTCCTGATATAAGCAGAAGTTATTCAAAACAGTAAAATATTCTGTACAATCACACAGCAATATGTATTTTGGGTCCTGGAGAACAACTGCAAATAGTAATTATAGTAATTTGAGGTAAATTTTCATAGTCCATTAAAAAGGAGTTCAGTTTACTTGGGGCACAGGTATAACACACTTATTTTTTGTCACAGAATGCTTTCTACCTTTTCATCTTTAAAGATTTAGTTCATTAGCTCAATTTTCTTCTGGTTATATGGATGTAATTTGATCCCTCATAAAAATGTGAAAATTGATATAAACACTCAAATTATCACTTCAGTGAAACCCAGCATAACAGGAGAGGCACTGATTAATTTCATTGCTTTTTCTTTAGAAGTGAATAGTTAAGCTACATATTCTTTCTAATTTACTAACAAAGTAATAATAGTAGTTATCTTCAGATTGTTAGTACAATAAATTATTCAGTGCTATGAAAAGATTATTCTTTACATATGTTACACAATTCTGTAGTAGGAAATATATTCCTACTCACTTTTAGAAAAACATAATATTTAAACGCTACAGACTTAATCCATCTGAGTAAATTTTCTGGCTCTATTCAACCAATCCAAATTATGTCTTCTTAGTTAGGTATTATCTATTGCATCAATCAAATTGAGAGCACATTAAAGTAATTTTACTGATTTAAAGAGAAATTTTTTCTTATAGAGTTGTTGTCATTCTGCTTTGCTACATATTTTCTTGCAGGATGTTTTATTCTTTGTTTTCTTCTGCACTAATGTCATTGAACTAACTTTCTTCATATGGAATAGCATCTCTTATTTTCGTACTATACTCAGCAGTTTTTTATTTTATTTTATTTTTAATAACCAGGAAAAAAATGACTGTTTTTTTGCTACTAGTATTTTTATGCATGCTCACACTTTTGCCTACATCTGATGAGTACTGAAGTGGAAAAAAAAAGACAATAACCTAACACATTCTCACAACTCTATTCAAAAATTCTTTTGAATTCACTTTTATGATATTACAGCAAAGCTACTTGTTTGCATGAATCCTTCCAAGACAGTATGAATTAGACACAACAAAACGTTAGAGTACATTGACTGATAGTGAATTTCAGGTGGCTGTGAAAAGTCCTCCCATCATGCCCGTTAAAGAGATTTACAGTCACATAAACAAATCAGTTATAGTAATATAATTATGGAGTAGTATTTACTTCTCTTGAATAATAAGTATTATAAATATTATTTTTCAAATTGTGCTATTGTAGTGTGTGAAACTCATGTTCCTGTCTTTTTTTACTATATTTTCATAGGCTTTAATGAATACTTTTATTCAAATAATAATATTATCAGATGCACAATAATTTCTTCATTTTTTAAAATCGAAACTGTTAGATATTGTTTGCTGCAACATGCTTGTTTTTAACATTCACCTTGTTCAGTGTCTGCTAATGCCATTGTTGAGTTCCTGATCTTCCAGTAGAGATCTGCTTTTTCCTAAGACTTTGTTTGACGGAATTTTGTTTGGAGGACTTATAAAGCAGAAGTATTGGATAATTTGAATGATAATTATTATTCCCATGAGGGATAAGTTATTCTGCCTAATATAAATCTTAATGCGTTTTATAAAAGTAAGACATTTATGTCCAGGTTCATCTTTGGCAGACATACACTTCATATTTAATTATTTAAGTAAGGAACGATGCATAATTTCACTTCAAGATACTCTGCACACAATTCAGAAATTTGAGTGTATTCAGAACCATGTATTATACTATGGTATCACTTCTGTCTTTGAATATAATTTAATTAAGATAATTTTAAGGACAGGGGAGAAGAGGAACAGATGAAGGGGCTTTGTGAATTTTCAACTTCAAATCATAGAACCATAGGTCAGCTTAAAATCACAGAATCAATAGTTTGAAAGTGTTTTATTTTAAGAATTTAATTTAATTAAATTTAAGAATTGCCTAGACATACAATTATTTTCATAATGTTTTAAAGGAATTTTGTTTCTACGGCTGCTTTTCTCACTGCTCACAGATGCAGTGGAAAGGGAGGTGGAAAAAAAAGTTATTTCATGAATTTGGCTTTCATTTATTTATTTCATTGGATGTTAATAATTCAAACAAGATATAGTGACTTACCAGTCATCAGTAAAGTTTCACAATTATTAAAAAAAATGAGATTCGCTGTTGAATACTCACCCAATATTGTGTCTCTCATGTGTCCTTTTTCTGTGTACTTACAATTGGAGGTGCAAAGCCAGTCAAGCAATAACATAGCAGTTTAAACTAAGGGTAGACATTTTTAAAATTGCACAGTGTGAGGTGGAAACTACTTGAAATGCTTAAGAAGCAAGACACAAGCTCAAAGGGAGGTTATTTCCTAGATTTAAAAACTGAATTGGCCATAAGGTGGCAGTGTGGCAAGTACTTTTAAATAGTGTGAAGGAAAAAAGAAGAGGTATAACTCCTAGGCTGATTTCCAAGACGCAAGAACAGTAATACTGCAACAGTTTCAGCGTTTAGAGTTCTGTGTTTTTGTTGGTGGTGGTGTTTTTGCTTTTGATAGTTTTTTGTTTGCTTGTTTGTTTGTTTGTTTGAATATATATCTCAGAACTCAGATCACTGACAAAAAAGCCAGAAAGCCAAGGATTGTAAGTACTTTTGCCAGTACCTGCTTCAAGCAAAGAAGGATTCATGCAAGCCATAGAGAAAATATGTAAAAAATATGTTAAATATTCAGTCTACAAAATATTAATCAGAAGCAGGATTAAGAGCTCTATTTTGAATATTTTGCATGGTTTATACACCCTCCTTAAAATAAGTTTATTCTTTTATTTAATAAATAGAATTCCTTTAAAATATTAGGAAAATGATTGTATGACAGTAAATGTGCTACACATGTACTTGCAGGCAGGAGAACAATTCTCAAAATAAAAGACTTTCAAACAAGTAAGTTGCAAAATTACAACCCCCCTCCATTTGCTCCTCCTTTATCTTTTCAGTATCCATCTTTGTTATAAAGATTAGACAAAAAATACATGTAAATGTTCAGTCAATTCTTCACTGGCTTGAAGTGTACATCATCTCAAAAGCTTCCACATTCCAGAAAAGAAAAAAAAAAGTCCTCAAAAGATATATGAGGTATCCCCAAAATTCAGATGAAGGACAGCTCTACTTATTCCTCTCACTGGTTTTCAATAGGCTTGGTCTTATCTCTGCATATAAAAAATAGTTGGCCATTCATTCTCAATTCTGAACACACAGATAAATAATGAAAAATTTGGATAAATACCAAATATGCAATTTTGTAACATATGACATATTCATATGAAGTCCTTCTAGAGATAATTTTCATTCTAAAAAAACATTTCCTATGAAGACACATCAGAAATAGCAGAGAATTTCAACTCAATTTTGTTGCTTTATTGTTGGAACCTTTACATCCTAGAGAATTACGCTAATGTGAATGGGAGGAGGGAACAAATAAATGTTCTAAATTAATGCATTATTTTATTTCCCTTACAACACACTGCTGATAATAATTAGCTTTCCTCTTTAAAGTGAAATTGGTATGCTTAAAGCCTAGTTTCAGTCCCAAATCTGAAGTGATTTTTTTGCCATTAATCCTTGGGATTTATTATTGTTATTGTTATTATTATTATTATTATTATTATTATTATTATTATTATTATTATTATTATTATTATTATTATTATTATTATCCAACCGAATTAAATAGACCACAAAGCTACAAAAAGCAAATAAAAACAGCCTACATTCATGGTGACATTAGTCTGTAATTTAAGCACTTCTTGATGCATTTATGGAGGATTGCAGAATAATTTTTATACTTCACAAAAGAGCTTAAATTAATATACTTTTTTTTTTTTTTACAGAATAATTTTTATCAATGCCTAAAAGTATGTATGTAGTAATTGGCAAGCACAGTAACTTTGTAGTTCTCATAAAAAGGCAAGTCCGCAAGCAAAGAATTACATGTATTACCAGAGTAGAAGTTGCAAAAAGTGCATTTTGATAAGGCTTTATAGGTATTGCCTTAAAATCTAATGCTTACAACTATCAATGACAATTTTCCCTCTTTTTGACAATTATTAGATTAGTGCTGACAGTAATATTTTTTTTAACCCGCTAAGTGCTAAGCTTAGGCTTTGATGGAATATTTAGATATTTGTAAAATATCCAGAAAATAAAACAACAGATAAAAATCAACTAAAATCAGAATTAGAACAAAACAAAACAAACAAACAAAAAAAAAAAACCAAGTTAACTGCTATTTTGATCACCTAGGACCTAGAAGTTATGAGAAATAACTTCCACTAAAAGAGAAGAAGAATATACTCCACTAGCAATGTAGTGATACGAAGGCTACTTGGTGCTTACGCTGTCCAAACAAAATGTTTAAAAGAATAATTGCTAGGTTTGCATTGGCTTTTTTCTCACATAATGAGAGCAATTTGCTCTTGAATCTCACGAGTTACAAGTGCAAGCTTGTAGCAGCCTACCAGGCCAATCTCCCTGAAGACACTCGTCCTAGAAGTAGGAGCCTGCATCCAAGGCTTGCAGCTCCGGATCTTGTCAAACTGGGATGAATCCGATTCTTTCAGCCCTCAAATTTCTGCTCTTTCTGCAAGGATATCTGCAACACTGGTATCATTCACTAATGAACATCTTTAGGCATCCTGCTACTGGCAGCAGGGAAGACCTGTATGCATCCTGTGTAGAAGAAGCCCATTCTAGAGCACAGTAAGTGTGAGAGTGAAGTGCAGCAGAGAGAAACAGATTGACCTCATCCACCTCTATGCTGACTAGAGAGAAGAGTGAAGTTGTGATTAGGAAAGGGATAGGAAAGGTTCTGTTTTCATGTTTGCTTCCCATTACTGAAATGTGTTTGAATTGGAAAGAAATAAAAGAGAGTATGGGAATAAACAGAAGTGTGAGGTTTGTTGATTTGTTTTTCTTTAATGATGTCAATTTCTGCTCATATTTGCTTTCAGACCCTTTGCTGTATTTCCTTCATAATTAAGAAGAAAACCCAAACTGAATCATTTAGTAATTAACAAACCTTGCTTGTGTTCTTTTACCTAACTACAATTTTAAACATGAATAGAGAGCATTAGGCATGTGGAAATCCAAAAGGCTTTTTTCAATATCCACGTTCTTCATTCTTACTGTATTGATTTTAACAGCATGGCAAACCATAGAGTCATAGAATGGCTTGAGTTGGAAGGGATCTCAAGGATCATCAAGTTCCAACCCCTTGCCATAGGCAGGTTTGCCACGGTCTTCTTAGAATGAGCCCGCTATCTAGTGGAGACCATGTTTCAGCCTGTGGTTTCAGGTTAGATATAAAGAAAAAATCTTTTTCAGAGGAAGTGCTGAGGCCCTGCAACAGGTTGCCCAGTGATGGGGTTGATGCCCTGTCCCTGGAGACTTTCAAAGTGAGGCTGGATAAGCTCTGGGTAAACTGATCTAGCTTTGTGTGTCCCTGTTCTCTGTAAGGGAGTTGGACCAGATGGCCTTCCAACTCTAATAGTTCTATGATTCTATGATTATGTGTGTTCCAGGGAGGGAAATCCAAGGATGAAGAGTGGAATAAATTTAGCCAAAAAAATGTCAATAGGGAAAAAAAAAAACATTACTTTGTCGCAAAGGAAAATGAAAGATTCCTTAAAATAACTAATAATAGATATAGAAGCTGTTGTGCAGTAGAAAAATGCTTACTGAGACTGAATCATGCTAATGCAAAATATTTTAACCATCCCACTCTGTCCAAAATCTTAAGATTGTATGAATCCCATTAGCACACTATTCATCTAACTCCCCTAATTATTAGTGTTGTAGTGGTACTTCTACATTTTCTTTAATTTTGCTGAAAATGTATAAACGTATTAAACAGTAAAAAACATCTTTTCTTGAGTTTAATACACATTTCAATGAGTGGTTTGCTTTTATAATCAGAACACCACGGTTTGTTTGAGTGGACTAAATGTCATGAGAACATTATCATCACCTGAGGTAATCATGCTGAATTTAAACTGTGGGACTTTAATTTGGAATGTTATGGTCACCATGCACATGATTTTCCTGAGAAAACCTAGTATAATTATGCTGTTATTTTGCATATTATTCCCCATGAGCAAATTAAGATTAAGTATTTAATTCTGTGGATCCTTGTGATTCTGATGAACTACTTCATGATCCCATACAAAGCAACAGTGTGTACGTAGTGATATAGAAAAAAATCACATTTTAATTTTTTCAATCGATGGAATAAATTATGATATTTTGGGGAAAAAGATATGAGTATTGATTTAGTTTAACAATCATTCAGCTATATGTTTATGTAAACATTTTTATGCAAGTTTTGGCTATACAATGATTTGAACAAGAAAGTAAACGCAGGAAAAACAAAGAACTCCGTTTATGAAGTCATTAGCTCTATTTCTTTATTTTGATATATTGTAGAATGTTGGTTAAAATCATGTTTTAAATATTAAAATGCTATCTATATCTGCACTGGTGAAACATCTGTTTCATGTAAGTTTATGAAAGACATGGTTTTGTATTTTTACAGAAACTTCTTTTGTCGAAGAAATTTCACCTATGACCATTGCTTGTGTATCATGACATCGAAATATTATGAAATATTAAAGTATTAATAAATAATTATATAGTATTAATATTATTAGTATTATTATATTATTAATATTATTAGTATTAGTATTATAGTATTAATAAATAATTATTAAATAAATAATCATTAAAATATTAATATTAAATATTCTAAGAAAAGAAAAGAAAGGATAATAAACACCCCTTGTGCATTTCTATCATTAGCGAGTAAGATTTTTTTTTGCAAGTTTACTCCAAGAATCAGTACATTTTTCCAAGACAGGTCCCTATTGCTGTGAGCTACTGAAAAGTCTGTTACTGACATGAACAGGGTGATCATCCACTGTTTGTCATTAACTTTTTGTTGCTAAGTTATTTTTTGCAATTTCTTTACTTTTCTTCCTAAGGTATGGGAAGAAATAGGGATATAGTAATCAGATAATATCTTACTGAAATTCCAAGATATTGGAGCTATTATTTAGAAATCATTTTCACTACTTCACTACTTGCAATTTATGTTAGGAAGTATTTGTTTATTCTCTGAAATTAATTTTTAATAATATAAACTAAGATCCATGACTTTACTGTAAGTTTTAACAAATTCCTTCTACTCACCATATATCAAAATAATAACAAAACATTAGAAGATAAAATAGCATATAGAATTGTCTTCCATTTCTAATTTGAAATGCAAAATTGTTCTATCCTTCCACCAGTTCAGCTGGATAACACTCAGTCAAACATTTTTGGGTGCCAAACTACAGAAGGTTATTCTTCTCTATTTTGTTTTGTCTTTCATCCCACACTTTCACTCATAGAAAAAGTATTTTTTAATCACTGTGTATAGGACAGTTAGTAATAATAGACTCACCAGAAGTTATAGCATGAGAATCACATGATAAAACTGTAAAAGAGCGCTGACTAACTTGGTGATCATATGGCAAAAGTGTAAACTCTATAATTGAATATTTTTAGTACATTTTTTGTAAGTTGTAACAGGAGAAAAATTATCTGTAGTCAAAGTATAATTTTGAGGCATTCATCCTTTTTTCATTTCAAACTTAGTTCAAAACTAAAAATCCAAATCATAAATCATACACCCATTTCCTTGAGATTCAATATCTCTGTGTTATATATTTATATAAAACATTGAATCCTTGAGATTCAGTGTTCAATTATATAACACACTGAATCCTTGAGATTCAATATCTCTGTGTTATATATAATTGTATATTGTATATATAGTATGTATAATTCTATTATTCTATTTAGAATGCTCTATTGTATTAGATATCCTAGTAATGTAATTTATTCACTGTAAAACAACTCTAATGAAGGAATGAATAGAAGGAATGAATAATGAAGCATGGACCACTATACTAATCTGACATTTACTACATTTATCCATCAAAAGGATTAATTTCAAATCAGTTCTCATCTCCATCTCTACACAACTGTACTATGATGGAAAGAATTCACAGAGTGGGAGACAAATCTCCAGGATTGCACTGTTTTTTTATGGATATCCAGATAACAAACAAAGCTCTTTAACGTTTTCCAGTTGCACAGTCACAAATCTAATGAAGCAACTGGATCTTTAAAACTAAGGAACATTCTTTTTTTTAATTGTTTTGTGAAGGAGTAGGGCCAGGGAAAAGTGCATCATTTTAATAATGAGTTCAAAACTATCTATGAATGAATACGTATCTGAGTAATGATAGGGCTTACATCAGAAACACAGGAATCTGAATCAGAAACACAAGACTGTCATATTTATCTTGTCTTTGACAAGATGCTTGGACAAACTCTTGAAGTCTAGGTACAGAAGAGTTTCATATCAACTGAAATTTTCTACTGCCTGAACATTGCTTCTACTCGATATTAAGAGGGTTTATAAGCTTCTCAGATTTTGTTTTTAAAATTTGCCTTGGACTGAGCTGTTTTGAATTAGCCACAGATCAGTGAAAGCACCCCATGTGCTATCCTTTGCTATCTCCACAATTAAGAAGGCTTTCTAGAGCTCCTGCTGACACACGAACGGTGCTATAACTGTCTTTCTGTTGCTAAAAAGCTTCCTACATGGTACACCTCAACAGGTTACCTAATATGAGGCCTCTGTCCTTCATGTGTATACCCATGCTCTTGCTGGACTTTGATAAATACACACCATAAACAGAATAAGAAGAGACAGTAAATGGTCAGAGGAGTTTTCTCAATACTATTATATTTGTGTTCACTGAGACTCCTTTTAGAGAGATTTGTACTGGGAGTTTAATTGCTGATAGTCCAAATTTCCTCATTATGGGAGAGAATGCATAAGTATGTATATGTGTGCGCGTGTATATATTGTGAAAATATTGGAAAATAACTCAAAAAAATGACCAGAATAATTTCAGAATATCAGAGTGTATCAATTATCCATGACCAGTAGTCAGATTACCAGTTTTTGTTTTCCAGTAAAATAGATGAATGTCCAGATATGAATGAGTTAAGTTCAAGTCATTCCTCAACTATGTCAATGCACAAAATATAGTTCCACTTTCTATCACAATAGTGGGATTATCACTATAATTGATGAATTTTTTGTCATTCTTTCTCACCAATTTCTTTGTCATAACAATGAGTTATCACAGAATTTTTATGCTTGGTACATTTTATTTTTCATAATGTATTCTCGTTCTTGTTCTTAATGACGAAGGTTGGCACAAAACCAGACAGTATTCGTAACAAAGGCTACAAAAAAGAAAGCCGAACACTTTAGAATCCATCTTTATGACAATTTCAGAACAATGAGAACAAAAATATCACAAAACGAAATAATTTGTTCTTGTGACAATCTTGGCATTGCCATTTCACAACAGTTCAAAATGAATTTTTGAACCTTATAGATTTGCTGTATTAAATTTACTTTGTAATAAGGATGTACTATGGATATCTATTACAATATTTTTAAATGAGGACAGTGGGGAAAAAAAAAGTCAAAATACGCTGTTTTGAAACAGTTGCAGGTTAACAGAAAATACCTTTGGAAATATTTAGGGAATTTCTTTATGAATCATATGAATCACAGGTCCTGGAGGTAGGAAGAGAGTCTAGAGTAAGGAAGACTTCCCATTGGTCAAGGAGGATCTGGTCAGAGACCGTCCAGCCAAAATTAAAGTTCTCAAATTCATGGGCCCCAATGGAATTCACCTGTGCTGAGGAAGTTGGCAGAGGTGGTTGCTGAATTACTGTCTATCATTTTTTAAAGTTCTTGGTAAACAGAAGTGGTTCCTGAGGACTGCAGGATAGCAAATATCACTCCAGTCTTCAAAAAGGGCAAGAAGGGAGATTCAGGAAACTGCGCACCTGTCAGCCTCACCTCCATCCCTGGAAAGATGATAGAACACTTGTTCTGGATACCCTCTCCAACCACTTGGAAGAAAAGAAGGTTATTGGGAGTAGTCAGCAATGATACATCAAGAGGAAATCATACTCGACCAATTTGGTAGCTTATTGTGGTATCATCACTGGCTGGGTAGATGAGAGGAAAGCAGTTGTGTACCTTGACTTTAGCAAGGCGTTTGATGCTCTCCCACAGCATTCTTGTTATTAAATATAGAAGGTGTGAAATAGATGTGTTGATGGTGAGGAGGATTGAGAACTGACTGACTGGCAGAGCTCAGAGGATTGTCGTCAGCAATGCAGAGCCTGGTTGGAGGCTTTTAACTAGTGGTGTTTCCCGCAGGTCAGTAATGGGTCAGGTCTTGTTCAAAATCTTCATCAACAATCTGTATGAAGGAACAAAGCCCAGCCTCAGCAGTTTTGCTGATGATACAAACCTGGGAGGAGCAGCTGATGCACCAAAAGGCTGTGTGACTATTAACAAGACCTGGACAGACCAGAGAGATGAGCAGGAAGGAACCTGGTAATGTTTAACAAGTATAGTGTTATAGTAGTGTATATAGTATAATGTTTAGCATGTGTAGTATACCTGGAGAGGAACAATTGCATGCATAAGTATAGGATAGATGTTGACTTATTGGATATGAGCTCTGCAGAGAAGGACCTGGGTGTTCTGCTGGGCAGTACATTGGCCATGAGCCAGCAGGGTGCCCTTATGGTCAAGAAGACCAATGGTATTCTGGGGTACCATAAAAATAGAGTGGAAAATTCTGGGTTCTTCAGTTCAAAAAAGACAGGGATATCCTAGGAGTCCAGCAGAGAGCTACAATGATGATAAAGGGCTTGGAGTATTTCCTTTGTGAGGAAAGGCTGAGTAACCTGGGTTTGTTTAGCCTGGGGAAAAGGAGACTGAGAGGGGATCTGGTTAATGTTATAAATATCTTAAGGTAGCTAGGAGGCAAATGAATAAGGCCAGGCTTTTCTTGGTGGAGCAGTGGCCTAAAACTTGTCTGTAGGAAGTTCCATACAAATATGCAGAACTTCCTTGTGGTAAGGGTGACAGAGCACTGGAACAGAGAGATTGTGCAATCTCCTTTCATAGAGTTATGAAAAACCTGTCTAGATGCCTACCATTTTTTCATCAGATTAAGATAAAATATCTTATTTAGCTATGTGAATCCACAAATTTATGATCATCTACAGACCTTGGATTCATTACCAACATAGAAGGGAATTAAAAAGGACTTTATTTTAGACAATGTCTGTTTAAAACCCTAAAGAAAAGAAGACACAGCATACTACCATACTACCATACAACAACATTCACTTTTGGTGTCTTGGGCCAACATAATAGAATAGAGGCTATTACTTTCAGAGTAGCCTTGTATTATTAAAGCCAGTGAATTTTAGATCTTGTCTTCTGAGTATTGATGACCAAGAACTATATTCACAATGCTCAAACACTGTTAGAGTATTTCCAGCATTGGAGAAAGTAGAGTCTTGTGTGAAAATGGACAACTGTCTAACAATTTTTGATTAAAACTAGTGGAAATGAATACCATCTGAAATGATCTCAGAAACAACAATAACAACAAAAGAGTGGTAATTATCTACTAAATAAGTGATTTTATTAGATTTGCTTCATATGTAAAATGAATACATAATATATAGATTATGATTCATAGTTAAATTTATGTTCCTTACATTAATTCATTACAACATATATATGCATTTGTTTCATTTTACTTTATTTTTCTTTATTCTTTATTTTTCTTCATTTTATAGGGATATTCTCTCTTATTGCTCAGAGGAAGACATTGAATTTTTGTGAATCGTGCACACATACGGGATTTTCAATAATGTGTAGTCTCTTATTGATATAAGCCAAAATTATACTCTGGGACAACAGAGAGATAGAAACTAGGCTTACGAAGCCTTGGAATGTTTTGCATCCTCTTCCACTATGAACCTTGGGGTTTCTGAGCCCAGTTCTTGCTTGAGTGTAGGTTACTTAGCTCCAAATCACACATGGACACATGCTGTGCTAATGGGTTGAGAGCCGCAAAACACTAGTGAGTGCACTGTTAACAGCAATAGTGTGTTAACATTCAAATCTATCCTTGGGAAACCAAAGGAAATTGCTGGCAATGGTCATGTTTGTGCAGCTGCCAGTAGGTGCAAGAATGAATGCCGTCTTTACAACTCGCTTTCTTACATGTATGTAAAGAGTAGAAAGGCCAGTTTTATCTAAATAATTTTATCCTAAGATGTGATAACTATCTCTGAAAGAAATTGAGTGAAATATATACATATATGTATTTGTTGTTGTGAAATTTTTTGTTTGTTTATTTTGTTTTTGTTATTGGTCTTATTTTGCTTTAAAACACAACCTTGAAATATTTTGTGGGTACATTGTACATAGCATGAGAATACAGGATAGCTTTCTGAAATTACAACTTCCAAATACTTTTCTGAGAAGCTTTAGAAGTTACTAGTTTAGAGTTACAATACTCTACCTTCACTTTTGAGAAGTGTTCACTGTAAAACATACAACTTCCTTCCTGCTGTCCCCCAGAGAATCAAACCAACAGATGCTGTTAACAAGTCTATTTCAGTCTATGGGGATGGCGTGCATCCCAGGGTTTTGAAGGAGCTGACTGAAGTGGTTGTTGAGCCACTCTCCATCATATTTGAAAAGCTGTGGCTGTCAGGTTAGGTCTTGGGTGGTTGGAAAAAGGGTCATGTCACTTCCATTTATAAGAAAGAGAGCAAGGATGACATGGGGAACTACAGGCCATTGAGTATCACCTCTGTGCCTAGGAAGAACAAGGAGCAGGTCCTCCTGGATGACATGCTAGATCACATGAGAAATGAGTGTGTGATCAAGAAAGCCAGCATGGCTTCACCAGGGGAAGGGCATGCCTAACCAATCTTGTAGCCTTCTATGATGGAGTGACAGCACTGGCGGACAAGGGGAAGGTGAACAGTAGCATTTATGAGGACTTGTGCAAGGCCTCTGACATGGTCCCCCACCACATCCTTATCTCCAGATTGGAGAGATGTGGATTTAATGGATGGACCAGCTGGTGGATAAGGCATTTGTTGAAAGATCACCACAGAGGGTGGTGATCAATAGCTCTGTGACCAGGTGAAGGCTGCTAATGAGCAGTGTCCCCCAGACAGTGCTTGGGACCAGTGCTCTTTAACATCTTTATTAATGACATCAATGATGGAGTTGAGTGCACTGTCAGTAAGTTTACTGATGACACCAAGTTGAGTGGTGTGGTTGAAAGGATGCAATTCAGAGGGACCTCAACAGACTCAAAAGGTGGAGCCCTGGAGAATCTAATGAGGTTCAATGCAGCAAAGTGCAAGGTTTTGCACTTTGGCTGGAAGAATCCCAGACATATATACAGACTGGGAGGAACAATCCTTGAGAATAGCACTGCAGAGAAGGACCTGGGGTCCTGGTGGATGAAAAATTTAACATGAGCTAGCAGTGTGCTCTTTCAGCTTGGAAAGCAAATGGTATTCTGGTTCCTCCAAAAGGGGGGTGGCCAGCACAGATTGGGAAGTGATTGTCCCTTTCTACTCTACCCTTGTGGTACTCCATGGAGTACTGCGTTCAGGTCTGGGGTCCCAGCACAAGAAAGATAGGGAGCTGTTAGAGAGGGTTTGGAGGAGGACAACAAAGATGATCAGGGGGCTGGAGCACCTCCCCTACAAAACCTGGCTGAGGGAGCTGGGCTTGTTCAACCTGGAGAAAAGAAGGCTGTGAGGTGACCAAATTGTGGCCTTCCAGTACTAAAAGGGAACCTATAAACAGGAGGGGAGTCAGCTCTTTACAAGGGTAGATAATGGCAGGAGGAGGGGAAATGGTTTTAAATTAAGGGAGGAAAGATTTAGATTGGATATCAGGGGGAAATTCTTTACCCTGAGAGTGATGATATGCTGGAACAGGCTGCCCAGAGAGGTTGTAGGTGCCCCATCCCTGCAGGTGTTCAAGGCCAGGTTGAATATGGCTCTAGACAGCCTGGTCTAGTATTAGATATGGAGGTTGGTGGCCCTGCATGTGGCGGGGCGATTAGAGCTTGATGATCCTTGAGGTCCTTTCCAATCCAGGCCATTCTCTGAGGTAAGCAACTTTTTATAATTACATAAAATGTCCTATGGGGAATTATGGCAAGCAGCTCTTGCTTAGTTCACTGGCATTATTACTAGATTGACTACTTCTTCACATTTTCCCTTTTCTCTTTCCTGGCTGACTTCTCAGTGTCCAAAGTCATTTCAAACAGTATTCACGGCCACTCAACTAATGACTTACATTTGCAAAGAATAACCACTGAATTATCACTTTTTAAGCAAGAAAGCCTGTGACAGTGTATTGTACAATTCTTTTCACAGCTGATTCCTTATCAGAACTTTTGAAATCTCTAGAGGACAGACTATGGTTGCATGGATCTCTACTGAACATGATGGACTTTCAAGTTCCATCATCCTAGACGGCTTAAGCAATATTGGTTATGGATGATCTCTGATCTGGTCCTTGAGAATCATTCTTATATGGAGGTATTGCAATCACTGATGAGTCTGAGCAGTTCTCTTCATTATGTAATGGTTCAGGAAAATCTTATTTGACAGATTGATCACATGCTTCAGAATTAGGACTAATAAATTCAGTTCAAGTGTGATCACTCTTTGGTATAGGTAGAATGGTAAGGAAATCTCTAGCAAATTATAGCTGGCAATAGAGATAGTTTCCAAAGGGCTGAGCGTATGTCCTGAAAGTCAACTTCAGCACACGTTATACAGAAAACAGAACAGAAGGTCAGCTTGAAAGATAGACTTTCTGTTTTGATTTTAAAAAGTTCTGAAAACAGAAGTAGTGATCTAACATTGTAAAACATAACCAAGTAGATAGGGCATTTACAGTCAGGAGATACATCTGTTGGCATAGTCTGTTGCAGCTTGTTTGTGCTAGATTCGGGTGAAGTGTTGTTATTTGCTGAAAACCTTTAAGTCATGTTCCATAAACTAAAAAGGCATAAAGGTCATTACATTTACAGAGAGGAAAAAAATAGGTTGGAGTCTAGACAAAGAAGCACACAACCATCATCTTTGAAGTTGAAAAAAAGAGCACTGATAGAATACTGAACAAAGAAACAACACAATGTTAAGTACTTTGATTGATTTCTTTTCAGAGAGCTTCAGAATTAAAAGGGTCATGAGTAATTGACACAATCCATCCCAACGGAAAGAGAGGAAGGACAGACTCGAAAAACACCCAAACTTATTTACTGGATTCCTAGAAAATTTGTTCTTTCAAATAAAGTAATCTCATTTGTCTTCCCTAGCAAAAGTGTTTATCCACCAGTTGGAAGTTGAGCATTAGCATCACCAGTAATACTTCACCTTTCAGAGGGATATAAGAGTACGTAGGAATTGTCAGTCCCTTCTGTTAAAAATAATTAATTAAATAAATATATAATGAAAACAAATATCTGTATTCAATCTAAATTACCAGTTTTCAAGTTCTATTGCAACTACTATTCCTACCACTTCTGCCTGTGTTTATTGGGCCAACAGTACTAGGTAATGCAGGTGGGCCATGCATAGAGATTGTTATACAAGATAAACTCCAGAGATGCTTTACAGCCTAAATTAGTCAATAGTTTTATAACTGTAGCAGAAACAGCCAGATGTGATTCCTACACTCATCCTCATGTACATGGTACCTACTTCTTTAGTCAGGCTGTCTACTGGGCTTATTCAAATAACATACATTTAAAATTTATTTTGGATTATTCTGCTCAGGCATTACGAAAAAGTATAAATGAACAATGGAGTTATTCAAAAGTCATTAATTCATCTTTTCCAGCAAGCCCAGGAGAACTTTGTAACCGCCCACAGAGCACAAGAAAAATGTGCTGCTCAGATAGAAGAGTGAATAAACAGATGTAAGTACACACGCATGAACTGACAAACACACAGAGAGATGTGAAGAAAGGATGCAGACTGATTCCTTCAGCAGAGAATGAATCTAAGAGAGAACTTTGCATGAAGACTGCTCCAGTAGCAGAGAAATGGGTGGATACATCTAAGTATTAGTTCTCCAAAAATAATCAGTTTGGTGGTCTTCAAAGTTGCATTTTGTGTTTTAACCAGGTAATAATACAAGAATAATCTAAAAGTGAATTTCATAAATTTTAAAAAAAAAAAAAAGCAAAGCAACAGCAACATTAAATTTAAAATATATGTTTAAAAATATGAGGGAGAGGTAAAGACATCTCCAGACACAATATCAGAAAACAACAGTGCAGCTAATACTTGAATTGAAATGTTTGAAAACCGAATGTTAATATTCTAGACACCTGTTTTTCTAAACAGTCATAGAAATCCAATTCTCTCATCCCTTCAAACACAACGATAATATGCTACAGAAAAATGAGTTTCTCAAATTTCTACTTTGTTTGTATTTTTTTTAAACAATTCCCATTACTGAGTCCTGTGATTTCACTAGTTTCATAATCCTCTTTTAACAAGAGAGTTAACACATAAACTCTAAATGAATGTATAGAATTAGTTTATAAAATTCTTCAATCACCACACACAAATTTCATTCTGTGTTTTGGACAACCGAATTTTAGGTAACATTTATATGTATTGTAATGATGATTTTAATAGAGAAATGTTGAGCATTCAACATCTGTACTTAAATGTATTTCACAATGTTGCATTAATTATGACTATTAATTAACAAAAACTGCAATTACTTTTGAAATACAGGTTGTACATGTGTCACTTCTATATAATCAAGGGTTTACCATCTTTCAGGTGTTTATAGTTTATCCAGCAATTTAAAACATTAAACTGCTGATTTTTTTAGTCTTTGTAATACCTGGATCAACTCGTATAGAGTGATTTAAGAATATTTTTCTTAAGAAATTAAGACTCAATAAAAGATGCAAATATATATTTATTTAAATAGAAATATTTTATGCTATAGTAGATTTTTATATACATTGCAATCATTAATTCCTACATAATTTTATTACAAATAATTAGTATATAAAAACATATAAACAAATATTTTCAAATTCAACTGCCCATTAAATTATATCACTTGCCAGATGAAGGCTTTAGACAAATTTGAAAATATATAATTATCATCGCAATTAATCTAAAAAAAAAGACAGATATTATTTTAAAATGATTTTTCTATCCGTTGTCATTAATCAGAAATGTCTGTGTTCTTTTAGTGTGTACGGTCATTGTCCGACTTAAGACCCTAAGGTTTATTATTATTATCGTCATTATCATCACCATCACTATTATCATCATTACTGCCATTATTGTTATTCTTGCTATATTATTCCTTAGCTAATCATTCAGTAGCTACCATCTTTCTGGTCAAAGCTTTTTTTATTAAAAATTGTATTACATTTTTTTTCAAACTGAATGCAAACATGTACCTGCGTGAAGAATTTTTGATATCATTATTATTATAGGAAGCCTGTTCTTAGTCCTTTTTCATGTTTCTCAACTTTACCTCTGTTAGTTGACCTTCTGACAGTCTTTCTGATCCAGTGTTAAAATAACTTATATCTCCAGTTTTCTTGGCTTTTCTACATCTAATATTTAGCTCTAGCCTAGGTTTATTATTGTTATTGTTGTTATTATTGTTATTGCTATTGCCTCTAATACTAGTACTACTACTACTAATGGATTTCCAGGCAATCTGTGTTTCCAGTTGTGGTCATTTGCCTTCAGTTTCACTGATGTATGCACTGTGCTGATAAGTACTGTGGTTCATTTTCCTCTTGGCTAAGCACAGTTAAAAAATAAAGCAGAAAGAGGGAGAGGGAGAGATAGAGAGAAAGAGACAAAACCTCAGATTGATAATTACCATAGCTGGAGGCAGGGATGGCAAAAACACACTTGATTGATTTCTAACCTTCAGTAATATGCAAAAGAAGTATGGCTGGTTCTGAAGAAGAAGAGATAAATAAATAAATAAATAAGTACCCAAACCCATATGATACCTTCTTGTAGTTTAAATGTTTTTTCACTGAATTCCTCAAAATTTCATTTCATTCAGCATTATCAATGTGAGAATATTTTAATAAAGGGCAAAATTTTCTCTGATTATTAATTCCTTCTCACATCAAAAGCACTAATCCCAATATTCTGTGTTATCATTTCATATTACATTTTAATTTGTTAGTTCATCTGAGTGAACTGAGTATGTTAATAAGTAAAGAATAATTTGTCATGATTGAGTGATCTAATAAAATATGCTGGAAGGTGAAGTGATTAGTAAAGAGAAATAGAAGATTACAGCCTTATGAAACACTTTATGAAATAGAATTTGTGTGAACAAGTGTTTGTATCTCACAGAGTTATGGGAAATATTGATTTTAGGTGCACTTTTTTCATATGCAAATAGAATTAGTGTATGTAATTTTCTATTTTTCTTGCTCTGAAAAGAAACATACAAACAAAAAAAATCCAGTATAAAATGTAATTCCTTTCTAAATACATTTTATTTCAGAAATAGCTGTTGGCACTCTTAGATGAGTAATTGTTTAGTGATTTTATTATATAGTAATTGTGAAGATCCAAGATAGACCTAGCAAGATAAGCACATAAACTCAGAAACTTCCACAAAGTATTTATCAGTATGTCTGCATTTTGCATGGTTTCTACCACTAGTACCTTATAATTCCTTTATCCAGATCTAAGTAATGTAAAGTGGAAAAAGAGGCACCTTGATTAAAGTGTATAAGCTGATTAGAATTAAAAAAAAAAAAAAAGACTATGGAAAATCATGCTTTTATTTTAAGAATAGAACACCTATTATTTAGTACCTATTCTTTCTTTATCTTGCCAAAAAATTTATGTAGCTATCTCTAAAAATCCACCCACCACTGAGACTTTATTTTATTATAACCATTTGCTACACCATATAACCTGATGACATCATAAATAACTGATATTATTTTTAAGGCTTGCTTCCTCTGTAGATACTTTTATATTGCATACCACTGAATGTTTGAGAAACAGCAGCATTATTCAAATATTCTATTTGAAATTAAGATGGTCCATTTCTGTTTCTCTTTTTTTTTTTTTGTAAGATCTGTGGACATGCTCAGTCTTTTACCATGTGGCATTTAATATTAAATCACATATTAAAACAGTTTTCAGTGATGGAACTTGAATTTTCACTGCTGAAATCTGAATCTCTAAATGTTTCCTTGTTTCCACATACGTTTTTTATGAGAGCTAAGCAATGAAACAAACAAACAAACAAACAAAAAAAAAAAAAAAAGAAAGGAAAAAGAAAAAAAAAGAAATTTATTCTAGCTTCTGTCCAAAATTGCTTCTGCCAAAACAAAAGAAGGAAACTGGTCCTAGACCAATTCCTTGGAAGGGGAACAGGTAGTCAAATAGGATGATTTGATTTTAATCAGAGGGAATTTTCCTGCCCATCAAGGCCAGGTCTGGAAGTACGCTGATCTGGTAGAGCTCTTCAATTATTACCTTCTTCTAGTAATTCAGATCGACAGCAATGATGTTAGAAGAAAACTGAAAGATATCAAAAGGGACTTTAGTGTACTGGGGCAGTTGGTTGAAAGAGCTGGAGTTCAGGTGGTGTTTTCTTTGATTCCTTCAGTAGCAGGGACAAATGTTGAGAGAAATAAGAAAACCCACCTGGTTAACAGATGGCTAAGAGGCAGGTGCCACTGAAGGAAATTTACTTATTTATTTAATCATGGGGCAGTTTATTCATCACTTGAGCTGCTGGAAATAGATGAGGTCTGCCTGTCTCAAGTGGGGGGGGGAGGACTCTAGCTCTTGGTAGGGTTCATTGAGAGGGCTTTAGACTAGTTTTGAAGTAAAACCAGGCTCATTGGAGTTGAGTTTAGGAGCAGCATACTAGAGCTGGGGATAAGAATAGCTTAAGTGCATCCATGCCAATACATGTATCATGGATAACAACAAGGGAGGCAGGGGCAGAACTAGATGCCATTTTGCAGCAGGGAAACTATGACTTAGTCACAGTCACCAAAACACGGTGAGATCATTTTTATGACTGGAGTGCTGCACTGGAAGGCTATATGCTCTGAAGTAGGGGTAGGCAAGGAAGGAAGTACAATGAGGTGGCGTAGTAGACGCTTGTCTACAGTAGGGATCTATAAGAAGGAGGATCTAGGTAACTAAATTCTTATCAGCCTGACAGGAAAGTTCATGGAGCAGATCATCTTGAGCACAGTCAGACCTATCCAGCATGGGTTCATAGATGTAGTCTATCTAGACTTCAATAAAACCTTATCTCTCACAGTATTCTCCTGGATAAACTGTCAGCCCACTGCTTGGACAGCTGTACTTTTCACTGAGTAAAAAATAAGCTGGATGGTTGGGCTCAGATTATGATTGTAAGTGGATTTAAATCTAAGTGGCAACTGGTCATTAGTGGTGTTCCTCAGGGATCAGTATTGGAGCCAGTGTTGTTCAATATCCAGACAGATGACCAAGATGAGGAGATTGAGTGCACACTCATAAGTATGCAGAAGACACCAATTTGGGAAGACATGTTGATCTGCTTGAGAGAATGAAGTCTCTATAGAGGGATCTGGATAGGCTGGATCAACAGGATGAGGCCAGTTGCATGAGGTTCAACACGATGAAGTACTGGGCACTTCAGTTTAGTCACAGTAGCCTCATGTAATGCTGCAAGCGTGGGGCAGAATGGCTGGAAAGCAGCAGTAAATAAAAGCAGCTGGGAATATTGATCAGCTGCCATCTGAATGGTATCCTGGGCTCCATCAGAAGAGAGGTGGCCAGCAGGGATTGGGAGGTGATTGTCACTCTCTATTCTGCTCTTGTGAGGCCCCATTTGGAGTACTGTGTCCAAGTCTGGAGCCTCCAGTACAAGAAAGACCGAGAGCTTTTAGAGAGGGTCCAGAGGAGAGCCACAAAGATGACCAGGGGTCTAGAGCACCTCCCATATGAAGACAGGCTGAGCGAGCTAGGCTTGTTCAGCCTGGAGAAAAGAAGGCTGAGGGGTTACCTGATTGCAGCCTTTCAGTACCTAAAGGGAGCCTACAAACAGGAGGGGAATCAACTATTTGAAAGGGTAGATAACATCAGGACAAGGGGAAATGGTTTTAAGTTGAGGGAGGGAAGATTTAGGTTGGATGTCAGGAGGAAATTCTTTACTATGAGAGTGGTGCAGTTCTGGAACAGGGTGCCCAGTAGGTTGTTCCTAGAGGTGTTCAAGGCCAGATAGGATGGGACCCTGGGCAGCCTGGTTTAGTATTAAATGGGGAGGTTGGTGGTCCTGCATGTAGCAGGGGGGTTGGAAATTCATGATCCTTGAGGTCCCTTCCAACCTTGGCCATTCTGTGATTCTGTGATTCTGTGAATGTGAGCCAGCAGTGCGCCCAAGTGGCCATGAAGACCATGGCATCCTTGCTTTTATTAGAAGTACTGTCCTTAGCAGGACTAGGAAGGTGATCATCCATCTGTACTCAACAATGGTAACACTGAATTGTGCTCTTGTTGGACCCCTCATTACTGGAAATACACTCAGGCCCTGGACCATGTCCAAACAAGGGCAACGAAGTTGCCATAGGATCTGCAGCTCAAGTCTTAACGAAGTCTGGCTGAGGGAACTGGGATTGTTTAGTCTGAAGGAGACTCATGAGACCTTATTGCCCTCTACAGCTACGAAAAGAAGCAGGAGATGCGGATGGCTGTGGACTGAAGTTAGTCTCAGCCTTTCCTAGCAATAAATAAGTAAACTCTATGGGTGAGAAGAATAATGGTGGAATGATAATTCTACTGGGAATTTTGTTCCACAGAAACTCAGATTTTCAGGTCTTCTTTGCATTCTTATTTTATAGAAGGAATTTTACTTTTTAATAAGTTCTCTGAACTTTTTTTGAGTAATCCTAACTTCACATAGCATCTATTTTTTCCTGTTACAGATTGCAGCTTAGAAGTCGTAATGTGAGTAATTGAAAGCCCTCTTATAAAGCTCATCTCATTAATACCGAAATTTGAGTGCTTCCACAGTGAAATGTGGCAGCTGTTAAACTGTGAGCACCAATACTGCTCAAGAGCTCAGGACAGTAAAAAAGAACACTGTATCTAATTGAAACTGCAGGAGAATTGTTGTTAGACAGAATGCAATTATCCAAACTGGAAAGTTTCCAAAATACTAAGGCTGACATACTATCAGATCCCTTCATGAAGGAAAGGAGGGGTGAGCAGATTCTAAAATTTCTCTCTCCCCCTCCCACCTCCTCTTATCTCGTCTGCCCTTCTCCCCCACTTTCCTCCGGTTAGGTTAAAGTAATACTGACACTCAAGGTCCAGACGCATTTCTCTACTACAGTTATCTTAAAAATACTGGCACTCTTATAATTACATCTGTCTAAGTTGCGCGGCTAAACTGTGACTTTATAAGAGATCAAAATAAGTCTTGCACTATGTAACAATGTTATGAGAGAACAACAAAAAAAAAAGAGACAGAGAGGGCCAGACGGAGGAAGCGATCACCCTTCTGCGTTCCAGTGTTGTTCCACGCAACGGCAAAGGGAGGGAGAGTTCCTTGGTTTATGAACACGCTCTTCCCGAAGTTCTGAAAGCTCCCAGAGCTCCTGTGAGTCTCCTTTTATGCCTTCAAGATTTACAAGTGTGCCGTCCCAAGGTCGTGAACAAACGAGATGGCAGTAAGCAAATTTGTCAAAAGTTAATTTGAAGACAAAACTTATGCTGCAAAACAGGAATGTTTAGGAATGTTTTCAACAGAGCAAGGCCGTTCCATTGTTTTCAGGGCTCCATCAAGACTCCAGCCTTCAATTTGTTGTCTTGGCAACGGTCATCTTGCAAATGTCTTGCAAATTCCTGGTGTACCACAGATATTTTTCGTTGGTTTGCTGCATCTCTATGGTGAGTGATCCAAGGGGAAGAAAATGACATTATTATTGTGCTACACCAATGTGTAACTCATCAGTTTGCTACACTAATGTGTAAATAATGTATTTTTATCAAATTAAAAAATAAAAAAGATCATTTTTGGAAGAAATTAGAGGACATTTTAAGATCAGAAAAAAATACTAGCTCTGCAGAAGAAAGGTTCATCAATATACTTCCATTAGCCCAGTTCTGCTTTTGTGTGTATTGTGTTCTACAAATACCCTGAAGAAATGCGCTCTCTGAAGTCGAAGGCTGTGTGCTGGGCCAGAAATGCAACATTTCATAAAGAATATTTTTGGAAGAATTACACTGCAATATGAAAAGCAAGTAACAGCAGGAAAGTCATTCTTCTTTCAGTATTCTGCTTACTATGTGTATGCATTGGGATCTTTTGATGTATCATTTATATCCTCACCATTACCGTAGTCATTCTTCTTTCAGTATCCTGCTTACTATGTGTATGTATTGGGATGTTTTGATGTATCATTTATATCCTCACCATTACCATATTGCCACTTACCCATTTGCCAAAGCAAGCACTTGGCTTTGGTCACTTCCTTACTGCATGCTTTTTCAAGTAGGATGTTTTCTTATAAGATTATCTTTCATAACTTGTTAACATAAAAGTTATATTAATTTCATCCACAAGAGATTGTCCCTGTCCTTCACATAGGTTGTGTCAAGCAATACAAACTTTATAGCAAGGGTGTTAATAGTATGCCAAGATTCAATAGATTCAAAAAAGCATCCTCTGAAAGTTAATGAATTCAATCTACAATTCAGCAGGAAGGAAACATTTACAGTCAAGAGATGGGGCAGAAAATTCTATTTCCTTTAGACATCTGAGACATGCTGCTTCTGAACTACTTTCACAGAGGGAAGTAACACTAAAACTAGAAAGACAAAAGATTACTGCAGTTATTAGCAATGTTGTATGCTGTCAAGACTGTTAAAAATTAGTTGTGTGAACTAATAAATGTGAACAAATTAATGATAACCTATCAAGTTGTTTTGAGTTTTTCACTAAACGGAAGGTCTAAATAAGCCTCTTTACTGCTACTACCACTACTATTATTAAAATCATCATCATAATAATAAGCAGCAGCAAAAAAACACACCTTTACAAAAAACAAAACAAAACAAAAAAAAAAGCCATGTTTTAGCATTGAAGATTTAGCACTGTTGCATAGTTGTTTAAATCAAGCTAATAGGTAGCAGAGAGGCAGAAAACCTAAATAGTTAAGAATATCTACAGGAAAGGATAAGAGGAAGATGAAAGTTAAGCTGTCAGTGAGATTTCCAGTGAGAAGAACTTGAGGGTCCTAGTGGATGAAGGGCTGGACATGAGCCGGCAGTATGTGCTTGCAGCCCAGAAGGCCAACTATTTTCTGGCCTGTATTAAAAAATGTGTGGGCATAAGGGAGAGAGAGGTGATTGTCCTCCTCTACTCACCTCTTGTGAAGCCCCTTCTAGACTACTGAGTCCTGGGGTCCCCAGGACAAGAAGGACACAGAGTTCTTGGAATAAGTCCAGAGGAGGACCACTAATTTGATCAGAGGGCTAGAGCATATCTCCTATGTAGAAAGGTAGAAGGAACTGGGCTTGTTCAGCTTAGAGAAGAATAGCTTCAGACCTCATTGTGGCTTTTGAATATTTAAAGGGAGCACATAAACTGCAGGGGCAGTGGCTGATTACAAGGGTGGATAGTGATAGGACAAGTGGGAATGGTCTTAAAGTAAGACAGCAGAGGTTTAGATTAGTCACTAGGAGTAAGTTTTTCACTCAGAGATTGGTGATGTACTGGAAGAGGTTGCCCAAGGAGGTTATGGATGCCCTATCCCTTGAAGGTCTGTCTGAAGGTTGAGAGTCGCTGTATGTGTACAGAGGAGAAATAACACTGCTTTGATTTCTTTAGTGGATGCAATGCGTGCTTCTGCTGGAAAGACTTCAGCAGGCTCACATCAAAAGCAAACATAAAATACTGCTACTGCAATAGAAAAATAAGGTGAAAACAATAGATATATGGTATATCTCTGTATATAGATATATATGGTAACAATATAAATATTTCTGTAATAGTATTCTACTTAAGATGTCTTGAACTGACAACATAATTTTCTGGTAAATTTAAAAAGGAGTTAAAGACAAATATTTCATTTGTAACTGCGTTGTGGTGTGACATGTTAATGTGGGCATTGTGGGCTGATCATATGGCATAGTTACCATCTGATCACTCACAGGTACAGTTCTGCTGCCAGAAGTCACTTACACAGATTCTGACCCCCTCCTCCATTCAGAGATTCTGATACTCTTTTTTTATCTTTTAAGCTAATATGAATTAGCGTGACATAATTCTGACACCACTGTCATTGCACATTAATATAACTATTCTCTTTGGCTGTAGCATAGTCATGCAATGATTTCAAAAATAATAATATTAATATGTTTTTTTAAGAGTATGCCATGATGTGTATATGATGAAGATCTACCATATTTGTTATATCATTTTAAGTTTAATGATGAACTCTGAATCATACATATAATAACAAAATTGTATATATTCTTTCAAAATAACTGTTCTGGATTCTAAATAATGACTGTTGCTTACATGTTCTGCTTTTCCCTATGTAAAAGATCTCCATAACCAATATAGCAAAAGTAAACAAATTTGATTTGTATTCAACCTCCAGGCTTTTTCACCTCTGCATTCTTTGAGGATGACATGACACTGAAATAGAAAACATTGTTACACTTCTGGGGACTATCACTACAGGCGGTGAATGAAGATATTAAAAAAAAAAAAAAAAAAAAAAAAAGTTAAAAAATGGCATTAAGTAATGAACGCCTACTTTCAATTTGCTGAGGCAGAAGACAAGGATTAAAACCTCCCTTTGATATTAAAGGAGTTAAAGTTCTTGAAGTTCTTGTTAAATTTCAAGATTATAGGGGGGAAAAAAAAGCAAAAAAAAAAAAAGTATACTGAGTACAGCTTATGTTTCTTAGCTGCTATGCCAGCCAATTTTCATACAATTCTTAAGTAAGTTTTATGGCTACTTTCTTATGCATACTAACACAAAGACATATTGACAAGCCCTCTCAGTGGTTTCCACTATTTGTAAGATTAAAAATGGAGAAAAACAGGCAATATTTTGTCCATGTTTCTTAGTTCATTGTTCTGTTCTGAACATCTGATAAAAAACTGGTGATGTAGGGTTTTTTTTTGTTGTTGTTGTTGTTTTTTTACTAACTTAGAAGTATTTATATTAAGAACTAAATAGATAAGAGAAAAAAACAATGCAACTTCTTCATTTCCAAAGATTTGGTAATATTTGGGAATTATCAGTAGGGGTAAAGTATGAAGAGGATTTTGGAGATTAATATGTTTTCACTAGATTCATTTGTCTGTTCTAATTCAAAATCTAGCAAGATTGTATTTAAGATGTCAAATTCTTCTCTCCTGTGTACTGTCATGTAAGGAAAGTTGCTTATACAGATATAAAATCGACTATGATACAGTGAGGATTCCTGGATGGTATACCAAAACAGTTTTTTGAATGTAACTTTCCCTACTTTTCTTCCTCTTATGTTAATTTATGATGTGTTTATGCACTCATGCCCTGGAGAATGCTTTTCTACTTATTGATTTTCTTAAAATGCTATTTATTTTCATTATGTGGGTTTTTATAAGCTGTGTTTATAAGCTGAAAATTTTATCTGTTTTTATCAATTTTTGTCTGCCAGTAGAAAGATTTTTATATTTAAAATAACTCTTCAGTTTACTGCCCCTATTCTGGATCTTCTTGCTTTTCCATTATGTGTATTTGCCTGTAATTGACATGGAGTTATGTATTCCCTAGCTAGCTGGCCTTTGCAAAGAAAATCCTTGAAGGCAATCAACAAACTCAATTACCACATTTTCTTAGCTTGTAAGTCCTAATAAATCAATATCAGGCAAATATTCATATGTTAAAGGTTAAATATTTTAAGCCTTTTGACAGTAATTGAGTGCATTTTCAAGAGAGGTTTAATGTTGATAGAGATTCTTTCCGTTTCATTACCATTTGCCTCTGATAGTGAATATTTTAAGCTTACTGACTGACACTTCACATTTGACACAAGTAATATACAGCAGTCAAATCTAGTTTAAAGGCCTCTAGCTGCAACTTTATTATGAAATACTTTTCCATAAGTAAAGTTAATGTTTACTCTGTGGCTTTCTATCCATGTTAGCAATATTCACACACACGTCATCAGAACTACAATTGCTGAGATCACATATTTCCTATCAGTCCAAGTCCCAAAAGAAGGATCAGACTCTCTTGATTAAGATGTCTCCATAGTAAATTTGAGAATAGCTGTTGATATCATTAATATTTGTCTAAGCATGATGAATCCCTTTTAATTTTGAACTATGAAACAGCAATTGCTGTTTTTCCAAAAGGCTATATTTCCAAAGAAATTAGTACATTCAGAAAAACACCTGAATATCTAATATACACAGATGTCTTTGGAAATGGTGTTGTTGAGGGTTAGATGATTAAATATTTCAGCAAATTTACACCTATATTTCAAGTAGAAGTGGAATATCCTCTGAAAGACTTAAGGAATAGGCTTCTTTTATAACATAGACAAAATTATGTCTGAAGAGAGAAATGCCACCCAGAATAACTTTTCCTTTTCTATATTTTAACATCATGGACACAGGAAGATTACGGACTATATATATTGGCGTTCAGAGCATTATGAAACTTCTGTTCAGTGAAAACTTATCTGTATAGATTGGAAAGGATCTTGTAAGGTTCAAGAAGGGCAAGTGCAGAGTCTTACACCCAGAGAGGAACTCCATGTATCAGTACAGGTCAGGAGCTCACATGATTGTAAGGAGATCTGCAGAGAAGGGCCTAGATGTCCTTGTGAATAACAGCTGACTGTAAGCCAGCAGTGGCCAAGAAGATCAATGTATTAAAAAGAGCATGACCAACAGATCAGGGGAGGTTATCTCTCTGCTTTGGCCTGGTGAGGTCATAGTTGGCACAGTATGTCTAGTCCTTGTCTCCTACTTTGTCTCCTCTGTTCAGGAAAGACAGAAAATTTCTAGAGAGTATCCAGTGGAGAACCACAAAAATGATTAGAGGCTTTGAGCATCTCCATTATGAAGAAAAGAGGTTCAGTCTGGAGAAAAGAAGACTGAGAGGGACATCTTAGCAATGCCAATAAATACCGAATGGACAAGAGTCAAACAGATGGGACCAGGTTCTTTAGAATGGTGCCCAGTGACAGGATAAGGAATAAATGGGCAAAAACTGGAATGCAGGAAGTTCCACTTGAACATAAGGAAATCTTTACTGTAATAGTGACAGAGCTGTGGAACAAGCTGGCCAGATTTTTTGGGGGGGAATCTTCTTTGCTGGAGATATTCAAAATCAGCCTGGATGCTTTCCTGTGCAGTCTAGTGTAGAAACCTGCTTTAGCACACTGCTGGATTATGTGATCTCTAGATTTCCCTTCCAACCCTTGTGATTCTGTGATTCTCTGAAAATATTTTTTCTTACCACAAATAACACTGATCAGTGTACACTGGGAATACTTACAAACATCAAGTTGTTGTTGTTGTTTTCTGGTTCTGTACAGCCTGAAAGAAGCAGAGGTATGATGTAGCTCAATCACAGTTTAATGTTTGAGAAGATAAAGTGGGAGGATTACTTTCTGTTCACATATAAAGTGGGTGGACAAATCTCAAAACAACTGAAAAAAAAAGAAAATGCTACCTTCGTCTATTTACGGAGACTGTATTTTTGCCTTTTTATCTGCTAGTTTTTGGTTTTAGATCTACTGTGTTTTGTCTTAAAGATCTCAGAATGTGTCTTTGACCTCTGCTTCTTTTCAGTGGATATATATGTATAGGTATCTGTATTTTTCCCAGTTCCTGACACTCTTCTTGATACTAAGTCTTTATTTCTGGAACTCCTGTAAACATTAACCCTTCAAGTAAACCATAATTCATGCTCAGATCTAGAAAAATGGATAAGGAAGAGTGGAGATGGGATTTCCATTGAAAAGCAATTACTAAGTTACCTGCAAATATTGTTTACTCATACCTCTGACTGCAAAATGTTGGTATTCTGAAGAATGGGTTAGGGAGAGTGATAGAAGGGAGTAACTATTTCGTGAGAAGGCATGTCACACAGAAACCAAATAGACAACACTTGAGTGAGAGGTCACCCCCAAGAGGTGACTACTTACTTGTAGTCAAGACTGGGTTCTTAGTATTTTTTTTATTATTTTACTGCATATTTATTATTCTAAGAAAAATAACTTGAAGTTCAGTAGTTATAATGTGAAATAAGTTTTGCCTTGCCTTCTAGTTAATTGTTTTAAACTGTTATTAGTTAAGCATTTTGAAACAGTGGTGTGTTTTTTCATTGGTGCTTTCATCCTGTTTGTGTACCTAATACTCAACATTTCTGATTATTGCTGGGTTGAAACAAAACCCAAATGATATTGGTATACCGGAATTCAGCTTCCTAATATCTGAAGTAATTTTAAGACCTGTCTGCCCTCATAGTTTCAGACTTCAAACCACCTTAACTCTTTATGAAGAGAAGCAGTCTGAATACTTAGCATTGCATATATAAATATGTGTATATTTATGTATACATATATATATACACATATTTCCTTATATTTGTGCATATATAGCTGTATGAACAGGGGAGGAGAAGAAAAAGAGACGAAAACGGAAGAATAAAACTCCTTAGCTTCTGAGCATTTATTCGTCCTGGATACATGATGATCTTGAAATGTGCACATTAGAGATTTTAGAATAGATATTACATGTGACTAACCCACTTGTGAATAAACTGAAAAATTTCAAATCGATCTGGTTAAACATTCATCCATACAAAATATAAGAGCTCTGAAACGGCATAATGAAACTTTGCACAAAACATACTTTTATTGCAACACTTAAACGACATAGATTTAAGAACACTGAAGTTATGTTAACAGTCTGTCATCTGATTCTTATTTTTTGAGTCTGACTAGAAAAAAAAAAGAGAGAGAATGTGATAGAATATTTTACAAAGCCTTGGAAACCCTTCATTTATGTTTTACATTCTACATTTTTATTTGAATTGTTCCTTAAATTCCATTACAATCGGTAAGCCAATTCAAACCTAAGAAATATTTCAAGAATCACAGAGGTGCATTTTGAAAAGATAATTAATGGCAAGAATACTAAAAAGTGATTTTAGACTTTCACGTATAACATCAATTAAATGTCTAATTACAATAATTAAAATTTTAAAAATCTCAGATATAAAATTTGTAAGAAAATTTGATAGCATTTACTGTATGAGAACAGCAACTTCCAGAAATGCAGTTTTTTTTCCCGACTAATTGATCCTTTCTGTTGTTCATCAAATACTGCAATGTTGATAAATATTAATTCTGACTGTTCCCAATAAAAAATAGTGTATGCATAAAGATATGATACTTGACAAATGCCCTAACAATGATATCTAACAATTTTTTTTAAATTATTTTAGAACTCTATCCTGAGACACAACTACAGGATGTGCCTTGGAGAAGTGTAAGTTGTTTCTTTTATTGCTATGATAACTGTTGGACACTGTATCTTGTCTTGCAATTAAATGAATTCATTTTCCAAGATATTTTTTTAAATAATAAATCTCTATCACTGAGATACCACAATGATTATTCAGGCTTCACTATGATAGTGGAGATTTGCCTGACATCACTGTTCCGAGTACATACATGTAACCATTAACAATTTTTTGTAAGTTAGTAGCAAATATTTAAGCATCTATATTTCATGGAATCATAGAAAGGCCTGGGTTGAAAAGGACCTTAAAGATCATCTAATTTCAACACCCATGCTGTGTCCAAGTTTGTCAACCACTCAACCAAGCTGCCCAGAGCCACACCCAGCCTGGCCTTGAATGCCTCCAGGGATGGGGCATCCATAACCTCCTTGGGCAACCTCTTCCAGTACATCACCAATCTCTGAGTGAAAAACTTACTCCTAGTGACTAATCTAAATCTTTGCTGTCTTACTTTAAGACCATTCCCCCTTGTCTTATCACTATCCACCCTTGTAAACAGCCATTGCCCCTCCAGTTTATGTGCTCCCTTTAAATATTCAAAGGCTACAATGAGGTCTGAAGCTATTCTTTATGCTAAACAAGCTCAGTTCCCTCAACCTTTCTACATAGGAGATATGCTCCAGCCCTCTGATTTCTCATGACTTCCTAAAATTCTACAAGTGAGAATACAACTAGGAAAACATCCTAGATATTTTTATTGAGAAGTAACTTTCCTCTTCAGATAATAAAAATGGAATATGATCTTTCCTTACAAACGAACAGGGAAACAACAAAAGTTTGATAAAATGCACCTCCCAGTGGCTGTTTATTGATGTATATCTTCCACATCTGTATAATCAATGAATGTAAAGATGTTGTAATTAGGAATTATACATGAAAGTTAGGGTAAACAGGTTAATCTCACCAAAGAAGAATGGATGGAGAGGTTGCCCTTATCCTGGGCTTCCTGAGAAGACTCCAAGAGGAGCAATCTCCAAAAGAGATTTTCCCAACTGGTAGTCAGCTCTTAAATGGATTCTAGGAGATGTGGAGCCAGCTCCACCCCTTCTGGCAGATCAGGTGAATTGCCTTCACCTGTGCCCCCAGGGCTGACTCATTGCTTGCCTCAGGTGGTCAATCAGAGGTTCCGGCCATGAGTCACAAGTTCCCATAAAACGTGTAAAGATCATAAGCAAAATTACCGGTATTTTTTATCTTACCTGCTAACTAATGGCCATCCTCCTCTCTCCATTTTTTTTATTTTTTTCCTTTTGTCTGAAATGTCACTTTTCTCTAAATTATGTGGGAAGACATTGTTTTGCTTGTTTTGCCCTTTTAATTGTAGAAAATGACATGAAACTAACAGACAATTTACATAACTCTGTCCAATAACAATTAATGATATTTAAAATTGAAATATTTTTCTTGTTCACATTTTGTATTATTCTCCTAACCGGGAAGAAATCCCAATAAAATTACCAATGGCTCAATGTCATAGAGGCAGTTATGTACATGTTAATAACTGTTAACTGCTGGGAACAGACAAAAAGCAAAATCATTGGTATGTCAAGTCATTTCTGTGTTGAAAAATTGTCATAACATAAATAGGAAAATACATGAATATTAATGCAATTTAAATATTTTCCAAGGAATATAATATCATATGCTATAGCGCTAATAGCTATATTATGCCTGGTGCTAATTTGTGCATTAAAAACAACATAAAATATGCTTACTCAGGAAAAGTAAAGTTACAATAAGCCTTCAGCTGTAAAAGAAAACCTGTGTATGCTTGAAATTTTGCAGTTGAGGTTTGATGTTATCAGTCTAGGACTTGAATTTTAGCTAAAAGACTAAACCCAGTCCCAAAACAAGTTCTCCAGCTAGAAGAATGAACTGTGTCTTACTGAACAAGAAAGGATACAATAGGTCAAATGTTGGCATAATAATAAAAGTAGATAATCTGCACCTATTTTCTGTGAGAATCTTTTTTTTTCTTCTTCTTTTTTTTTTTCCCAAGCATAAAAGCAGTTTCCTACAGCCACTGAAATAACTTGAGGTATATTTTCAATTCTTTTCATTTACACAGTTCCATTCCATTCAACAGAATTGTATTAATTTTCACCATCTCACTTCTTGAACATAAATCTTTATTATCTCAATTAATGAGTTTCATTTTTTGCCTACCTTTGATGTGTTTTTTGAAAATACGCTATCCTTCCAGTCACGTTTTCTGGACAACTAAAAAGTCATTTGGCATAAACCCTTCAGCTTTGAGTTATGCTTCTTTCAGGCTTACTGAGAAATTGGTATGTCACTTGCTTCACAATTGTCTTTCTGTTCTGAAGATATTTTTTACTATTCATAATTGTATCCTGATAATGCCTCAAGATATTTTCTATAGACAAGAGGAGATTAAGTTCAACTGGGAGGAAGAAAGCCAAGACGAAGAAAAGCAGTTTTATTACCTTTCAATTATAAAGTCAAAGACATGAGATCATTCATAAGTAAAGTCTGAACAAAAAAAATTATAAGTCAGAAAGATAAATCTAAATAGAGAGATTTAAAAGCAAAAAAAAAAAAAAAAAGACTCTATGGATGCAGTTTACACTTAGGAAGTAAAAGTTAAAAGACATTTCTGCCAGTGTAGAAATTAAAAAGAGTAGCAAACAGGAAAACATGAGTATTTTGATTCCTAAAATCAGTATTTTGATTCTAGTCATAGAAGCACAGAAGTATAGAATCATTCAAGTGGAAGAGACCTTTAAATGCCAGATAGTCTCAATCTCCTGCAATGCACAGGAACATCTACAGCTAGGTCAGGTAGCTCAGAACTCTGTCCAGATTGACTTTGAATGTCTCCAGGGATGGGGCATTCACTGCCTCTTTGAGCAACCTGTTCAAGTGCATCATTACCCTTACTGTATTTTTTTTTTTTCTTACATCCAGTCTATACCCTCTTTTAGATTGAAGGCCTTCCCACTTGTCCTATCACAGTAGACCATGCTAAAGAGTCCCTTTCTTTCCTATAGGCCCCCTTTAGATATTGAAAAGCTGCTGTGAGATCTCCCTGGATCTTTCTCCTCTCCTGGGCATACAGTCCCAGCTCTATCAGTTTGTCTTTATGGAGAGTTGTTCCTTGGATCATTTTTGTGACTATCCTCCAGAAGATCTCCAACAAATCTATGTCTCTCCTGTACTGAGTACTGCACATCTGGACACAGTTCTCTAGGTGAGGACACTCCAATGGAGAGTAGAGGAAAAGGATTACCGCTCCACCTGCTGGCTGCACTTATTTGGATGCAGCCCAGGATGTGGTTGGCTTTCTGAATTGCAAGGGCACATTGCTGACTCATGTCCAGCTTCTCATCCACCAGTACTCCCAAGTCCCTTTCAACAGGGCTGTGCTCAATTCTTCCTTCTCTCAGCTTGTATTGATAATGGGATTTGCCGTGACAAAGGTGCAACATCTTTCACTTGGCTTTGTTGAATCTCATGAGGTTCTCCTGGTCCTACTGCTGAAGCCTGTTTAAGTCTCTCTGGATGGCATGCCATCCCTCAGGTCTGTCAACCACTCCAAATGGTTGGGGTGTCATCTGAAAACTTGCTGAGGGCATATTGGTGCAGTGGATACCACAGAAGGATGGGATAATAATGCATGGCAAATGAGGTGATGACAGTATCTTCTAATAGGATACAAGCACTGCAGAGCAATAGCAGGTAACAAAGAAGAAAAATTGGCTCAACCCTTCCAAAAATCAGTGACATCTCAAGAGTACAACCTCTATCAGGAAAGATGCTACTCCCTTGTCTGCTAAACCTTAAATGAGAGTGGTGAGGGATGGATCCAGGCTCCACACTTTCAGATCATTCAGGTGCAATCCTTACACCTGAGTTCCTTTGGGTTAGCCACACCTTCAGGTTGTGATCTGGCAATTTTGCTGCAGAAATTTGCTGCCATTCAGAAAAACCTGGGTAGGCTTGAAAAGCGGGCAGACGGGAAATTAATGAGGTTTAGTATGTCCAAGTACAAGGTATCACACTTGAATGGCAGCAATCCCATATATATGGACGGACTAGGAGAAGAGCTCACTGAGAGCAGTCATACGGAGAAGGACTTGGGTGTTTTGGTCCGTGAGAAGCTAAACATGAGCAAGCAAATTGTGCTTGCAGCCTGGAAGGCCACCAGTATCCTGGGCTGCTTCAAAAGAGAAATAGCTGGCAGGGTAAGGGAGTCCTCCTCTATTTTGCCTTCATGCAGCCCCATCTGGAGTACTGTGTCCAGACCAGGGGTTCCCAACACATGAAAGACATGGAGTTATTGAAGTGGTTCCAGTGAAGGACCATGAAGGTAAACTTCTTTTATGAAGAGGAAATTGAGCTTGTTCAGCCTGGAGAAGAGAAAGCTCAAGAGAGAATCTCACTGTTGCCTTTCAGTACTTGAGGAGAGCTTATAAACAGGAGAGAGAACAATTTTTTTACACTGTCTGAAGAAAGATTTATGCTACACATTAGGCTGAAGTTCTTTACTCAGAGGTGATGAAGTAGTTAAATGTTGCCCACAAAAGTTGTGGATGTACCATTAGTGGAGGCATTCAAACCCAGGTTGGATGGGGTCCCAAGTAGCCTTATATAGTGGTTGGCAACTCTGTAGGAGGGTAGGAACCGCCCTTTGACATGGTCCCATAACATATCCTTATCTCTAAATTGGAGAGATATAGATTTGAAGAGTGTATTATTCTGTGGATGAGAAATAGTTTGGAAGTTCACAGCTGGAGGGTTATGGTCAATGGCTCTGTGTTCAGGTGGAGACTGGTAATGAAGAGTATTTCCCAGGCATCCAACTTGGGACTAATAATCTTTAACATCTTTATCAGTGACCTAGATAATCATCATTCCCTGCACAGGAGTGAAGTTCACAGGTCAGTTGTTCCCTGGGTTGGTCTTTCTATCTTTCTTAAAAATGGGTGCAACACCTTTTTTACATTCATCAAAGATTTCTCCTCACCTCCGTGACTTCTCAAATATTGAGCATCTTGGCAGCGACAATCAGCCAATTCACTCAGGAATTGAAAAAATTAATACACAAGCTATTTTGCTGATATCAAAAACATCTTATATAATGAATATATATATAATATATATATAAATAAATGTCTTTTTTTATTTTTTTTTTCCCCTTCTATAATTCTTCATTAGAAACATGAGTTGTAGAAAATACTACACAATGTGCTATTTAGACTTTCAGGAGAATGTATCTGGGACTGCAAATATGTATTCACAGCAGCACCTAACCAGTGACAAAGTCTCACTTTGTCAACCTTTATCCAGTGTGCATTAGTATCATTTTCCCAGGTTGTACTAACCACCAGAACAATTCCTGTACCTGTGTCTTAATAGTATTGGAGTATTAATAGTAATAATTAATAATTAATAGTAATAGTATTGGAGTTTTAACAAAAGCTGCTGCTATAGTTCAGTTCAGTTTGTATAGGATTGTATTTCATACAGGTCTAAAAAGATCTATTAATTTTCACACAACTACTTCATGTCAGCAAAGTTGTGATTAACATAAAAACTGTTATGTGCAATATTCAGATTACAAAGTTATGTCACATGGTAGAGTTTATAGAATTGTAGCTCATCTGGTTAATCCTGGACTATACTTATGGTATGAAGAAATAACAAGTAAACCTTTAAAAATGTTTAATTTTAGAAAATGTATAGATGAACACTTTTAGGATATCAGAAAACGTGATATTTAACTTTAAATTCGTTGTAAACATTGAACAGTTTCCAACAGTTGGTCTGTTCAAAGGTTTGTCTCTCTTGTTACAATGACGAAAAATGCTTTTTCTTACAGTAGAATTAGTATACCCCTCCATCAATGGTTTATGAGCTAGTTTGACCCAGTAATGTTACTAGCGGGGTGGAGGGACCCATGGGTTCACACCTCTAGAAAGGGGAAAATAAAGGGAAAAAGAGATGGGCCCCAAAATAACACTGGCAATGATCTGAGAAGAAACAAACTAATTGACTAAATAAGATATTGGAATGCAAGATAACACATTATAGTGCAATATAATATAATATAATTAAAATTGGAGCTAATAAATCAAATATAATGAGGGAAAGTATCTGAAAAAGCTGAAGGCCTTAATGCTGAGGTGAATCATGTGGTTGGGATGAGCAGCAGGAAGGAGAGACAAGAAAGGGAATAAAGGCAAAGAGAGGGACAGTAGGTGACCTTGCCAGGGGTTATTTCTTCTCTCTGAATGCAAATTCCTCTGATGTATGCAGTTCTCTGCTAGGACTGGTACCCAAAATTTAATCATTAACTCTTTTACTCCCAGTGCACTAAATGATGTTATGATGTTGAATACCGATAGCCCAAAATCATAAACCATGACACCCTCTGAAAATGTTAAGATTAAAAGCTGCCTAAAAAACAGTGTATTCAAAAGAGCTGAAAATAGTCACTTCCAATTCTACTTTTGTTACATATAAATATATGTTAATATTGTTCAACGTCAGCTAGACATTTGAAGAACATTTGATTAGAAATCATCTTCACCTCTGTGTTTCCTTTCTTATGAGTAGACACTAGAAGTGTATTGCTGCAAGGCAGAATAGTAACATATGTAGGTCTGAGTAGAGTACAAAGGTGATATTACAATTATTTTAAAATAACAAGTTAACAGAAAAATATAAATGAGAATTCATACAAAAACTACATTAGATAATGTAGGTAATAATGTGAAGATGTGAGAAATGTTCTTTTTCAGTAGTCCTCAGTCCTAGTAGGCTCAGATAGAAATCACTATGGATCACAGTTTATTTCATGCTTTTGCAAGAGCAGGAGACCTTAAGAAAAGGCATTCATAACTAGAGAGACACAACAGTTCTGTATTTCGTACTTGCTGGTGTGAATTTTTTCCCCTGCTTTCTTATTGGTTGAGTACACTGGAGTTTACAGTCAATTTGACACTTCTAATTTCCTGAGCAAATGCTCCTGCTTGGTTATCTTCTCCCTGTTCTCCTATTTTTGTTTAGTTCTTACCTATTATGGTATGCTGGGATAATCTCTCGTAGTTGCCCTGTGATTAGCATTCAAACCACAAAACTGTTATGCACCAGTGTATCTCCCGATGTTAGTCAAAAATGTAGATCTCCTATTTCGCAAGCAGGAATTTATCTTGTATCAGAGCTCCATGGTGCGTCTTTGGAGTCATAACATCTTATTGTTACGTAAAAACAACATTTATGTCCCCATAGAGATGGTAGTTCAATCTTTGTGAACAATGCCTGTTCCAAGAAAACAGAATAAAAATCATTTCATGAGGTTGAATTTCAGGTTATTACTTAATACTTAAAAATGTTGAAATAAATTTGAAGGAAATTATGGGAAGGACAAGAATGAAAAAAATGAGTGAAGAAATGACTAAAAGAAATTTATTACATATCATTGAAATGTAATCATTTCAAAAGAATCCAAACCTCAAACCTTTAGAAGTGCTCAAGTGTTCACACATTTATTTTGACATAAATAATTGTGAAGTTGCTTTTAAATGAACAACTGAAACCAAATCTATATTTTTAATAAAAACTTGTTAATCAAACCTACTTCAATTTACTAAAGCATGTGACAGCATGACAGCATTAACTGTGTTATCATGCTTTAGCATCTGTATCTTAACAAGATAAAAAACTAGCTCTTCTGCTTTTACATACAGCCTATTTTTTGTTGTCGATATGAATTAAGACTGCTATGTTTGTATGATTTTCAGCTATACTCCTTTACACATCTGCTTTAATGTCTTGGTTCTTAATTGAGGACTAGACTGTCTTACTCCTGAGCAATGAACTAGTTCAAAATTTGGTGGGCTCTTTTGGGCTCTTGAGGTAAATGGTTTGGGGTTTATCTATTTATTTATTTATTTATTTATTTCCAGTTCTGTGTCTATTTCTGCACATACAAAAAAAGTTCTCTAGTTTTCTGGATTTTTTATAATTATTTTGTATTTTATGTGTTCCTTAGCTTATTGGAATTTACAATCCTTTTTGCTTAGTAAAGCCAAATTAGTAGGAAGATGTAATGTTTATAGGTGGTAATGACAGTAATTCAGTTTAAAATGTTCTAAAAGCTGAGATGCATTTAGTAAAACATATCTACATAACACTAAAATATCATAGGAAGAAAAAGTGATACAGACAAGAGCAGGAAAACAGTCCTTTTGCAGTCTTACAAAATTATAATTCAGCATATAGCTCAAAGTAGTGTAGACAAAAAAATCTCAGCCAGAAAACTTTCCTAAGCTCTTTTTATCTGAATCACTTATTTTTTCTCCTTTAATATAGAAATTGATTCTAAAAACAAAACAACACTCTGCTACCTTATTTCTAATATGCTGAGAAATGATTGAAATATTTAGTGTAAAGGTGAGAACTACCCTCTCTGAAAAGTACAGAAGACTTCAGCTGCATTTACCAGTTGGTACAATTTCTGAAATATTTATAATGTATGGCAGGCAACTTGGCACAAGATTGTAGTATTACACTGCTTTTGTGAACTCAGCATCTTGAGAAGCCTATAGACAGCTAGCATTACCACAAACTATAAGGTTTTATTGCTGTGATAATCATAACATACTTTTAAATATGATCTTCTGATATCCATGTTAAAACCCCAGAAACTCATTTTCAGTTTGGAAGCAGCAAATTTACTGAGTTCTTTGTTTCCTCTGGATATCTTCGTTTGAAAGGTAGCAGAAAAAGGTGTCTGTCTTCCTAAACTTAAATATCAAATAGTGCTAAATTTGTTTCTGCAATAAAAAAAATACAACTATTGATGTGCTTTTCTTATGTTTCTCATATAACTGTTTTTATTTTTCACAAGAGCTTTGAAAACAAACAAACCAAAGCCAGTACATTCAGGCTTGGCTCTTTGTTTCCTTACTCTATTTTGAAACCGAGGATGTTGCAAGATTTGCTTCATGAGACTGATCTTAGCTTTTACAATTACTAGGGGTTTATAGAATTTCTTATTTGATTATTTAATATAACATTAAACAAACACTGTTGAGATTCAACAGTCTGCTGACAGTAGTATGCAGTTCTGATAGGTTCTAAAGGCAAACTTCTGAAAAAGCTTCACAACCTGAAAATACTGCTATAAAATTAAATACTGTTTTCATTTATTCAGTATGAAGAGAAAGGTAAAGATCAACTGTGTTACAATAGTTTTCTTCTCTTCAGTTCATAAATTCAATAAATAAGAAGTGAAAAAATGCCTTCAGATGCACTTGGGCAAGTATGTCTTGTCTGCAGCAAAGTTTTTTTCTGTTTATACTGAGTCTCTCTGAATTTTGGATATGAGGAGGTCAGGAAAATAATTTCAGTATCTGGATTAAAATCTTTCCCTGAGGTACTCAATGTTTCTACTCTCATATAGAAACAAAGTAAAGGGAAAACAATTATAAATTTATCATGTGGCAAAGTAAGTCAATATAGTTTTTGCTCCTGTTCAAGCAGTAATGTTTTTTTTCATAGGTTATTACTGTAAGAGCAACACATGATCAAAATAATCTAAGTATAAAATTTTTACCGTTATCATTGATGTCTTAATGATCATGTTTCTGTAAAACACAATAGCATATATATTGCATGTAACAATATAATCAATTACAGCATTTTTCACATTCTTTATTTGCAAACCTGTGCACTGTGACTGTTATTAACATTTTTACTTTGGTGATCTTCAAAAATAAAAAGAGGACTTCTAGAATACGATACTTGAAACAATAATAATATAAAATTAATTTTATATAATTATATATAGATAATTTGTAGACATGTAGGAAGTGTCATTTTGCCTCTGCTAAAGAGATAAACATTTTGCATTATGCAATTCAAACAACATTGCTTTGTTGTACTGCAAGGTTCTGTCTCCTTCTCCTGATATTGTGGATCAGGCTGCCAAATTATTTTCTTTTTCTGTCCCTGTGGTGCTATGTTTACTCATCTGCTTCTAAGTAGATCACATTTATAAGGTAGACACTTTTTCAAACACTTAAATCAGTGTCTGATTTGAAACTCAATCCCAAAGCAAAAGAGATATGTCACTAAACAAATATGTAAAGAAAAAGATCAGAAATACCCTTCTCTATAATCATAACAGTGGGAAGTTCAATATTTCTGTTCAAACAAAAAGGCTGGTAGATGTATTTACCAAAGGCATTATAACGTTTGCAATGGACTTTGCAGAATACAACATTTATAAAAATTTAACAGTGTCTGGCAGGTGCCAAGCATTCTCATGGGAATTGATATTATTCAGATACTGACTTTCATTTGAACTTCAAAGTTTTTTTTTTTTTCTTTTTGTGGATGGCTTTTTAATGGCTTTTGGAAATTAAATAGATTTTTGTTTGTTTAATGATACAGTTGAGAATTTACTTGTGGGAAATAAATGCCAGGAAAGCCAGGGACTATTTTGGACTGTGGTAGTTTTCCTAAGTAAATAAATAAACAAACAAACAAATAAATAAATAAATCCACCCATCCATCCATTCATCCATCCATCCTAGTGGTATAGTGTTTTAAGTGTAATATGAATACATAGCAAGTGTGAGCTTCATCTTTTTCTCTTTCTTTTTTTTTTTTTTTAATTTTTTTTAATATGAATGAAGTAGAGGTATTTTTCCAGTAGTTTTATCTTTCAGTATCCAGTCCTTTGCTACATCTGTTGTATTTTTTCTTTTCTGATATTAGACAAAATATTGTTTTTTAGTTTGACTAACAATTAGCAATAAAATTCAAATAAGAATATAATTTTAAATGTTGGGGAAAAAAGAAAAAAAAAATCAATTGTGTGTTTTTTTTAAAGCCCTACAAGTAGGTGATAACTGTTGCATTCCAGATTTTTGGATTCTAGATTTCTAGTATATATATTTGAAGATGACACAAAGAATTTAGGAAATAAAAGAAAATGCTGTTTAGACAGACAAGAATCAGATAGTGGCTTAACTGTCTTTCAGTTTTCTGAATTTAGAGAACGTGTTTAATTCTATAAAATAAGTTAAAGTAAACTAAATGTAAAAATTGTGTCAGAGCATTTTCAGTCTCTTTCTGCTAAGACTACTGTTTTCATTGGTTGCAAATATTGCTGTCAAAGAAACTCTGTGGCATATCTCTAAGAGAAAAAATAGACATACACAGTTTAATAAAAACTGTTTTCTGATGTCAAATTATAATTTACCCCAGGATAGCACTGGGCTGTAGAACTTGTCATTATTAGCTAACATAAAGGGAAAGGGTGAAAAATGTCTGTGAGAATTTATTGAGATTCTGTGAGATTTCAGAGAAAGCGACAACTAGCACAAGGCTTGTTGGCAGAGAGAAACACATTATATGTGCAGAAAAGAAGTTAAAAAAAAGAAAAAAGTGATAAGTGCAATAGGAAAGGAATAGGAATATGAGGAAGTCTCCAAATACATAAAGAAATCTGATTTGTTAGATAAATGCCTTCCACAGTCTGGCAAAACTCCACAATATTTACGTATTTTGGTCACCAGTGAAGTTTTCTACTGAAATTTCTGGAAATTTTGTATGTGTTTGTGTGTGTTAAAATTTGTTTTTGTCTTAAGTTTGTTCCTATAAATTTTTAATTTGCAATTACATCTGACCTAATACTTAGAAAAATGGTTTAAGACTAAGTGTGAGAGATTTAGTCAACAATTAGATATGTATTTCACATCTTATTTGTTGTGAAATGTGCAATCCACTGATATTTTGTTTCTTGCTGTGTGAAAAATATTTTGTGAATAGAAAGAAGTCTTTTACAGAGAGGATGGTGAAGTACTGGAACAGATTACCTAGTGATCTGGTTGATTCCCCATTCCTAGAGATTTTGAAGAGGCTGGATAAAGCCCCACACAGTCTGATCTAGTTGTGGTATCCCTGTTCACTGCAGAGGAGTTGGACTAGGTGTCTCTAAAAGGTCCTTTCCAACTCAAAGGATTCTATGATCCTATGATCTCTAAAAACTCACTGCCAGTAGAAAGTGGATAGATTCACTAAGCATAACTTTTAAACAAAAAAAGGGAAATGTTGTTAAAAGGGGAGAGATCTTCTTGCTTAATAATTTCATAATCATTCTGGCATGTTCTACTCCTTCATGAAATTGGTTTGATATTTCAAGCACTTCTACTCTAAGTGAGGTGGAGTAGTCTTTTCAGTTTTGAATTTCTTACTAATTGATCATTATTAAAAAAAAAAACAAAGAGTGACGTTAACATTATTCCATAGATATAACTAATGTGTGTCCACTCAACAGAATGATTTCCTATTCCAAAGTAAATAACATTTTTTTCATTGGCACACTGCTGGTTCACGTTCAGCCGACTGTCCATCAGTACACCAAAGTCTCTTTCCGTCAGGCAGCTTTCCAGCCACTTCTACCCAAGCCTGCAGGGTGTCTGGGGTTGTTGTGACCAAAATTTAGGATCCAGCACTTGGCCCTATTGAAACTCATGCAGTTTATCCTGGCCCATCAATCCAGTCTAGGTTCCTCCGTAGTGCCTTTCTCCCTCCAGGCAGATCAAGACTCCCTCCCAAATTGACGTCATTTACAAACTTACTGAAAATGCACTCGATACCCTTATCAAGATCATTAATGAAGATGTTAAATAGAAGTGGCCCTAGTACCAAGCCCTGGAGGACACCGCTTGTGGCTGGCCACCAGGTTGAGTAACTGCATTGACCACAGATTTCCCCAAACACTGTAATTTTGTTAAAAGATGATTTTTTTTACTGTAATCAACAGCAAGGTTGAGATCTTTTAATAAAATAAAGAGAGAATGAGGGACATAATGCCTATACATTTAAAAAAACAAATGAAAAGGTTAAGACTTTAATTTTTCTCTTCTACAAACATTGTTTTTTTGTTTGTTATTAGGTGTTTAGGAAATCAATAACTCCTAATATGGATTGCTCATGATCTGAAACAGAATTTAGGGACTAATTTAAGAGAACATTATACAGAAACTCTTAGTTCTGCAGTTCCTTCATTGTTAAGAAAGCCCATATGAAATGGAGGCAGTTACAGAATTGTTCTATTACTTTTATGGCCTAGCTAATCTTATCAAACTTTGAAGAAATAAATACAAGAGATGCATTTTGCCTCAGAACTCATTAGAAAATAAGGATATAAAAGATGAGGTAATATCATGAGACTCACAGAGACTGCTAATGAAATGTTTTCTTTAATTCTGGTATCTGTTTTTCTTTAAGAGACAATTTAGCTATTTCTGAAAAGAAAAACAGAAAATACAGACTTCTGCTGGGATAGTGTCTTCATTTTTATCTGTTCGACACTGGAGAGTGGCAAAAGTCACTGAGAAGAACTCAATTTTTCCTTATATAATCTTACATTTGTAAGATTAAAAAATGAGGAAGATATTTAACTTGCAAGAGGAAGCATTTATGATATCCAGTCATCTCCTACATGATACTTTTTCAAATGCATTTTAATAAAGTAATTTTACAGGATGTAAAGAATTTCTCTTATCTATCATAACAGAAATATTTTCAAAGGATGCTGTGTAATTAAGCAGGAGATCCCCTGCCTAAATTGCAATCCTAAATAAAACTGTTTTTCCAGGTGTTTCTCTGAGTGCTTTAGAAAATTTCCAAGCATACTTCATTAGAACTAGTTGGTCTGCAGTCATCTCATTTTCAGTTTCTTTCTCTTTCCTTTTCTTTTAATGACATTTATGTTCTAGAAAATCTTTTAGATGTTTACACAAATGATAGTGGTGGAATTCAATTGTACAAAACTGAGAGACATTAAGAGAACACTTAATAAGATATTTTTTCTTACTTGTTTCAGTCTGAAAATTTATTTTTTTTCTGCAGTTTTTCAACAGACTCTCCTAAAATATTAGCATCTTGATAACACAATGCTTATTTCTCTTCACATGTTTTGTCTAGTCATTTGAGTGAGGAATTATGCATAAAATTTATATTCCATAAAACTCCACTTAAATATATACAAGATTAACTCAGGGAAGAGGGGGGGGGTGGGAAAGATGAAAGTAGATTTGCTTCTGAAACTGAATTACACTACTCAGCATTCAATTGCTCTGCATTATTTTTAATTCTTAACTCTAAATAATTCCTAATTTGCTTTTTTTTTTTTGAAACTTATGCAGCCTTCCCCCACCTACCTCACCCTCCCCTTTCCCCCCTCCCCCCACCAAAAAAAAAAGTTAGTTATTAGGCTGACTAACTTATCTTTAATGTACTATCTTTTATATCTGTTTTGCTGTTGTTGTTTGTTTGTTTGTTTGTTTGTTTGTTTTACCAGACTTCACATACTTCTTTTTTTTTTTTTTTTTTTTTTTTCTGTATGCTCTTCTAAATGTTTTCTTCCCACTCAGGCTTAAATTTTCATTTTGAATCTTACCCAGTAATTCCTAATTAGCAATTCTTCAGAACAGCATTCACTGTAAATAACTATCAACAGGATCCACATCCAAAGCTTCCAGCTTGACAAACTCTTTGTGACTGCAAAAGTTCTTCACCTGCATTTTTGTAGAGAATGGTGTTAGTTAGACAGCATGAAAATAAAACATGAGCAGGAAAACTTGGTAGATAAATTTAGTTTTCAGAAGCTTTACGATTATAACAAACTGCTATCACTTCTCCTTTTAGTGTTAATTGAGGAAAAAGAATGATAAAACTGGTTTAAAAAATCAACAATGAAGAAGGAAAAGTATAGATAAGAAAAATAAGCATTCTTTCATGGACTATTTACCATAAGTGGTGCGAAATTTTTTTGAATTATGCAAGACTGAATCTGTTACAGGATACTGAACATGAAAATTCCCTTAATGACTTAAAAGCCCAAGAGCTAAAATGTTAGATTTGATTTCCTGGAGCAGTGAAGGAGATCTTTTAGTTGATGTAAATATATTTCTTCAGACAACCAGAGTTGTAAAAAAGAAACACCACCACCACCACCAACAAAAAACAACTGTGAATATATTTGGGTCTTAAAAGAAGAGTGTTAGAGATAACCATATTACACAGCATTTTGATAATAGATCTAATTATAAAACTAAGGAATATTTAAATAGCAGGAGAAATATAACACATGGGACAGTTTTCATGATGGACAGATGCTGGCATTGAAAGTATTGAGAATAGAGTTCATCATGATGTTTTCATTTTTTGCTGTTTTTTCAATAGATAATGTCATATTTATTTTAGCTATGCAACTTTAAATCATTAGGTAATCTTGCACATTCTTTTTGAGAAAAAAAAAAACAGCTTTAATAGTTTCACTATGTAATATTATTAATTTTGATTAATTAATATTTTTCAAAGGACGTTCTTTGATATCTGTATACCCAGCATGAGATTAAGAAACAACAGTTCAAATGTTGGTCCAAGCAGTTTATTATAAATCCTAATCAGGGAGATGGGGAAGGGAAGGGCAGTGACTATGATGAATTAGGGTGACGGGGAAGGGAAGGAGGATGGCTGTTATGAATTAGGAATGATGGGGAAGAGAAGGAGGATGATAGAAAAGATAGGAAAGAAGCAAGAATTGTGTAAAGCAGAGATAGTCACCATGGATCCAGCAGCGGTCCCACTGTACATCGTTCTGGTGGTCCAAGGCAAAAGTGCATGGGGAGAGCAGCAGCAGCACTGCCAGCCTTGGACAGCAAGCAGGTAGCTGCAGAGTAAGTCCAGGAGGAAGCAGCAGGATTCAGCTAGCAGGCCCAGGAGAGTCTGTCAGCATGCAGGCATTCCATAGTGAGGAATTTGATGGCAGACATTTTCAGGGGAGAGCAACAGCAGCATGGCCAGCCTTAGGCAGCAAGCAGGTAGCAGCAAGAAGTTGCAGAGCCAGTCCAGGAGGGAGAGGGGCAGGTCATGAGGTTTCTCATGTCAGAAACCTCTTCTTCTTCATGAGGAATCTGTTGCCAGAAAAACCTAAACCTCATGGTTCTAAGTCTCCTTTTTATCTTTCTTCTTCTGCCATTTGGCATTCCTGGGTGCTTGGGTAAGAGTCATGGGCAGCACCTCCTGAGATGGCCATCTTCCTCAAGATAAGCCCACACAAAAGACTGCTTCCCGGCCATTAATCTGTGACTTATCTCTCTCTCGTTGCTCCTGACCTTGTCAATCTGTGTTCCCCAGACAAAGGATTTTGCAATCCTTGCCCAGGACTTGTTCATCAGTGTTCTCCAGACAAAAGATTTCTCACCCTTGCCCAGGTTTTGCTTGGACTTGTTCATCTGTGTCCCCAGCAAGCTTTGAGACAGTGATGTAAAAAAATAATGTCTTATAATGTTGTACTAAGGGACATGGTTTAGTGGGAAAAATGAAGAATTTGGGAAAGCTAACAGCATCAGCCAAACCTTTGGCAGCAAAGAAGGCTTGGAGTTTTTTAACTTCCAACTTTCTGATGTCTGTTTGTGATTGACTACATGGAAATGAATGTCAGAGGAAAACTTCAAATTATGTAGACATTAATTGCTTTTTGGTTTTCTCAGTTTTTTTGCGCTGAAACAAGAGCTATTTTCTGAATAGTGACTCAAATGTAATAAGGCATTTGACTAAAACTTTTCTTCATTTGCTTCCATATTACACTTATAACTTTCCTAAATGTGTGACTGAAATTTTCCTTTTACGTATTCTGTGGGAGCCTAAATAAAGCTACCTAGGATTGCATATGATGAATGGCACATATATGAACAGATCTACAACAGGTTATCACAACTACAACAGGTTATTCACAATTCCAGACACACCGTAAGGGTAATCCAAGTACCTATTTTCAGTCACAGACCAGAAACTTAAGGTTTTTGACAGATCATAAAGTCTGTACAGTTACAGCGATGGAAACTAATGAAGTGAGCTTTCAGTGAAAGTATTAACTCCTACTATGTGTTCTTTCCTGTTGCACAATTCCAATAGGTCTGTCTTTTTCTTCACATTTGTATGATTTCCCCATTTCTTTCTTGAATAAGACATTTAGTTTTAAGCCTCAAAGAATTTTTTGCAAAGATATCAGAAAGTCTACTGATTCTGCCAAGAATCAGAGAATACTCCTAGTACTCTCTAGTTCAGGGAGGGAGAAACTCTGAAGGTGGAAACATTTGTTTTTGTTCTGCATAAGATCATTTCTACAATTCTACTGATTCAACTTATACGCAGTAGATCAAGGGCACTTACAGTGTCACAGAGAAAGGAATCATTACTTCTGGATAAGAATATAAAGGCAGTACTTGTATCACTTCTTGTGCCTGGGGCAGTGATGTTGCAACTGTATTCTAAAGAACATAATTCTGATGCATTAACTCAGTAGTCTAAAATCAGTTGTAAGCAGCCCCAACACCAAGCGTATAACTCTTTTCATACTAATGGCTGAATATAGCATAATTCTTTGGAGAAATAATGCAGTAAGATGCTAATGAAAATGTTGAGAAATATGTGAATTAAATGCAAGTGAAACATAACTCTATAACTTGGGGTCACTTAGGAGTTGGGATGGTTTTAATTGTTTTAATTTCCCATCATTCTCAATATCTTATTCAGAGTCAGAGTAGAAAAGTGTGTGGCCTCATATTTTTCCTTACGTTTGAGCTTCAATTTCTGCCACCTGCTGCTTCTGTGTTTGAAAAGTCTAAAACTTCACAGAAATATGCAATATCCTGCTTTTGCTCTGCTTTTAAAAGAATTGCTGATCTGTAATACACTAATTACATAATGACAATTGACATTCTGCCCTCTGAAGAAAAAAAGTAGAATCTCAGTAGAGATAAATATAATTTGTGTGTATTCTAACCTCACACAACCCTCTTTGCAGATCTAATTTAAGAGAGGATTTAAGACTCAATTCTGTCACAACAACATTGTAATAATGTTGCTGTACTGGCTATTTTACTGCTCTTCTTTACAGTGCTTGAAGTTCAGAATGTAGCTACGTGTTTCTGTTGAGATTTAATTTTTTGTGTTTATTTCTGATATTTTGCATTGGTCGACTCTAAATTGAGTCCAAATTGAGATAAAGATACTAAAGTTTGGGAGTGTCTGGAAGTTAGGTTCAACTATTAAAGCAACATTTCAAAGGGCGTATCTGCATAATGGCGCAAGACCCTGACCTAGGCTGGCTTATCAGTATGTTAATTTTTCTTAGAAAAATAAAATACCAAAATGTGCTAGTAACATTTTTTTATGCTTTACTCTAATTTATTTTGTGTATTAATTCATAGTACCATATATACCAAAGAGTTTTGTGTCTACTATGTTTTAACTTCCACAACAAACATAGGAAAACACTATAGATCACAGCAAGTAGGAATTAAGTTAGGGTTTGGAATTTTTAATAGCTTTCACTGAACTCACCTGGTTTAGAACATCTGTTCCTAGTACAGTGAGGGTAACCCCTTGTCTCAGAATGGTTTTTCAAAGTTCAGTTAATTAATTTTCAGTGCTATCTTTCCTTATCACTATCTAATTTTTCCACACGGCTTACAGTAAATATGTTTACTCAATATATTAATATCATAGAATTGCAGTGACCAGAGTATCAAAATTCAGAACGCATGTGAGTTTTTTTTTTCACTCTATCTTCATGAAGCTGCAATTTGTTGCACCTATAACAATTGAATATTTATCTAAAGAAAATTAAAAAAAAAAAAAAAGAACTCTTGTTTCTGCAAATAGCTGCATTCATTATCAGTTTTTATATGCGTGTGTGTTTTGTTTTTTTTTTTGTTGTTTTGGTATTTTGTTTGGATTTTTCTGGAGGGGAAGAAAGGATGTCTCCTAAATATGTTCTGTCCTGTGGGAGTGTTATAGATGGCATTACCAAGCAGTTCATATGTTCTTATCTCTTTCTTATCAATGAATTGTGTGATAGTACAAAAGAAATGATTCATCATTATATGAGTGATTGCTTCCAACAACTGCAAGGCAAATAGTCTTGTTCTTTCAATCATCAACTAGATTTTCTGTTACTTGTGAATACATAAGAGAAAGTAGTAATTATCCCTACTTTCTGTGCAACTAAAGAAAAACTTTGCCATTAGATCTGACTGTTTGGTTGCTGCCTTCTATTCCCATTGCAATCCTCCATTCCATCTTTGATTCACAACACTGACCAAATATATAAATATGCGTGCATGTATAAATATAAATGTAAAAGCACATATGAAATGCATTGTTGCTCTGACAATTCAATATATTGAATGTATAAAGATATTGTGTAGAACAACATAAAATTAATGTTATCTTGATTCTTATAGAAATATACATATATACTATAGATTGCAATTATGATTTTATAACTGAAACACAAATAATAGGAAAAATAAAAAACATATTTTAATAAAATAGTAGCTTTTCACTATATATAGGAGAATATATATAACAATTGATGTATGTTTGAATAAAGTATTTGTGTGAATACAATTATATGTATGCAAATTCATACAAACAGAAAAAATATCAATTTCTTTTTTTAACTTTAATGCAGATCTTATTAATGCAGGTAATTCTAAAATGATGCTGTGTCCCATCAATATATTTGAACACTTTATTCTTCTTTATTATAATTTATTAATTAAGCTTAATGATATCATCATTATTAAGGAGTTGGTACAAAATACCTACACTTTGATTCTTTCAGTTACCAGGTGGCAGAGGAGAGTAGCCTTTAGAAAATAAAATATAGGAAGATATTTTTATGAAATCATAGAATCATTGAATTATTTATGCTGGAAAACACTGTTAAGATTATCAAGTCAAACCGTCAACCTATCCTTGCCAAATCCACTCCTATGTTATGCCCCTAAGGGAAATATCTGCACATATCTTAAATACCTTCAGAGACGGCAACTTGACCACTTCCTTGGGCAGCTTACTCCAATGCTTTACCAAGCCCTCCATGAACAAATTTATCCTGTTAGCCAATCTAAACTTTCTCTGGAGCAACCCGAGTCTGCTTCTCACTTGTCATTTGAGAAAGGAAACTGACATCCTTTTCAGTGCAATTTGTTTCAAGTTGTGATAGAAGGTGATGAGGTCTATTTTCAGTATGCTTTTCTCTAGACTAAACTAACTCAGTTTCCACAAGGCCATTCCTTGTGATTCTTGTTTCCCAGTCCTTGTGCCTTTGTTGCTTTTCTGTGATGTCATAGAGTTATTTCTAGATCTGTGTCTGCTATGGGGGGACACCAGGCCCGTAGGCCCACCAGCCCAGAGAAAAGGTTGTTTGTACTAAGTCGTTATGACCCAAGTGCTGAACCCAACATTTAGATTTCCTGAGTGTAATGTGATTAGATTTGGTTCACTGGTCTAGCTTTTCAAATTACTTTTTGGAGCCTTCCTACTCTCATGTAGATCAATAATTCCACTCAACTTGATATTGTCTGTAAGTTTACTGAGGGAGGACTTGATCCCTTTATCTAGATCACTGATAAAACTATTAAACAATACCAATCATAAGACCAAGTCCTAACAAACACTACATGTGACCTGCTGCCAATTGAACTTAATTCACAGTGACCCTTTGGGCATAGCCAACATGCCAGTTTTTGGTGAAAGTACACTGAAGCCATGAGCTCAAAATTTCTCAGGGAGAATGCTAGAGGAAATTGTATTGAGTGTTTTATTGAAGTCTAAGTGAACAAAACGCAAAACCTTTCCAACATGCACTGAGCGTCTCATCTTGCCATAGAAGGAAATCAAATTAGTCAAGCAGCACTTGCCTTTCATAAGCCCATTGTCAGTGTTTTACGGGCTGGTTTGGCCAGTTTCCCTGACTAGCAGAGCAGGGGGACCCACAGACCCATGTCCCAGGAAACGAAAAAGGGGAAAGGGTAAGAAGGTGGGCCTAAAAATAAATCTGTGTCAATGAACTGAGGAGAAACAAACTAATTTACTAAATAAAATATTGGAATGCAAGATAAGAATGCACTATAATACAATATAATGTAATATGATAGGAATTGAAGATAGTAAATAAAATGAGTGTCCAAAAACCAAAGGCCTTACTCTAAGTAAACTGAGACTATATGGCACTTGCAACAGAGATGATCCAGACCGTAAAAAAAAAAGGAGGGTCTTTTGATCTGCAAACACTTTTTATCGTTCCCATTGAGCAGAAACAGTAACAGAACAGCGAACAATTCACTGGGAGATGTATTTTTTCTTCTCTTCTGGACAGTTACATGGAACTGGAGTATTAACTCTTTAACTTCCAATGCACTGCATGATGTTAAGATGTGGAATACCAATAACCAAAAATCATAAAACCATTACAGACATAATGACTGGATTTAGTAACTTGATTTTTCAGTATATATTATGTGATGGACCAGTCAAGATGGTTGGTTCTATAGTCTTTCCTGGCACTGAGGTCAGATTAACAGGTCTGTAATTTCCCATGTCCTTCTTCCTGCTCTTAATCGCTAACTTAGCTAACATTTAGTCATCTGGAATTTCCCTTGCTGGTCAGGGTGGCTGGTAAATTATTGTTGAGCACTCTCATCAGCTTTTTCAGTATCACTGTGTAGATCCTATAAGGAAGAACTCAACACAATAAACTGCATGAATGGGCCACGTGTAGTTCCTACCTGAAAAATTCATTGTAGAGAACATGAAAAAGAACATGGTTATTATTTACCTACTGTAATTTATGGATATTTTTCAGCCAGTTCTCTACACTATGACCTCATGATCTTGTTCTTGAACCCCACACCCCACCTTGTAATTCAAATCCTGGCCAATAATTTCCTAGTTTTCTATTTTGATGATACCTTCTATGTGTGTTCAGGTAAAAACTTCCAGAAGCACTCTGGCTTGAAACACTATTCAGACTGAATTTATTTATCTGACAACTCCTAGCCTGTAGACTACTGTTTTTTATTTGTGTTTGTTTGTTTGTTTTTTTCCAAATTGCAAGCGTGATGTCCTATGGAAAAGAATAGACACATGTGGTGCTTTTATTAGAATTTAATTTAAATTTATATAATCTTTGCAAAACTGACAGAGAATTAAAAATAAGGCCTCACTTTTATCCTATGTATTTCTGTAGCCACTCTGGCCCTTGTCCTTGTTGCTTGTGAAATTAATGCTAAACTACAAATGAGGGATACTGATGCCTTTTTTCAGGGATACTCAGCTGAATTTTCAGAACTGACAAATAATGTCTGTAATGATCTAATGGGTGGAAAATATTGTGATAATACTGGGATGGCAAAGACTTTGGCTACAGCAAATGAGAATGAGCCCAAATGCAGCAGCCACAGATGCAGAAATGAAGAAAGAGCTGCTTACCATTGGAAGGCCTCAGGTAGGCAGCGATCTCCAACAATGTGTTAGCAAGCATAAGAATTAGTGGTCTGAAGAATTTACCATTTCTAGTTTTGCACATATTCACTTTTTAGCAAAACTGAATGGCATTTTAAGATATTTTTGTTATTGTTATTATTCCAGTCTCTGGTGATTATTACTTTCACAGGAATTCTTCCACTGGAGAAAAGAGAAAATCCTTCCATTTTATTCAGACAAAAATCTCACTAGTTGATTTAAGATTTTATCCTTCTCTATACAAAGAATTTTAAAATCTTATCTGCTTAAAAGGACAGCTTCTGCTACTAAAATAATTAAATATCCAGAAAAAGAATAATGTTTATGCATTTCCCTAAATACTACTTCAGTTATTTCTACTTAAGGAAAACATTAAACACTGGGAAATAGGAAGAAAATTGAGCAAGAGCAATGATCACGATGGCAACAAAAAAATAAAATAAAATAAAAGGTCTTTTTTTTTTTTTTTTTTTTTTTTTTTTTACTGCTGCAAACCAGAATCAATCCCAGAAACAATTGCTGCATGAATTCTGGCCATAGTTAACAATAAATAAATAAATAAATAAATAAATAATCTCACGTGTTCAAAATAAAAAAAAAATTAGCTGTGTATAGCTCTTCTGGAGCTATTCTTTCTAAGGCCCAACTGAAAAATAAGTTGTATCTGTCACAGCTGTTGAAAAGATTTTGGAATAGAGAAGAGCAGAGTGGAGTAGAGTAGAATAATGAATAGTTCACTTAGTAGAAAACTGTATAGATTCTCAAATCTAATTTCCTGCCCAAAAGTAAAATTATGTTTTAAGAGCATTATCCAAATATTTCTTGAACACTGACAGACAACGAAGCCTGTTCCAATGTTTGACAATTCGCGTGGTAAAGAAATCTAGTTGTAAACTTTATTGATGTAGCTTTGTGCCATTACTGCACATACTATTATTAGTTATCATGGTTATTCATTCCCATCTATAAAGTAGTATCTAATTTGATAAGACTTCTTTTTTCCCATCTTATTAAAATATAATTTCTGATATTTTAGAGAAAATACAATTGGTATTGAAAGTCTTGATAAATAGTTGACATATAAAGAATATATTTTTTAAACAGAGTTGTTCCAAATTGTTCTCACAGTGGGTGTAATACTTTATAAAGAATCCCATCACTGTTATTTATATTTGTTCTAGTGATATCTGTTATGTGTACTTTTTTGTGAGATATGTAGGTAGGCAAAAGGCGTCCATATTTTGGGCTTTGAAGTGTTGGCAAAACTATGAGTACTTGAAGTGTTCATAATAAACACTGCTCTTACACTTTCTAATAAATTATCTAAAACTGTGTTCTTTTCACCTGTGAGCTACTGAATGTAGGATTAATTTATCTCATTATGAGAAGTTATGCAAAATAAAAATGTGAATTCTAAATCCTACAGTGGGTGATACAATTCAGCTGTGGCAAAAGGTACATGAAAGACAAGTCACGTTCCAGATGGCCATGAAAATTTTTATGAGTGCAGCATGCAGGCTCTTGTTTATCATGGGTGAAAATGCATAGCTAATGGCGATGGTGATGGTGGTGACTATATTAACAATTAGTGCTTTGTATCTGAGTGTTATTTTTGTCTTTGTATAGTGCTTTGTATCTGAGTGTTATTGAGCTCTTTGTGTCTGTTTTATTTTTCATGGAAATAAATAGAAGACATTACTTTCTGTGCAACCTATATAACAATCTGACATATAAAACATTAAAGGATAGTTGTTTTTTGGAATGGAAATTGGTTTAGTGTACTTCAGTGTGTAAATAGCTTTTAGCCATTCTTTTTTCAATGGGAGGTTTATTTTATGCATGTAACACAAATTTTAGAAAAAAAAAAAGTCTTGAAGAGAAAATGGAATTTCTACATACACAGTTAATAGAATGACAAGCCTCTTGTGAATACAAACTCTCATGAATTCTGATAGAATCAACTTGAAATCGTCACTTTGATAATTTCAATTTTAAAGTTCAAAAAGTAATAGTTCTATTACGGCATGTTTATAACATTCCTTGCTATTTTTCTTGGTTAGAACTTTTCAGCATGAAAACTAACATTGAAGCTGAAGTGAAACACAGAGGAAAAGCAATAGCAAAATCTTCGTATCTTTGAAAGTTGTTTAAATTTCACCTTGTGCTAATCTGAAGCAAATGATCTGCTACATTACCCAAATATGTTTTTTTTCTTTCTTCTCCATTTTAAAACCATGGAATGTGAAATATATTACTTAATAAAGCAGAGGCAAGGCTTTGTGTTTGTATTAAGATAGATTACTTACGTGAAATGAAAATGAAGATCATAAATCAAAATAGCTCATTATAATTTCCTTGATTTAGAGTAACTTATCAGTTTTTCTTTCTATTTTTTACTCTTAAAGCTCTATCACTTGGTCTTTTACTATAGTAGTGAATTTTTGGCATATTTTGATTAATTTTATATTATTTAAAGAGCTACATCTAAATTAATATATTTACTTCTTCCTTCCATGACAGCAGACATAAGCAGACAAAGACATTTCTACACTTCTAATTAGCATACTAAAGCCACAAAATAAATAAATAAATAAATATCTGCTTAATTTTCTAATCATTCTTAAATCAGTAACAAAGAAACAAAAACAAACACAAACAAAACAAAGCAAAAAAATCAGAGCAGGTAGCACAACTAAAATCTCCAGGAAAAGAAAGGTAGAGAAGGTTTGACAGACTCTGGGAAAACATTAATGTTGATACTTGCTGCAGATTAAATCATTATAGTTATACAATCAATAGAGAAAATCAGATTTCAGAAGCTCTTCTGTTCTTATGTCTTCTGTAACAATGAAAGATTGCAACATATAATCACAATTGACAATGACAAAGATCTAGAAACTTATCTTGCAAATTTATTTATTTTTATATTTTTTACATTTATGTTATAACAGAATCCTTGCCTATGAACAAACATTTCAGAAAGTTAAACACATTTCAGAGGTGTAAGAAGGAATCTCTTAAATCAGCTTATCTCCTGAAGAAAACCTGTGCTGGGAGTACATGCTAAATAACTATTCACCCTTGACAATACTCTTTTGCAAAGAGAAGCAATCATGGACTTGCTTATTTACAATTACAGAATCACAGAATCTTAAGAGTTGGAAGGGACCTTTAAAAGTGATGTGATCCAGTTCTTCTGCAATGAACAGGAGCATACACAACTAGATCAGGTTGCCCAGAACCTGATCCAAGTCTCCAGAGACAAGGCATCAACCACATTTCTGGAAACCTGTTCCAGTACTTCACCACCCTCACTGTAAAATACTTTTTCCTTACATTTAAAAAAAATCTACCCTCTTTAATCTTGAAACGATTTCCCCCATTTCCCCATTTCCAACACCACAGACTTTGCTAAAGAGTCTGTCCTCTTCTTTCCTGTAGCTCCCCTTTACATATAGAAAGGCCATTCTCAGGTCACCTTGGTGACTTCTCCAAAATGAACAGCCCCAGGTCCTCATAGGAGAGATGTTCCATCCCTTAAATCATTTTTGTGGCCCTCCTCTGGACATGCTCCAACAGATCTATGTCTCTCCTGTACTGAGGACTCCACATCTGGATGTAGTAGTACTCCTGGTGAGATCTCACCAGCACAGAGAGGCAGATTCACCTCCCTAGACCTACTGGCCATGCTTCTTTTGAAAGAAGCCTAGGATATGGTTGGCTTTCTAAGCTGTGAGGGTACATTGCTGGCTCACGTCCAGCTTCCCATCCACCAGGTCCTTTTCATCAGGGCTACACTCAATCCTTACATCCCCCAGATTGTATTGGTAGTGGATGTTGCCTAGACCAAGATGCAGGATATTGTGTTTGGTTTTGTTGTATCTCATGAGGTACTCTTGGGCTCATTGCTCACGCCAGTCTAGGTCTCTTTGTATGGCATCCCCTCCCTCTGGTGTGTTGATTGCAATCCACAGCTTGGTGTCATCAACAAACTTGCTAAGGGTGCACTTAATCCCACTGTCACTATAACCTGATGAAGATATTAAAGAGCATGAGCCCCAACAGTGATCAGTGATCACTGATCTCCATCCAGACACGGAGCCATTGACCACCTCTCTGGATGGTGAAGCCATGCTTATTCTCCCATATCTCTTACCTGTGGTATTCCTGATATTCCAGGAGGATCTGTTCTACGACCTTTCTTAGCACAGAGGTGAGACTAACAGGTCATTAGCTCCTGGGATCATTCTTTTGACCTTTTTGAAAAATGGATATGATGTTGCCTTTTTTTAGCTAACTATATATATCCAAACTCAGTTGAAAACTTATTTACAGTAGCTTGGCATTAAACAATGGACAGTAACACTGAAGAAGCCATTATGAAATATTACCCACTATATGCATTTGTATGAATGTTTACTGAGCAGTAATTACCTAAGATACAGCTGAATACATAAGATAGATTTTCAGCTTTTTTCAAAAGATTCCATGTAGCATAAAAAATAGATGTTCAAGTTGATTCCTGTGAGGAAGAAAAGTGATAAAATGCTGTTATTTAGAGTTTCATCTCTGTCTCCTCCCCTCTTAGTCACTATCACTCTTCTGTATTTACACATCCCATCTGATGGGAAGTCCGATTTTCAAGTGATAACTGTTATTTTTAAAAGCTTTTACTTTTGACCAACACACGTGCTTATTAAGCACATGACATAGAATATAATTCTAGTAAATGAAATATTAATACAGAAAACCGGAAACAATGCATAAGCTGGTGTGATTTTGCTCTTGGATTGATTATATTGAGTGGTTTTATATCTGTGATTTCTAGCAGAAATTTAGAATGTTATTCACTATCTGTTGATTAAAAATGATCTGATTTTGCTCGCTTATAGTTAGAAAGTAATCTAATTAATGACAATAATCTGGCATTCTACCATTTTTGAATACACACCTGAAAAAAAGACTGCTGGTTCTGTGAATATATATAAAAAAAGAGAATTATTTACACTACAGTCAAATGTTTACCAGTGATTTTCTTATTATTTATTTTCAAAGAGTATTTAAATTCTCATCTGTTTAAATCTTTGTTGGTATTAAATCAGTTATGTGACTTATTAAAATTGTTAGTTGCACCATCAAGAAAATTCTAAAATTCTTTCACTCCTTTCACAAACGTGTCCAGTCACTCTAGCTAATAGTGCTGATCAGAGGCTGACCACTGCTCTAAGAAAGTGTTACCATAGTATGCTGCTGAGTGAAAAAAAAATATATATATAGTATTAAGTTTTTATTGTTTTATGACAGAATACTTCTTGAAGATAGTAATACATGGTATTGTGCCAGTTTTCTTACATGTAACAGAGGTTTTCGGTTTCATCATTCTTATAAAGGATAAGAGGGAAGAGAAAGCATCATGAGCATAAGAGCAATAATCATCTCTCTCTGCTGTAGAAGGTATCAGTGAGCAAGAAAACTATGGAGTATAATAATTAGCAAAATCTCTGTACAAATATGCCTGGCTTCTATTTACTCTACTCATGGAGCTTAATAATGTACTGCTAAAGACCCATAAGACCATCTCATTTATTTGCAAGAAATTCTTATTTAACCAAGCATATTTTACTAGGAAACAGATATTTGAGAAATTCTTGGAATATTTTAATTATTATTTATTAGACCACAATAAATAAATTATTTTAACATGCAGATGGGCAGTTGTTGAATAAAATGTATGGGATAGGAGAATCTGAGTTATATCACTGATTGTCCTTCTATGATAAGCGTAGCATTTAAGGTAGAGCAATAAACAACATATGTCCCTTTCTCTTTCTAGTTTTTCTATTTATGTTTCTCTCCTTTTAAGTGTAACTCGGACTCTTGAAAACCTACAAATTATCTCATTATTTTTTTCTCTTTTATACTGGTGCTTATTACATGTAGCTTGTGATTCTTTCTAATGATGATTTCATCATAATATTAAGAACTAAGTTTTATTGAAACAATTTTAGGAAAGGTACTATGTTAACTTATTTCACTAAAACTTACAGAAACTTACATAAGTTTTAATTTTATTCATGTAATTTTCTACTTCAAAATAAGAATAAGAACTGAGTGTATTTTTGAAGGAATAACCTTGAGGGTTGCACATTTGTTAAATTTCAACATCATTCCATACAGAGCTGTCTCCTCAGAACAGAAAACACTGCAAACTAAGATTAAATGAGCAGCTGGTAGATAGTTTCTCATTTGATCATGTTGCTTTTTTAGACAGAATAATTGTTTTGATTTATGGTTATCACCTGTATTTCATGGGTGCTTGCTTCCAGCTCTAATTAATGGATAATTTTTAACTGCTGCAACTTTAATTGATACTTGGATTTCAAAGAGTAGAGAAAACACGGCTGTTAGCAAAAAGAGGCCTTGTTATGCTGACCTTTTTCTGTGTTAGAAATGGAAAATCATATATTCTTCCTTCCTTCCTTCCTTCCTTCCTTCCTTCCTTCCTTCCTTCCTTCCTTCCTTCCTTCCTTCCTTCCTTCCTTCCTTCCTTCCTTCCTTCCTTCCTTCCTTCCTTCCTTCCTTCCTTCCTTCCTTCCTTCCTTCCTTCCTTCCTTCCTTCCTTCCTTCCTTCCTTCCTTCCTTCCTTCCTTCCTTCCTTCCTTCCTTCCTTCTTATTTTTATGTGCAATTTTATACATTATCTCATTATCTTCATTATTCTGTGTATATAATGATGTCTATGATTAAAACTATTCAAAGTAATCTCAAATAATTTTAAACCTTTCTAGTATAAGTTTGTTTGACTTTCATAACAGCTGTTGGATTGTTGTAACTGAGATTTTACATCATTTGATCATTTGTTCCCAGTTGCTATATAACAACAGTATGATACTGACAATCCTTCAGCAGCCTTTTCTTGACTAATGAGTTATCTTATGAAATACATACAATCTTGGTGTGATGTTTTAAAAAGGTAGAAAAATCTATCAGTTTCTTTTGCTATATCATATAAGTGAATTTGTGAACAGTAAGTTATAGTTATGTTAGTTTATACTCTTCTAGCCATGGTATAAACCTTGAAGAATGAGTGGATATAAACAGAATACAGAGTGTAAAGATTGTTAAAGAATAACAGTAGTACACATACGTGAAGTAATTAAATGATTTACACATTATGAAATGAAAATTAATCTTTGTAGCACAAAAAAAATATTATGTAGGACATAGGAGGTCACAGTGTCTTTAGTAAAAGTCACAAAAAGTTAATTCATGTTCACAAGATAAAGCAGTAAAAATAGAATTCATGTAGATGGAGCATTATTGAAAATGCTGCTAACAACACTAAACTACAGATATAAAAAATAAGTTTCACAATTTGTTTTGCATTATTTTGAATGCAGAGGATAATGCTGGTCAATCAATTTACAAAAACAAAAAAAAAGCAAAATGCACACACACGAAGCATGTCACCTTTGGTCATTTATAAGTATTTTCCATTCCTATTTCCTTTCCTTTTCCTTCTCTTCAGAATGTTCCCATTCTGATTCTTATTTCCTTTTTGTTTTTCAATTTTTCCTTTCCTTTTATTATTCCTTTCCCTTAACATAGTACCAGATATCAGATATACCAGATTTTCTTCTCAAAGAAGCATATTCTGTGATCTTCTGGAACTATTTCACTTAGTAGTTAACATGATCACCAAGCTCTCTGATTCTTAAATCCTTATTGTTAACCTACATTCATCTTTATAAGGCTGTACTTTCCTTCTCGGTAAGTGCAACCAATGACCATTGACCAATCATATAGCTGTGTATGCATGGCTTCATAATCAAAGGAACAATAGTAAAGAAGATTCAAATATCAAAAAAGAGCTGTTGTTATTTTTTGTTGGTGGTGGTGTTTATTGTTTTTGAAGATAATGCTTTTAAGCTTTCATAGCTGGTGTCTGAGTTGAAAGACTACAATGATCCATTACTTTGGTGTACATTGCCATGTGTTCTACAGATAGGCAGGCTAATCTCCATTCATTGACAGGTAGTTGTTAACTCTTTAAATTAGCACCGAATACTTACACATATATGCTATGTTCTGGTCTTCCATCACTTAACTGTGGACAAGATGTGGGATTTCAGGGAAAAGAAGGGATATTATTAACATATCCCAGTATTTGTTGCAATACCCTAGCACAGATAAAAGTAGCAATAAAATTATAGTGATTAAATATTAATTAAATTTCAGCCAAAGGAGGGAAAATATTCTCTCCATCAGCTCAACAAGGCTTTGGCTCTGTATCACACCAAAACTACACTGTGGTTGATCAGCCTTGACTGACATAGCTTGCATGTAAATATCATAATCAGACTGCAGTGACAACTTCCTTTTGTTGAATGAGAACATCAAGTCCAACCCTCAAACTAGAACTATCAGGTCAATTATTAAATGATATCTTTAAATGCCTTATCCACACAAATCTTAAATCATAGAATGGTCTAGGTAGAAAGGGACATTTAAGATCACCTAGTTCCAACCCCTCTTTTATAGACAGGGACATCTCCTTCAAGACCAGGTTGCTCAAAGCCCCATCCAGCCTGGCATTAAACGATTCCAGGGAGGGGGCAACTGCAGCCTCCCTGGGAAACATGTTCCAGTATCTCACCAGCCTCACGGTAAATAATTTCTTCGTAATATCTGGTCTAAATCTACCCTCTTCCAATTTAAAACCATTTCTCCTCATCCTGTCACTACATGCCCTTATAAAAAGTCACTCCTCAGCTTTCCTGTTAGTCCCCCTTCAGGTACTGAAAGGCCAGTATGAGGTCTCCTCAGAGCCTTCCCTTCTCTAGGCTGTAGATCCCCAGCTCTCTCAGATTGTCCTTGTAGTGGAGCTGCTCCAGCCCTCTGATCATCTTCATGACCTTCCTTTGGACCCACTCCAACAGCTTGATGTCCTTGAATTGGGGGTCTCAGAACTGGGAGCAGTACTCCAAGTGAGGTCTCAAGAGAGCAGAGTAGGGGGGCAGAATCATGTTCCTCCAACTGCTGGTCATATTTCTCTTGATGCAACCCAGGATACATTCTGTGCTTCTGGGATGAAAGCGCACATTACCAGCTTATGTTGAATCTTTCATCAACCACCACTCCCAAATCCTTCTCCTCAAGCTGCTCTCAAGCCATTCTCCACCCAACCTGTATCTGTGCTTGGGACTGTCCAACTCAGGTGCATGACTGCAATTGGCCTTTTTGAACTTCATGAGGTTGACTGGGCCCACCTCTCAAGCCTGCCTAGGTCCCTCTGGGAGCACACCTTCCCTCTAGTGTGTTTGCTGCAGCACTCAGCGTGGTGCCATCTGCAGACTTACTGAATGTGTTTTCAATCCCACTGTCCATGTTATTAAATAAAACGGGTTCCAGCACGAACCCCCAGGGAACACCACTCATCACTGGTCTCCCCTTAAAGACTGAGCCATTGACTGCATCTCTCTGACTGCAACCATCCAGCCAATTACTTATCCAGAGAGTGGTCTGTCCATCAGATCAGTTTTTTCCAATTTAGTGATCAGGATGTCCCATGGGACAGTGTCAAACACTTTGCACAAGTCAGAAAGATGATGTCAATTGCTCTTTCTTTATTCACTGATGCTAAAACTCCATCTTAAAAAATCACCAAGTTTGTCAGGCATTACTTGCCCTTGGTGAACCCATGTTGGTTACCACCAATTACCTTGTCTTTATTTTCCATGTGCCTCAGTAGTACATTCAGGAGGATCTGTTCCGTTATCTTGCCAGGCACAGAGGTGAGACTGACTGGTTTATAGTTGCCTGGATCTTCTTTTTTCCCTTCTTGAAAATGGAAGTTACGTTTCCATGTTCCAATCACCAGACTGGAATGACCTTTCAAGTATGATGGATAGTGGCTTGGCAACTTCATCCTCCAATTCCTTCAGAAATTGTGGATGGATAACATTGGGTCTCATGGACTTCTGCACCTTCAGGTTCTTTAGATAGTCTCAAGCCTCATTTTTATTTACAGTATGCAGATCTTCTTTCTCCAAGTTCTTGTTGCTTTGTGCAGCCAGTGAAGACTGAGGTAAACAAGCACTGAGGTCACTGAGCACCTCAGCTTTCTCCATATTCCTTCTGACCCAGGCCTCCAGTTTTCTTCCAGAGAGAACCCATATTTTCCTGTCTTTCGTTTTATCAGTAATATGCCTGTAGAATTTCATCTTGCTCCTATTTATGCCCCTGGCTAGATCTAATTCTGTCTGGGTTTTAGCTTTCCTAGCTGATCCCTGGCTGCTCAGACAACTTCTTTGTTGTCCTCTCAGGTAACCTATTTCTGCTTCCACTCTTTATAGACTTTCTTTTTGTGCTTAAGTCCAGGGACTCCTTGTTGATCCATAGAGGCCTCCTGGCATTCTTGCCTGCCTTCCTTTTTCTCAGTATGCACTGCTTCTGGGCTTGGAGGAGATGGTCCTTGAATACTGACCAACATTCTTGGGCCCCTTTCCCTGCAGAGATTGATCCCGTGTCACTAAGTAGTTCTCTGAAGAGTTTGAAGTCCATAGTAGCAAGTTTGCTTGCTATACACCTTCTTTGACACCCTGAAGATCTTGAACTCTACCATTTCATAGTCACTGTAGCTAAGGCAGCCCTTGAGATTCACAATATTCACCAACCTTTCCTCATTGGTGAGAACAAGGTCCTGCACATCTTCTCTCATGTGTTCCTGCACCATTTGAAAGAAGGGGTTATCATCAACACATTCCAGGAACCTCTTTAATTTCTGGTGTCCTGCGTGTTGTCTGCCCAACAGATATCAGGGTGCTTTAAATCTCCCATGAGGACCACGTTTTGTGAATGTGAAGATGCTCCTATAAGGGCCTCACCACTCAGTCTTCCTGAGCAAGCAGCCTGTAGTAGACACCCACTATGATGCTTCCTTCCCTTGCCTTCTCTTTAACCCTAATTCATAAGCCCTCTGTCAGCTCATCTATCCTAAGATGGAGCTCTATGGATTCCAGCTGGTCATTGACATAGGGGGCAACACTCATCCCCTTTTCCACTGCTTGTCTTTCCTATAGAGTTTATATCCTGTATTTCTACATTCCAGTTGTGTCATCCCTCCACATCTCAGTGATACTAATGACATCATAGCCCTCTAAGCACATGCACTCCAGCAACTCATCTTGCTTGTTCCTCATGCTTTGTGCATTAGTGTACAGGCAGTTGAGTTGGGCTCCCATTGAGGCAGCTTTACCAATTGGAGTTTCCTTACCCTGCACCTTAGACGCCATCTTACTGGCTTGTGAGCCAACTCCAAATCCAGAGCATCCATTACCATCATCGTCAGCCTCAAAGTGGAATGGCTTGAGGATCCCATCCCTTGGCAACTCTATACTATATCCCTCCTGATTAATTTGGAAAGCTTTTTGCCAAAGATGGCCTTCTCTTTCTCTGAGAGATGAAATGCATCCTCCCTCAGAAGACCAGATTCCTCAAGACTAGTTCCGATAAATAAATAGCTGAAGCCCTGTTCACGACACCACTCTCTTATCCATTTACTGATTTACTTAATTCTATCAGCCCTTTCCCTCTCCATTCCCCTACCCTGGAGAATTGATGAGAAGACTACCTGTGGTCCTGTGTTTTCCACTACTGCTCCAGCTCCTTGCAGTCTCTCTTGATATTCTTCGGGTTGCTGACAGCTTTGTCACTGGTACCTACATGAAACAACAGCAGAGGGTTATAGTCTATGGGACGTACAAGGTTCTGGCTGCCTCCCTGTCACATTCTTGCTCTGACCCCTGGAAAGCAGCAGACCTCTCTAGATAGCGAGTCATTGCAACAAATGGGTGCCCTGACAAACAGGTCAGAAGATCATCACCTACCACTTATCACTTTTTCTTAGATGAGGTAATCGTTATGCACTGGGGAGCAGATCTGGCTGCCTAACTCAGTTCTGATGAATTACCTGTTGCTGTTTCTTTTCCTTTCTCAGTCTGTAGAATCTCTTTACAGTTTTGTAGAGGCACCTCAGGCTTTCAGGCAGTCTTTTCCTCTTGTTAGTCTTTCTCGTAGCAGTTTGCCATTTCTTAGCACTGCTGGTTTCCTCCAACAGGATATGCCAGTGAGGGAGTTTGGGGCTGTTTGGTTCCAGATTGTGGATTCAATGCAGGTTTCACTGTAGGCTGACTCTATTTCTGCCTCCCAGATAGCACACAGCTTTTTGACTGTTTCTTGCAGGCCAGTCAGCTGTAGTAGGAGGTCCTCTACCAGGCAAGACTTACATCTCCACACCAGGAAAAAGGTCCAGAAACTTCCTACAGATCACAGACTGCACAGATGCTTCTTCCTTTAACAGCTCTGTCTGAGTGGAGGCACTGGTCATTTTTGGGGTAGGTGGTGCATAACACCCTGCCAGAAATGCAGTCTTAGCTCAGCACTAAATACTCACCATTCTGCTTTGAGGGTCACCTGGAATGAGTGTTTCTTGTTTCTGAAGCTGAGAGAACTTTAGTGCCTTGCTGTGCGAACTACTACTCCAGCTGCTGAAGAACGCTATGGGTATAGGTGACAGCCACACTCTGTTTGTCCACCCTTCGGCTTCTTTTAGAGATGTGGGTGTGGTCTCCATTGCCATGGCAATGACCGTGCATGCCAACCTCCCTTGTGAAAGCTGCCAGTTGCTGAAGGGTCAATCCACTTTCTTGATTTTTTGCTGGCAAAGGAAGCCCCTGAAGTCCCCTTGTATCTTGATATTGGTTGTCCAGTTCTTGCTTAGCTGGCTCTAAAATAGTTGTTCTTGACAAAATGCTTCCAAGGATGGAGACTCTGCCCTCTGATTAGCCTTTTCCAATAACTTACTATACTTTCCAACAAGAAATTTTTCCAATATCAAAATTAAACCTCTCCAGGCACTACTGGACTGTGTTTCCTCACGTCCTAAAACAAGTCTTCTTAGCTACTTATGCAAGTAAAGAATTTAAGGAAATGGACAAACAAACAAACAAAACATACCAAAATAGATAAATGGTAAATAAAGAAACAATAAATAAATAAATGGTGAATACTTAAGCTTTTTTTCTTGGCACAATACAGGCCTTAATTTATTTAATCTCCTACTAACTTGTCAGTGCTCATTTGATGTGCCCCATTAGTGATCCTGGCCTTTGCTAATGGGCAAGAGGGAAAAATGGGTTTATAGAGCTTTATTATGTTCCCATTAGCCTAAAAAGGAGAGACACTTTTTGTCACTTTAAGTATGCATGTTATGGACACAACAGCATTAAAGTCAACCACTTCTGCCCTTTCAAATGTATGTCATTAGAATCAAAGGAAATGACTAAAAAGCTGACATATTTCATCTATATCTTGCAGATCTGGCTTGGCTTGTATTCATGAGAAACATTTCCTTGTGGTTATGAATATTAATATCTTAAAATAATAATCTTTGTGAATAGTTTTTCACCTTGACCCCTTTGCTTCGTTTTTGATCTTCAGTATCTATTTAATATTTTATAATTGAATCCTTTCTGTCAGTAAATAGACATGGACATGGCCTTCAGGATAAGGTTGCATTCAGGTTCTCCAACCTTTAACTCTGGAAAGAAAAAGAAAAAATGGTGTCCTCAAATTAATTAGAGTATGCCTTCTAAAAACAAATCAAAGTCATGCATAAAGAGGGTTGCTAGAAAAACTTAGTGATGCTGTAAGTTCTTCTTCTTTTTTTTTTTTTTTTTTTTCAACATACTCTATATCTCTGTATGGTTTCAATAATTATTTTTGATATTTTTAAAACTAATTCTTTGAAGTATGCATGTGTACATAAGGTTGACTGGCTAACACTATGAATATAGCAGTTTTTGTGCTTGTGAATATAGCTAGGTCTGAATCTCGAGGCTAGAAAATTATTTTTTATAATTTTCAATTTCTGTTTAATTTTTCACATAAATCACACATGACAATGTTTGGTAATGATGGGTGAAAAAATTCCAGAGATACCACTGCATATCAATCATATACTTGGAATTTTCTTAGGTTATAATTTTCTTTTTGGTGGAAAGGATGCAACTGTATGCACATTGCACTGATCATATCAATGTGTTAATTCAGTACCTGAAGGGTATCCATGCTTTCATTTTTGGAAATGAATAATCTTTGGATCATCGTAACTACGACACTACAGAAGTTTAAAATAGTATAATAGAGAAAGTAATGCATGAAGGAATTATTAATCTACTTTTACTCTGGACTTATCTTTTTTACTTTTGCACCTGCGCAGAACTGTTAAATCTAAAAAGGTTGTCTTACAGAAACTTCATCATATTTTTAAGGTTGCTTTCATTTGCAAAAGGGTGATGTTAAAAAGATCAGTTTCTGTGAGGAAGTTATAGATAAAAGAGAAGGAAGAAGCAAACTCTCACTAACTTCTCCTCTCAGATTAAGTGATTAAAAATAAATAAGTGATTAAAAATATATCAGAGTAGACTATGCTAGAGGTCTTATGATGAAGAATTTTTATTACTGAAGATCTTGTTCTCTTGTGATTTCAAATACTAGGTCTTTTTCAGATATCTTTCTTTCCTTCTCTCTCTCTTCCTCTCTTTCTTTCTCTCTCTTTCTCCTTTTCTTTCTTTCTAGTGATATCAACAATGTTTAAATGAAGTGAACTAAGAACCTGTAAAGGTGATCAAACCTTTGTATATCCAACATAGCAGAAATATTTTCACCTGATGACTGAGTTAACTCCTTCAATTTGTAAATGCAAAAACAAGTGATGAACTCAGATACAGAACCACAGAACAGCCCAACTTGGAAGGGAATTTTAAAAGTCGTACTATCTATTTATTCATGGTAAAAAGAGATCCTAGATGAGATTATCTAGCACCTTCTGCAGTTATACCTAGAAAACCTTCAGAGATGGGGCTTTCTATGAGAGTTTGTTCCAGTGATTGCTTTTCTTGTCTTTTCAATCTCTATTATCATAGCATATATATAATATTATATATTATAGCTATCTCTATTTCATTCCCATTGAAAGTATGCATATTGCAAATCAGTATGCATATTCACTTTTTTTTTTCAATTTTTTTTTTTTTTTTTTTTTTTTTTTTTGCCTCCAAAGAAAATAATTTCTTATACCAGGTGAAAAACTCTGCTGGAGCATAAAAGATAAAAGTTTAGATTCTCACAAAAGAAACCTATGCAACAGATTATGTTTCATTTCACAAAAAATTCAGCCAGAAATCTGTTGATCTTTTCTTTTCTTTTCTTTTTCTTTTCTTTTCTTTTCTTTTCTTTTCTTTTCTTTTCTTTTCTTTTCTTTTCTTTTCTTTTCTTTTCTTTTCTTTTCTTTTCTTTTCTTTTCTTTTCTTTTCTTTTCTTTTCTTTTCTTTTCTTTTCTTCTCTTTTCTTCTCTTTTCTTCTCTTTTCCTTTCTTTTCCTTTCTTTTCTTTTCCTTTCCTTCCTTTCCTTTCCTTTCCTTTCCTTTCCTTTCCTTTCCTTTCCTTTCCTTTCCTTTCCTTTCCTTTCCTTTCCTTTCCTTTCCTTTCCTTTCCTTTCCTTTCCTTTCCTTTCCTTTCCTTTCCTTTCCTTTCCTTTCCTTTCCTTTCCTTTCCTTTCCTTTCCTTTCCTTTCCTTCTCTTTCCTTCTCTTTCCTTCTCTTTCCTTCTCTTTCCTTCTCTTTCCTTCTCTTTTCTTTTCTCTTTTCTTCTCTTTTCTTTTCTTTTCTTTTCTTTTCTTTTCTTTTCTTTTCTTTTCTTTTCTTTTCTTTTCTTTTCTTTTCTTTTCTTTTCTTTTCTTTTCTTTTCTTTTCTTTTCTTTTCTTTTCTTTTCTTTTCTTATCTAAACTTGATATAGAAAAAATAGGTTTCAACTCTTGCCTGATAATGCAATAATAATAATTAAAAGCTGGTTTTGTTCTAGTGAAATATAAAAGTTTTTCTGCTTTCCCTGTAATTGAGTTATTTCAATGCAGAATTCTATCTGATGAAAAATTCAGAATCAAAGCAGCTGTCCTTAAAATAGTACAATTTCTACCTCTTTTAAAGATTTTAATTAATTTAATTTAATTAAACCTTATCTGCTAACTTGATCACTGGTTGCATAATACTGTGTAATCCTTGACTGGCATTGTGATTTATTTGAGCATAAATATAGCTAGTGAATGGGAATTCTGTCTATCTACATTAATACTTCTTTCTATGTACTTGATCAGGTGCATGAATGTAAAAATAATGACAGTTTACATGGCCTGTATGATGTACTTATTCTGATGTATGAAACTAAGTATACCACTTAGTCAGTTTTGATTGGCCCTCACAAAAATATATGATAATTATCAAAGAAAAGTTATTTATCTTTTTCCAAGCCTTCTTATTATTCTCAGGAAAAAAAAATGGATAAAAAATGGAAAAAAAAATATTCTTTCATATTTTACTGTAAAGCAGAATATGTCATTCCTTAAAAGCATGGCAATGTCTTGCAAAGAGAGTATAAAACTGCAAAATTATCATATGTAATTTTCTTTTGTTACAAGTTGACATGTTACTCCTGAAGTCAAATGATCTCTCACACTTTTTTAATAGTTAATTTCTTCTCTACTCTCATTATTCAGTATGGCCATTAAAGTTAATTGGTACTTTTACGTATGTCTCTTCATTCTCACTAGATATGCTGGGTTTTTTGTTGTTGTTGTTGTTGTTTTGTTGTTGTTTTTGCTTTTTGTTTTTTTTTGGTTTTTTTGTTTTTTTTTTTTTGCATACAGCAGCAGAATATTTAGTTGTTATACTGTTATATAATTGTTATAATGTATAACACTTCATGGCTTCAGATTTTACTGATTTTACATATTTGCAGAATACAGAAGCAAAAATACTATTACACCTGTGGAGGAAAGATTGGCTATTCTTTCCTGTACTTCTAATATTAATTTCTAATATTTTATGAACATTGTCATGTAACTGATCTCCTGTTTTATCTCTTTTCAACTGCTATCTCTATTTCATTCTCACTGGAAGTATACATACAGCAAATCAGTATGTATATTCACTTTTTTTTTTTTTTTTTCAAACATACAATCTTATACAATTCATTATGCTTGTCTACATTCTGAGAAACTGAAAAGTTCCTGTACATGTCCACAGATTTTGCAGAAGGGATGTATTAAAAGCATTTGGTAAGTTAAGGTTTGTTTTTAAACACAGATGCATAATATTTCCATATGTACTTTTTATATTTGTAAACATATAGTTACATTTGTATGTATGGATGTATGCATACAGTCCTGAGCAGGTCAACTTGGCAGTAGGGGCTCATGACAAAGGACCATTCTTGGAGGATGCACATCACAGCAAAAAAACAAATCTAAGAAGCTCTATGAAACTGAGGGACAGTGAGGCAGCCCCTCCAGCCTCCAGCAGTATGCCAGCTCTGAATTATGTGGGCAGAATGAGGAGTGTTGGCGGCACCCACTCCCCATATGAATAAAGGGAGAGCCTAGCGAGCACAGTGAGACAGGAGCACAGCAAACAGGATGGCGAACAGAATGTGGCACGTCAGAAGGGCACGGCATGCCAGTTTTCATAGGCAGGGCAAGCAGGCAGGACAGGGCACCTTGCTGTATAGAAGGGGGCTTAACACTTCACAGGTCACTTAACAGGTCGCTGCTTTTTCAACACATCCAGGTGTGACCATGGTCTCCACACAGCAGTGAGATCCTTCTAAAAACTGACTGAAAGCACGAATGTGCATGCTGCAGTTCAGGTATCAGGCTGTGGAGAATGCCTGGCCCTGTCACTGCTATAGGAGGACAGCACTCTGTGCGGTGTGAGAGGTAGATGATCTGCTCAGCCTGGTGGTGGAGCTTGTGGAGGAAGTTGAAAGATTAAGGAACATCTGGGATTGGAGGAGGAAAATTGATTGGTAGAGCCGCACTCTGCCATCCCTACAGGAAAGGCATGAGGGATATGCTCTTCAAGCAGCAGGAGATCATCTGCCCGCTCACAGCCAAGTGGAAGGGGGTGACTTCAGAGACAGCGAGGGATGGAAACAAGGCCCTCTTTGGGGCAGAAAGCAAACTGCCTCTCAGCCTGTCCCACTTTCCTAGGTGACTCTACATAACAGGTATGAGGCTTTGGAATTGGAGGGACAGGGGGATGTGGATGTGGGTGAAGGTCTGTCCATGCAGAAGAGGTTGCCCAGGGCTAATCAGACTGCTCCCCATATCACTACAGTGTCAACTGGGAAAAAAAGAAGCTGTAATCATTGGGGATGCCTTTCTGAGGGGAATAAAGGGCCCAACATGCTGCTCAGGCCCATCCCACAGGGAGGTAGGTTGCCTGCCCACAACCTGGGTGAGAGATGTTGCTAGGAACATCACTTGCCTGGTCAAGCCTTATCATTATTATCCTTCACTAGTTTTCCACATTGAAAATGGATAGGCAAAAGAAGTTCTTGGGCAACTAAAATGGTCTTTAGGGCTCAGTGAAGTCTGCTGACAGGATCAGGAGCACAAGTAGAGCTGTCTCCGAGAAACAGCCATGATCAGATTGAGGGCTTGTGGATTAAAATCAAGGATCAGTGCAGTAAAGGGCATCTAGTGGTTGGTGTCTACTCCAGGCCACCTGATCAGGGGGAACCTGTTGATGAGGCCTTCTAGCCCCAGCTGCAGGAAGTGTTATTATGTTTTATTGTTATATGTGTTATTATGTTATATATTTAGTGTTATGCTTGCAAGCTCTTGTCCTGATGGGGTATTTCAACCATACAGATATCTGCCGGGATAGTGACACAACAGGTGACAGATAATCCAGGACATTCCTGGACTCTGATGAGGATAACTTTGTAGTCCAGGTATTAGATGGACCGACCTGAGGTGAAGCCTTACTGGACCTGGTGCTCACCAATGAGGAAAGCATTAGAAAGGCTAATATTGGAGGCAGCCTGGGCTGCAGTGACCATGCCATGCTGGAGTTTGTTATCTTGAAGAATGCAGGCCTGGCAAAAAGCAGAATCAGGACCCTGAGCTTTAGGCTCAAGGAATTGCTGGATGGAATCCCCTGGAAAACTGTTCTTAAGGTCATAGGTACAGAACAGAATTGGCAGCTCTTTAAGGACACCCTTCTGAGAGCATAACAGTTCTCCATCCCCCAGCAGAACTCATGCAGGGGAAGCAGGTGACTGACATGGCTAAGCAAGAACCTGCAACTTAAACTGAGAGACAAGATGGAAATGTACAGGAAGTGGAAGCAAGCTTGTATAGCTTGGGAGGAGTACAGGGTTGTTGTCCATGTGTGTAGAGATAGGATTAGTAAAAGCACAGGTGAAGCTGAACTTCGCGAGGGATGTGAAAGATAACAAGAAGGGGTTCTACAGGTATATAGGCAGAAGAAGACTGTCCAAGAAGAGTGTTTTCCCTCTGACAAAAGGTAATGGAGAACTGGCCTCCTCAAACACAGAAAAAGCTGAGGTACTCAGTGAGTGCTTTGCATCAGTCTTCACTGGTGGTCAGGCTTCCCATGTCTGCCAGGACCCTGAACACCTAAGTGAGGGTGTGGGGAACAGTTTCCATCCCACTGTGGATAACAGTGGAACAAGTCCAAGACCTCTTCATGCAATTGAATATATATAAGCCTATGGGGCTGGATGAGAGAGATGGCTGATGGTTGCTGATCTGCTCTCCATCATATTTGAAAAACTGTGGCTGCCCAGTAAAGTGACTGGGTGACTGGGAAAGGGGAAACATTACTCTCATTTTTAAGTAAGGGAGAAAGGAAGATCTGGGAAACTACAAAATAATGACCCTCACTTCGTGGATCCTGGAAGCTTTGTTAAGGCACATATAAGACAAAGAGGTGATCCAAGAGAGCCAACATGGTTTCCTGAAGGGCAGACCTTGTCTGAACAATCTGAGGGCCTTTATGATGGAGTGACTGCATCGATGGACAGGAGAAGGGCAACGGATGTCATATTCCTGGACTTCTGCAAAGTCTTTGACATGGTCCCTCATGACATCCTTCTGCCTAAATTGGAGACATATGGATTTGAAGGATGGACTGTTTGATGGATTAAGATGTGGTTGGTTGGTCGCAGCCAAAGGGTTGTGATCAATGGTTCTGTGTCAGGGTGGAGGCTGGTCACAAACGATGTCTTTGAGGGGTCGGTCTTCGGACTAGTGCTCTTCAACATCTTTATCAATGACATAGATGACAGCATCGAGTGCACCTGATTTGTGGACGACACCAAACTGAGCAGTGCAGTCGATACACCAGAAGGAAGGGAAGCCATCCAGAGAGACCTGGACAGGCTGGAGAAGTGGACCCATGAGAAAATAATGAAGTTCAACAAGGCCAAGTGCAAGGTGCTGCTCTTGGGCCAGGGTAACCCCAGGTATTTATACAAACGGGGAAAATCTCCTTGAGAACTGCCCTGCAGAGAAGGACATGGGGGTTCTGGTGAACGAGAAGCTGGACATGAGCTAGCAGTGTGTGCTTGCAGCCTGGAAGGCCAACTGTGTTCCTGGATCTATTAAAAGAGGAGTAGCCAGCAGGAAGAGGGAGGTAATTGTCTCCCTCTACTCAGCTCTTATGAGGCCCCTTCTGGAGTACTGCGGTCAGTCCTGGGGCCCCCAGCAGAAGAAAGATGTGGAGCTCTTGGAATGGGTCCAGATGAGGGCGACTAAGATGAACACAGGGCTGGAGCACCTCTTTCTGTGAAGAAAGGTTGAGGGAACAGGGCTTGTTTTGCTTGGAGAAGAGAAGGCTCCGGGGAGACCTCACTGTGGCCTTCCAATATTTGAAGGGAGCATATAAGCAGGAGGGGGAATGGCTGCTTACGAGGGTAGATAGTGATAGGACAAGGAGGAATGGTTTTAAACTGATACAGAGAAGGTTTAGGATATATTAGGTTTAGGAGGAAGTTTTTCACTCATAGGGTGGTGACACACTGGAACAAATCTCCCAGAGGTTGTGGACACCTCATCCCTGCAGGCACTCAAGGACAGTCTGGATGTAGCTCTGGGCTAATGGTCTAATGGTTGGCAACCCTGCATATAGCAGGGGGGTTGAAACTAGATAACCGTTATGGTCTTTTTCAACCCAGGCCATTCTATGATTGATTCTGTGATTCTGTGATATTTTTACATTATTTACAAGCATTATATGAAAAACTCATAGAATCACAGCATCACAGAATATTCCGAGTTGGAATAGACCCACAAGGATCATCAGTGCCAACTCCTGCCTCCACACAGGACCACTCAGAAGTCAAACTATATGTCTAAAGCACTGTCCAAAAACCTCTCAAACTCCAGAAGCCTCAGTACTATGAGCAATGCCTGAAAGCCTTTTCACCATCTCAGTGAAGAACCTTTTCTTAATATTCAGCCTGAAATTCCCATGATTCAGCTTCAGGGATGTCATTCCCTGGTTATGGCATAGAATCAAAATAGTCAAAGATCAGTTATCTCCCATCTGTTCCCCCTTGTGAAGAAGCTGCAGGCCACCATAAAGTCTTCCCCTCAGATTCCTCTTCTTTGCGCTAAACAAACCAAGTGACCTCAGCTGCTCTTCATACAGCTTCCCACAGAGAACCTTCATAATCTTTGTTGCTCTCCTTTGGACATCCCATAGTTGTTTTATTTCTATCTCATATTGTAGCACCCAAAACAAAACATAATACTCAAGACAAAGAGCACACCAGTGCAAAATAGAGTGGGAAAATCAGTTCCCTCAACTGCATCACAGTGCTCTGCCTGATGTTCTCCAGGGTACAGGAGGCCCCTTCAGCTGCCAGGGGCAACTTCTGTCTCATGTTAAACTTGCTAAGAACCAGAATCCTCAGATCTCTTTCAGTGGGGCTGCTCTTAGGCCTCTTGTTTCCCAGTTTGCATTTATGTACAGGATCACCACATCCCATGTTTAGAATCTAGCACTTGCTTTTGTTGAACTTGCATGTTGAACTACATGAAATGCAGGGTGGGTTTGTCCAGCACTGCAGTCCAGTTTGTTGAGATCTCTTTGGGAAATTTCTCTACCCACAAGGAGATCAACATGCCCTCCCAGTTTAGTGTCATCCATCAACTTACTTAGAATACCATGAAGTTCTTCATCCAAGTAATTTATGAGAACAAGAGAGAGAAGTGGAAAACCTAGCTAATGACTGGTCACTAGTCTAAAGCATGAAATCATACAGGTCATTATGAAGAAAATCAGCCCAAACAAGGACATATGCACAACTTATCAGTTATGAACTCAATAGAATAATTATGAAATTAAACTGTTTTATATAAAAGCAAATATAATGCCATAGTGCAGCTCTTGAAGTTCCATGAATATTGTTGTTTAACTCCACTGAAGAATCCTGGTATTGCTTGGGAGAAAATAGTTATAAGTTTCATGAAGATAACCCATTTAATTTTGTAGAACACAGAATAGACTTTTCAGAATTTTCATTTAAGAAGTAGTTTCAATGAATGGCTAAATACGTGCATACAATTGACAAATTGCTTAAAATACAAAAAGAATCCCTTTCCCAGACAAAGATGTCAATGCCTGTTACTTCCCATTAATTCACTAGAAATTCCTTGACTTAAAACTGATCTAAAGACTGAACAGATTTTGGTTTGTATGTAACTCAAAAGGAAATCTGCATTGTTTTTGATAGAAACAGTAAATTGAGCTTAACAACTGACTTTGACGTTAACATGCTGCATGTCAGAACTGACCTTATGACCTGCTGGTTCTGTACACAATAATATACAGAAGTCTGCGTGTATATTAATTGTATCATCTATTTTGCTTTACTGACTATTTAAAATGGGTTACAACTGACCAGATGGGGCAAAAAAGTTCTGGGCAGCAAGCTGGCTGGACAGACTAGCAGTACTTTAAACTGAATTCAGTAGGAGAAAGGGGTGTTCTTCAGAGTGACAGAGAACAGCCAGGAAACACTGTTACCGTAAAAAGCAACAGGGAGAAACCTCAGATTTGTCCCGGAAGAAACGGGGTAGGCTCTGGCAAAGCCCAGCTGAAGTTCTTCTACATCAGTGTGGACAGTATGGGAAATAAACGGAAAGTGATGAAAGCCATGGAGCAATTAGAAAACTATGACCCAACTGCTATCATAGAAAGAGGGTGGATAAATCATGCAAATTAAATACCATAATTGAGGGTTACAAGCTTATTTGAAGAGATAAGAAGGGCAGGAGAGGTGAGAGAACTTGGCTAAGGTTGTGAAAAATGAAGGGATTCTACAGCTGCACTGGACAGAAGAGACAGGCCAGTGAGAATGCATCCTTTCACATAAATAAGAGGAGAGAACTGACAACAACAGACATGAAGAAGGCTAAAGTACTCAACAAGTTCTTTGCTTCAGTCTTCACAGACAGACTTCCCAAGTCTCTCGCTTTCCTAAATCACTAGAAAGGAGTTGTCAGAGTAAAATATTTCCCAGGGTAAATAGAAAGTAAATTAAAGACCACCTGGTGAAACTGAATATGTTCAAATCTATGGGCCTAGATGATGTGCATCCCAGGTTCTTAAAGGAATTAACTGGTACCGAAGGTCTGTATTTTTTATATTGCAAGATGCAATTTTGTCTGACAGGATGTTACCAAAACATTAACAAGTAGGTACTTAAGAAGCCACAAAATCTGAATTTTCTGTATTGATTTTCACTCCAGAATCCAGGATTTTTCATAACATGTTCACATATTTATTTTTTGTGGGTGTAATTCCAGTCTTATTTATAGCACTGTACAGACAGCAGAAAAAATAGAGAATTTTCATTTTGCACTACATAAAACTGTGTTCATACATATTTGATGCTCACTGCAGCATACTTTGGGCAAGAAACTAACAAGGAGATAACTTATCTCTTTCATACTTGACAATTAACAAAAATACAGTTAGAAGAATGGCAATGTTTAGGATGGTATTTTACAGGTTTACAGTTAGAAAGATTATCATGGCGGAAAGAGTCAAAAATGGAATGCCCGGCTGTGTTCTAGGCTTGCAGTAAAAAACACCAAAAGGAAGGTGCTATAAGAGATGCTTCCCCCATGGCTGTTTGCCCTTAAGCAGGGTCTAGAAGAGGTGGAGCCACGCTCCACCCCTTTTGATCACGCAGGCAAATTGTCTTCACCTGTGCTCACATGGCTGACTCAGTCTTTGCCTCAGGTGATCAATCAGTGGTTCACTGCATGACTCAACAGTTCCCATACAGTACTATTGTGCTATGTAGCAGCATTCACCTTCTGAGTGAAAAGTGGGTCATTGGTTTAGCTAGGTACTGTTTTGCAGGTGCTAACAATCATTTCTCACAAAAGCAAACAAACAAACAAACAAGATGGTCAGAATAATGAATGTTATAAATTCAACTAGATATGTAGAGAAAATTTTCATTCAGAGTAAACTACATCACACACTTTATATTTTCCAACCAGCAAATATTTACATACTACCATGTTTTCCCTGAATAACCAAAGACACAGATGAAATCAAAAGTAGTAAAACTACTTACTTCTTTCAAATTCTTACTTGCAAATTCTCAAAAGACTAATAGTAGTGGAGATATACTTCAAAATCATTTGAAGTTGTCTAGAATAATAATTTACATTTCCGCAAATATATTGTATGCATCACATTTAAAAACAAAGAGTAGAGAAATAGAAGAAATTCAGATAATTAATTAAAGTATAATACTAAAGTAGTCCTAGCAATAATGATCATTCAGGTAATGATAATAATTAGAGTACCCAGCCGTACTCTAAACAAACAAACAAAAAAGGATACATGTGACCTATTTTCTGATTTTTAATCATTACTGACTCAGACTGCAAGATTCTTTGAAAAAGAGGCACTAGATAAAACAATGCCTGCTTTTCTAATGGCACATATTGCTAAAGTATAAAATTTGGAATTAGCAGCTTTACTCTTGAAATTTCTTTAGACAGGTTTTCCTTCTTCAATTCACTTGGCTATAGCTTGCTGAAACAAACTGATCTTGGGAAAATATAGTTGTTTTTTTGTTGTTGCTGTTTGCTTTTTAAATTATTACAAAATACCTGCCATACACTTTCCGTATGTTGCTTGATAAACTCACCATTGGTAAATAATTTTAATTATTTTGCAATAGGATTGCTACCACACAACAATATTTTAAAATAGAATCCATTTCACTTGTACCTTCTCAAAAATGTTCATTGAGATGATAGACATTTTTCTATTATCCTGTTTTGTCTTTACAAAACATTCCTTGATTCTCATTGAATTTGGCATATTTTTGCAAATAATGTCTTTTCAAATCATCATCCATGAAAACTGACAAAATTTCCTTAAAAATAAAGCATAGTGCCATATCATTTCCTTTTAGGAAAGTAGGAAAAAGAGTATATCTCCAAACCTACAGATTAGTATTAGTTTTGATAATGTGTTTTGCTCCAGATGGAATAAATAAGTAACTAAATGTTTCAATACAGACAGATATTTAAAAGAACTTTGTTTGTTTGTTTGTTTAAAGAAAGGTAGATAGTGATGAAATGTATGTATTGAATTTCAAGCCAGGTTCAAGATCAGTCAGTTATTTTATTACTGTTCATTTAGATGGTTTATAGAACATTTTAAGCTTCACTTGTTTGAAAAAATATCAGAAATGAACCACTGTCAAAGTTTGTAGAAAGGAACTGCTGGTCAGTTCAACTTAGGATACTTCCTTTGCTTTTTGTCTAATGCTTGTTCAGATCATTTTGATCTAAAGAAAAGTAGTTGCTCTTTCCTTCAGCTCTAACAGATTCAGAAGTCTAATTTTGTTTGTGTCCTCTCTAATAGATAAACTTACCAAAGGAAACAGAATAATCCAACAGATCAATTCATATTACATTGAACAATAAGTAGATGATCTACTTAAGTAATGGATAATTCTACATAGTTCTGTACTACCAGTTTATTTGCAAAACTGGTGAAATTTGAGAGAAGAAAATATTTTTAAAAGTTTACAATCATAACTCACCTGCTTAGAAAACAATAATACCAAGTTGCTAGTTAAATTGTTTCCTGCATAAAATTTGTGTTTTTTTGACAGTTCAGTCTTGTGACACCAGTTATTTTCAGCTGAATTATTTTATCCATGATGGCCTAAAGAAATTTATATTTTGTATCTTTAATACTATTTTAATTATATTTAAAGTAAAAACTGTAATATTCTAGGTAGATGAAAAACAAAATAAGAATTTAGATTTAATATTAATTATTTATAAACCATTCAAGTATTCTCATATTCAAATAGGTTTCTACTAATCTACTACTAGATTTCATTAGAATTAATTATATTATATGTTAATTATATTATATGTCTTTTTATCTCTAGCATTTCTCATTAGTATTCCATGAGGAGTGTCCCACTAAAACCACTATAGTATGATAAACAGAGAATATAGAAGGAAATCAAAATCAGGACCAAGGTAAAAATACTGAAGATGCTGAAATACAGACATCAGTGAAGCAAGTTTGATTAAAATGACAAGGATTACACACTATTAAAGAGTAACGTCTATTTTACTTATCGTGTGGGAACTGTTGACTCATGTCCTGAACCACTGATTGATCACCTGAAGAAAGGACTGGGCAGTTCATGGGAGCACAGATGAAGGTAATCCACCTGTGTGACCGGAAATGGTGGAGTCATGCTCCATCACTCCTTGACCCCATTTAAGGGCTGACTGCTACGGGGGAAGGATCTTTTCCTAGTGATCCCTTCTTTGTGAGTTTTTTCCTGTGAGTCTAGATCTTTGGATGCTGTTGAGCATTCTCTTTCTGTTTGTCTCTTTTTCCATTCCACCACAATAATCCATCCACCTATAATGCTTGTCTTTAAATGAAAGTTCTAGAAATTTATTTCAGCAACTATGATTTTATTGGATACAAATTCTTTTATGAAATCTTTCTGTATCATTCCTGTAGGCACTTATTGTTCTCCTGGATACCATAATTATTTAATAGGGAGCTTTAAACAGTAGAAATATGCACAGTGATATACTTTTGTAAATTTTGTTAAAGGTCTGTATAATTTGCTAAATTTGAGGCACTGTGAGCACTGATAGGTGATCTGTAATTTTCTTAAAAGCTTGCAGTATGAAGACTGAGATTAGTTATTGCTGGGACATACGGCTTTCTTGTGTTTAGTACTGTATTTCTGTGAAGTTAAAAATCTCTCCTTGTCTTAGAGGGCAGACAATTTTCTTATGCAGATGGTAAGGAACAGAAAAGCCCACAGTGAATTCAAGAAGGCAGATAATCAAAGGAATACAATTCTCATGATGCAATGTCTGCATTGGGTAAAGCAACCTGATAATTCATGCTGCCCTGTTGCACATTTTAAACAAGGCACAGATAGAAGGAAAAAGAATATGAACTCAGAATTTGGTGAAATATGCTACCACATTCAGTGTTTTGAATATTTGAGAGAAAGATACTCCATAAACTAATCAGATTGTTTCAATGCTTTGAAGCTTAAACTTAGGAATAAGAAGAAAACATACATACAGTAGAAGCAGAGACGTGTCCTGGTAAAAAGTCAGAAATGCCATCCACACATGCAGAGATAGGATCAGAAAAGTCAAGGCACAGATGGAACTCAATTTGGTGAGGTATGTGGAAAAAATAATAAGAAGGGTTTCTGTAGGTTCATTGGTCAGAAGAGGCAGGCCAAGGAGACTATTACCTCTCTGATAAATTAGAAATAGTAACAACTGATATGGAGAAGGCCAATGTACTCAATAAGTTTTTTGCCACAATCTTCCCTGGCAATCTGGCTTTCCACATCTCTCACAATTCTGAACTTCTAGGTGGGGTTTTGGGTAGCAAAATCCCTCCCACTTTAAACTAAGAGCAACTTCAAGGCTGTTTGATGAGAATGAATTTGTAAAAGTCAATGGGGCTGGATGACATGCATGCCAGGATTCTAAAGGAACTGGCTGATGTGGTTGCCAAGACATGCTCCATCATATTTGAAAAGTCATGACTGTCATGGAAGGGAAACATCATTCCCATATTTAAGAAAGGGAGAAAGAAAAATCTGGGAAATTACAGGCTGGTGAGCTTCTCATTTGTATCTAGGCAGATTATGGAACAGATTCTGTTGGAGGTTATTTTATGACAGTTGCAAGACATGCCTGTGATCCAAGACAGTCAGCATTGCTTCACCAAGGCCAGATTGTACTTCACCAATCTGAAGGCCTTTTATGACAGCGATGGCTTCAGTAAAAATAGGAAAGGCAACTGATGTGCATTTGCAAGGCTTTAAAATTGGCCCACAACACATTTTTTATAAATTGAAAAGATATGGATTTGAAGAGTGGTCTATTCAGTGAATAAGGAATTGATTTGAAGGTCAAATCCAATGGTTTTGGCCAATGTCTCTATATCCAGGTGGAGGCCAGGGATGAGTAGTTTCCCCCAAGGGATGTGTCTTAGAACTGTTGAACTTCAGCATCTTTCTTTATCAGTGAGGTAGAAAGTGGGATTGAATACATGCTCAGCAAGTTTATGAATTAAGAATGTTATGAATTGAGTGGTGAAATTGATTCAAGAGAAGGAAGGAATGCCATCTAAAGGGAGTTAGAGAAGCTTGACAAATGGTCCCACATGAACCTAATGAGATTCAATGCAACCATGTACAAGGTGTTACACTCAGGCTAGGACAATCCCAGATATGTATACACACTTTGAGAAGAATTCACTGAGAGCAGCCCTGTGGAGGACGTGGGAGTTATGAGGGTTGGAAAGCTTCATAGAAGCCAGCAGCATGCACTTGCAGCCTGAAAGGCCATCACTGTCCTGGGCTGCATCAAAAGAGAGAGAGCCAGAAGGGTTAAGAAGGTGATTATCCCTCATTATTCTGTTCTTATGTAATATTGCCTCCAGGCCCGGGGCTCCCAACATAAAGCTATGGAGCTGTTGGAACAGGTCCAGAGGAGGGCCGTGAAGATGATCCAAGGTTAGAAGCATCTCTCCTATTAAAAATATTTAATGGAGCTGGGTTTGTTCAGTCTGAAGTTTTTAGGACCTGAATTTTTTGGTGGACAGCTGATTGGTCATGAGCCAGCAGTGTGCCCTCGTGGCCAAGAAAACCAAAGGTATCCTGAGATGCATTAAAAAGAACATGGTTAGTAGGTCAAGGGAGGTGATCCCCTCCTTCTACTCTTCTCTGGTGAGGCCACATTTAGAATATTGTGCCCAGTTCAGTGCTCCCCAATTCAGAAAACACAGGAGTATCCTAAAGAGTATAGTGAAAGGCTATAAAGATGATAAAGGGCCTGAAACATCTCCAAGAAGATTAATCTGAGTCTGTTCACACAGAGGAAAAGAAGATTGATTTTAATAATTTTTATAAATATATAAAGGGAGGTGGAAGGCAAATAGATGATACCAGGCAACTCTTTGTAGTTTATAGAGATAAGACAAAGAGCAGCAGCCTAAAACATAAACATAGCAAGTTCTATACAAACATGCAGAAGAACTTCTTTCCAGTGAGGATAATGGAGCATTGGAACAGGCTTTCCAGAGAGGTTGTGGAGTCTCCTTCTCTGGAGTTATTCAAGACCTGTCTGGATGCCTACCTGTGTGACCTGCTTTAGCAAGTGGGTTGGGCTCAGTGATCTCTTGAAGTCCCATCGAACACCTGCAATTCTGTGATTTTGTGTTTCTGTAAGATATTTTATCTTTTTGAGAGTTAATCAGTTTTTTTCTTTTTTTCAATTTATTTTCTTGTCTGATATTCGCACTGACATGGAGGCATATTCAGGATTTGTTCTTCATTGTAGTCCAATTGTTACTTAACCTTCACATGAAAAATTCACTTTGTCCATTGCCATATAATCTCAGTACTTGAGTCACATTTAAATTACACATTCTAAGTATCCCTGGAAATCTTGAAATATTAATTTTCTCAGTTTATAAAGATAGAACACAGTGAAATAGTAGCTTCATATTGTGGTATGTAGTCATTAAGTAAAGCAAGCTTGTCATATTGAAAGCTGAAATCTAAGACAACTGGACTTTGATCACTGAATCTTGATGTGTCTTCAAAGCTGAGTCGTAGCTGCATCTTGGAGAAATGATTAGAATAATAAAACAAAACAGTTATTTAATGTTTTTTACTGAGGCTCATAAATCTCTCTCTGGTTTAACTATCAAACTACTAAGATTTTTATTATTTGAAAGAGATCGTCGGAAGTTTACAAAAATTAGATATACATATTATACATATATATTATTTTAAAAGAAGAACGACAACAAAAAATTCTTATAATCATTGTCTCATCATTTCTGGGTGCCCTCCTATGTGCATGATCCCAATGATATCTCTGTTAATTACTTAAATCTTGATGTCCTCAATGGACCAAGATTTTTCCAAAGTGGACCACTATTTTCCAAGTAATACTATAAACAGTGAAAACTACGTGCAGTCACAGTTCACATAAGAAGTTCTAGTAACTGCTTGGGAAACAGAACGTTTTTCAGGAACAGATTTTAGAGTATGTTTTATTCCCATACTCATATGAAACAAGCTACTGTAAATCCCTAAGCTTCTACACAATTTCCTAAAAATACTGAATGCTTTTTAGGTGAAAATGTTTTAGATGACAAAATCTAGAACAGAGAACAGTATATTTTGATGCTAAAGAGAAACTTTTTGGAATAAACAAACTAATAAAAAAGATAAGGAAGGAGTAGGGAAATATATTAGAGAATACAGATTTTTTAGGTCCAGCTCTCTTTAATATTTTCGAAAAGGCTTGTATGTAGGACTAGAAGACTTATTGAGCAAGAATGCTGATGATAATAAATTGGGAGGAGCTGCTGCCTCCATCAAGGGTGGAGATGTCTTGCCGAGGGATCTAGATAAATTAGAGAGCTGGGCAATCAACAACCACATGAAGTTTCACAAGAGCAAGGTCTACTCTATTCTGTCCTGTTCCATTCCATTCCCTTCCAATAATAATCTGAATATTTCTGATAAAACAAATTTAGTAACTGACAACATATGCAACTTAAATGTTTGGATTTTTGAAATGCTGCCAGTAAAGCCCCTTTAACTCTCATTCAGGAAACATGTCATGCATTTGCCAGCTTCTGAAAAACTTCTGAAGGCTATTTACTTTTTATTGAGTATTTGGATGTACGCTCTGCTATCAAATTTGAAATAGAATACTAGTCATTGAAGGTGTCTTCTTGTCAAAGAATTTGCTCGGTGTTCTTTGAAGAATTCTAATTTTTTGCCACATTTTTTTTTCAGGAATTAGGGGTGTGGGGGGAACAATATTATAGAGATCTGAAATATTTATCCATTTATCCACCTCGCTAGTGAGGTAAAAGTTTTAAAATTTTACTTTACATATTTCCAGAGAGAGAAATAATATGTGATTATAATTATCCCTATCAATAATCAGTAACCAAAATAATACCTTAAAAACCAAATAATCAAAACAGTACCTTAAAAAGAAATACTGAAACCTAAGTCTATACTTGAAAAACAGGAACAAAACTAAGTTTTGAAAATTTATTTCCTAGAATATACAAATATGCCTGTAAAATTAATGATTCTTTGAACAACTAGAAAAAAAAAACCAAAAATGCAAAACAAAACAACTTCTCATAACATTTACATAAAAATAACTTATTTTTGGTATACTGAACTATATGATCATTAAAGATAATTTATACAGAAAAAATAAAAATATTAACTTAAAATGCTTATTTAAAGATAAGAATAGAAAGAGTATCTACTTTTCAGTATCTAATTTTCAGTCTGCTTAGGTGATCATAGAAAATTACTGAAATGTGGAGTGAAATGCTTCCATGAGCAAACACTGTAAAGTAACTGAAAATGATTTGTCAAGACTTTAAAGTTCTTCACAGTGGAAGAGAGACTTTATTTGTTTCAAAAGATGTTTTTGAAATTAATACTTGCTCTAATGTTTTGAGGAAATGGCTTCCTACTTGTACAAAGAGAGAAAATGTTAGAGGAAGAAAATGTTTTCTGAATTGAACATTACTTGGAAGATGCATCCTTTGTTTGCCTTAGAGATTACAGACGAACATGCCCATGTCATTACTCATACATATATTTGTATGTATATATATATAACCTCTGCTGTGCACTTTAGCACCAAATAAAATATTATCTCTGACATACTGAAGATACTCTGAGGTGTACTGAATGAAAAAATGTGTTGACAGCACTATACTGCAATCAGTCTTATTTAGCTACTCCAATTTCACATTTGATTTAATATTGCAGTAAGCTCAGGCTAAGAAAGAGTTCTACTTAATTTCCTTCAGCAGCGATGTGCATATTTTTATATGTTGTTTGTTAATATTGTCATAGAATCACATAATTATTTGAGATAGAAAGGACCTTTAAAGGTTATCTAGTCCAACTACCCTGAAATGAACATCATTTATTTGTCCCTCTTTTCTTAATGGGATTCACAGATTTTATGGATGTTCAGGTTCCTCAGGTTGTTGCAAACCTGATATTCACTTACTGCAGGAGTGACTTTTCTCCCCCATACCCCACTTTCTGATTCATCCAATAGGTGTGAAAAGAACAGTTGCTAGTGAAGACTGAGGCAAAAATTTTGTTAAGTACCTCTGCTTTCTCCTTCTCTGCCATATTGCTCAGTAAAAGAGGTAAACTTTCTTGGATTTCTGTTTTGTGGTTGATGTATCTGTAGAAGCCCTCCTTGTTTTTCTTTGCACCCTTTCTCTAGCTCAGTTCCAGATGGGCCTTGGTCTTCCTGTCTCCATCCCTTCACAGCCTAGCAGCTTCCTTACACTCTTCCCATGATACCTGTCCTTGTTTCCACTGTGCATCTTCTTCTTGCTCTCCAGTTAGGTCCCAGCGGTCCTAGTTCAGCCATGACAGTCTCTTGAATTCCTCTTCTGATTTCCTACATCTCAGGATGGAGAGTTCATAGAATCATAGAATCATAGAATCACAAGGTTGGAAACGACCTATAAGATCATCTAGTCCAACCATCTCCTCATCACCATTGCCACCACAAGCTACTAAACCATATCAAGCAGCACGTCATCCAGATGCCTCTTGAACACTGTCAGGGACGGTGACTCCACTACCTTCCTGGGCAGCCATTCTAGTGCCTGACCACTCTCTGAGAGAAATAGTTCTTCCTTATGTCTAATCTACACCTCCTCTGATACAACTTGCAGCCATTTCCCTGTGTCCTGCTCGTTGCCTGGGAGAAGAGGCCAAACCTCTCCTCCTCATCATCAAACCTCCCTTCAGGAAGTTGTAGAGTGCAATGAGGTCTCCCCTGAGCCTCCTCTTCTCCAGACTGAACAATCCCAGCTCCCTCAGCCGCTCCTCAGAAGACTTGTGCTCCAGACCCCTCACCAGTTTCGTTGCCCTTCTCTGGACACACTCCAGGATCTCAACATCTTTGCTGTAGTGAGGGGCCTAAAACTGAACACAATATTTGAGGTGTGGCCTCACCAGTGCTGAGTAGAGGGGGATGATCACCTCCCTGCTCCTGCTGGCCACACTATTTCTAATACAGGCCAGGATGCTGTTGGCCCTCTTGGCCACCTGGGCACATTGTTGGCTCATGTTCAGCCAAGCATCAACCAACACCCCCAAGTCCTTCTCTCCTTCACACTCATCCAGCCACTCATCCCCAAGCCTATAACACTGCATGGGGTTATTGTGGCCAAAGTGCAGGACCCGACACTTGGCCTTGTTGAACCTCATCCCATTCACCTCAGCCCAGAGTCACATCAGCAAGCCTCCAATCCTCTGGGACCTCACCAGTTAACCAGGAGTGCTGATAGATGGCCAAGAGCGGCTCAGCAAAAAACGTTCTTGTGCCCAAGGGAAAACTTCCTTAAAGATCTGCCAGATCTGCACCACTCTCCCGGCTTTGATTACCCGGGTTTGCTGTTGTTGTTGTTTGACTAATTCCGTAAACAGCTAGAAGTTGTCTTTCCTAAAATTAACATCCTAATTTTACTCTTTGTCCATCCCATATCCCTCAGGAATGTCATCTTTTACCACTGCACAGTCACACAGCTCAGTTCAGCAAAGTAATTTCAGGAGCTTGTTTCCCTTTCCCCAGAGATTATTTATTCTGTGAAGAACAATTTATTTTATTATTATTTTTTCAAGTAATAAAAACCGCTTTTTGCTGAATTATCATCATAATCTGTGCTACAAAGCTCATGATTTCATTTTTGTGAATGATTTTCACTCATATCTCTTAATTTAGCCATCCAGGTAGTTTTCTTTTGAGGTTTTTTCAAGTGGCCACCATGCACCAGCAACAACAGTGCTGCTGCAGGGATCTTAGTTGTTGTTTGCTCTCCCTATTCTGGTTCACTACAAAGCATCTGAAAGACAGCAGTAGATGTCTGGAGGAATGAGGAGGTGGTAAGGGTCAGGACTGACTCACCTGAATGATCTATTCTTCAGTGTAATAGAAAACCAGGAAATACAGGGTAAATCTTAGTTTGTAAGTGCCTATGTGTTCATCACAGTAGAAATGAAATTTAAAATCAACACCCAAGAAAAAAATTCATGCAATAAATTGTGAACATACATTACTGAGTCCACTATAGACCTGTTCCCTATATTGGGTCAGTAATTTTGAACTGTTTCTTTTGTGAAGGCTAAGCTCCCCTTTAGTCTATTCTATTTTGACCTTATTTGTAAAAATGTTTGTGATAGTTGGTACTGATTAGTTACAGAATGCTTTCCAAACACTTCCTCTTTGCTGTTTCCTGCTCAACTCCTTGCTCCTTTTTTATCTCACTTTTGTTAATTCGAATTAATTTTGCTCTCAAATTATTGAAAAAAAGTTGGTAGCCAGATATTTCTGTGTAATTCATTGTGGTCTTCACAATGATTTTCTGGAGATTCTATAAGCTAAAGATCCTCCTTTACTGTAAACACTTAAAGGTTAAAAATAAAAAAAATATATACATTCAGTTGTTTGTAGCCTAGTCTGAAGAAGGGTTTCTGGAATTTAAATAGTATTTTTGCAAAGCAGTAGGAAAAACTCAAGCCTATCCTGTTGCTTAGACAGTTAATTATACTATTCTATGCTGCAATTACAATTAAAGATTTTTAGCTGATGAACGACATATTCACTGTATTCTTATTATCTTGTATTTCCTTACCAGTGCTCAAGAGTATTGCGAGTTTGGTGAAACAAAAACAGATCAAAAAGATGTACTTTCTCAGTAACATCAATGGACTAGCCTAAAATCCCCAGTAGAACTCATGATCTCCATTATATATTAACCATATTATCTGAAGTAGAAATATTCATGCTTTCTGCTGAAGGTATTTTGCTTAAACTGATCTTAAAACACAAACAAACAAACATGTTGTCTGGCATTCAGTACAGCGCTACCTCTGTTGTTTAAATTGCTTTCTTGGACATGAGCCAATTGTTTTCTCTCCATTTTACTTAGTTTCAATAAATTGATAGAAATCTTTCACTGGGAGATAAATCTTGCCAAAAAGTGGGCAGTAATTTCATATGTGATAAATACAGTCGTTTTCCATAATAATAAACAGCAGGATTAATCAATACCAATTCAGTAAAAAGGGAAAAGTATTGCATGCATGTATCTGCCAATACGATTAACCATGTGTCCATCGTTATCTGGAGTTCCAGAGTAAGTAAAAATGCAAGAAAATATCATTAATTAGGGGTTCTGGAGGATATTTAGAAGTCACATTTGCTTCCACACTACTATTTACTAAATATTTGATTTCCAAGTAGGTATAGGTAAGTAATATAATTATCTTACCATATTTTCTCATTTCTTAATCTTCTCTCATTATTCATTAAACTGCACAAAAGGAAAAGGTATTCTACACAAAAATGATATACTTCATGCTCTAATATTATTAATCACAAAAGCTTTCAAGTTCAGAAAGGAAAGGGACTTCTTGAATGTCTGATATTTAATTTCTGATAATTTTGTTTTTGTTACTGTTAGGAAAAGAACTTAGCCTTAACAAACAATTCATCTAATATCTGATCATTTCTTAAATTTTATAATATTCAGTTCCTTTCCAGTTCTATATAACAAATGTGTGTGCAGATGTTTCTCTGATGTTATCATTCTCAATTTGTAGTTACACAATCATTTCCATAGCAACAGGATGATGGTAGAAACACTGTATTGTTCCTTTGATTTGAGTAGAAGAAGCTGAGATGTGAATCAAGAACTGATTTTCAAAGACACAGAGAAAGATGATGAAAAATCTTAATATTCAGATTAAGTTACTCAGCTTGTTTTCTTTTGCCCCACTGTCAAAATCTCTAATGTTGGTAATAAAATATTATAATTCACTCAAGGAAGTTTTTATTATGTTGATGACAAGGGAAATAATCCTCTTTTATATTATATGAATATAGATTTGAAACCAAATTCCACTTGTTAATAAAGATAAAAATCCCAGTATCAGATATATCAATGCTGCCAAGTGGGTGGAAGCACAGCTGCTACAGAAATATCATTCGGGATGTCTTTCTCAGGAGAAGTTTTCATTAGGTTTATTAAAATCCAGGATAATTTTGCAACAAAATGAAAATTTAATGAGGAAAATCTTTGGTTAGCTTACAGTTTGTTTTACCCTTATCTATCTCTTTCTATCTCTGACTGGAACTGTTTTCTTATTACCTTCACTTTCACTCTAGTACTTGTGGAAGGTCTATGCAAACTTCTTACTACTCCTGAACTATGTCTTATATGTGAAATGTGTGATAACACCTTTATGAAATTAAATTGCCCTTTCTTGGGATATATTTATTAGAACAGAATAGAAATAGAACAGAGTAAGAATAGGTTAGGAATGGAATAGGAATGGAATAAAATAGAAATAGGCTAGAAAAGAGGCCTTAATCAAAACCAGAAAGATTATATCTACTGCTTTCGCTTCATCCACCAAGCAGGTGGCCTTATCATAGAAGCAAATCAAATTACTAAGGCAGGACATTCCCATGTTTAACCTATGTTAATTATGACTGATAACAACTTTGTTTTTAAAGTGCCTTTTGGTAACCCTCTGGGACACCCTTGTTTATAACTTTTCCAATCACTGAGGTTATTAGATCTGCAGTTTCTTCAGTCTTACCTCATGTTATTTTTGTAGATAGATATAACACTGGAAAGCTTCTAGATATCAGAGATCTCTTTGCAGTCCCGGGAACTTTGGTAAATTATTGAGTGGGTTCCAACTGTAAGATCCAGTAATTCCTTCAGTTCGATGGTATGAACATTAGGGAACACTGATAACTAGCTCACTGGAAAGCTTGAAGTTTGCTCTCTTAAAAACCAGTGTGGACATTTTTCTCATTACAATAAAAATTTTGAACTGTGGCCAAAACAGCTGCTTACTGTCAGCTCTCTCACTAGGCATTCCTTGATCTCAAAAACACATATAGGAGAGCACCTTTTTTAGAATGATAATAGTAACTAATCATAGTTTACCTCAGAATGCCTATAGGATAGATTTTCCATGAAATTGTCTTAAGTAGACAATAGATACCTGTAATACCTGCTTTGTTTTCCATGCACTCAATTCTAGGGTCTCCCTATTGCAAATTCCCTAACAGCAAGGGCTGTACAGTCTAATCTCTCCCTCACATACAGCAGAACATCACCCGGTCACCTGTCCTGGTTGTCTCTTCCGAAGGCCAATAGTTTTCCATTCCGGAACTCTAGTCATAGGGGTCTTTCCATTAAATGTCCTAACAGAATCATAGAATAACCAAATCTGAAAAAGACCTCCAAAATCACGTAGTCCAACTGTACACCTACCACCAGTATTTGCCCCCTAAACCATGTCTCTTGCTACCACATCTAAACATTTCTTGAACACTTCCAGGGGTGGTGACTCAACCAACTCACTGGGCAGCTCATTCCGGCACCTGACCAGTCATTTGGAGAATAAATATTTCCTAATATCCAACTTGAACCTCCTCTGATGCAACTTGAAGTCATTCCCTTTTGTCCTATTGGAAGTTGCATGGGAGAAGAGAATCATCCCTTACAATGCCACAACTTTCAGGCAGTTGTAGGGAGTGATGAATGCTGAGCCTCTTCTCCAGATTAAACAATCCCAGTTCCCTCAGCCACTCCCCACAGGACTTGTCTTCCAGATCTCTCAACAGTTTCTTTGCCCTTCTCTAGACAAGCTTCAGGGCCTCAATGTGTTTCTTGTAGTGAGGGGCTCAATACAGTTATAATTCTAGAAGAGGGACAAAGCTTCCAATTTGTCCCATTTGTCCCATTACTCATGTTGCTTGTGTAACTATAGAAGCATTTCAAATATTCTTGGTTTAAAAGCATTTCAGTTTTATGCCACAAATGAAGGAAAACTGTGTAGTATTGTTTTTGTACTCATGAAAGTGTCTTCTGACATATGAGTCCTTTGGTCCCAACATTTTGTATTTCAAATTTAAGATCTCATTTCTAATCTATTTCTTTGTCAGAATTGACTTCTATGCACTGATGGATGTAACACATGCTTCATCTAGAAAATGGTCATTTTTATTATTTATTAAATTTAACCCTTTTTCCAAATTCCATAGGATATATTCCAATATATTTTTAGAGTCTGTGGGAGTAAATTTTGTCACTACAAATTTTCATCGCTTAGATGAGATAACATACCACATACAACAAAATGGCAGGCTTCTACTGAAAAGTTTTCATAGCCATTAAGTAATAATGTTACTGTCTTTAATTTAATTTTTAATTAGAGATTAAATTACTCCCAATGTCTTTTACATAACATGCAAATTATTAGATTGCCTGTGCTGCAAGAGTTTTTCAAAATGCTGTTGTAAAACAAGCTCTGGTAAGTTTATCCTACTTGCAATGGCAATTGGAAGCACAGTTGTGTTGAAATAATGCTTCTTCACAGTATATTTAAAATTTTATATTTATTTATATAAATAAAAATAGACATTAAAAAAAAAAAAAGCAGAACTTAAAGATAAGATCAGTGATGTTCAGAATAAAGACAAAAGAAAAACCAAGTGAAAAAATCTTTTGGTTAATGTATTATACATTCACTAAATAACTAAATAAATAGCTAAATAAACAAATATGTAGTTTTGATTTTCTGAATGGATTCCTTATTATTTATTGAAATTTTTCATATATTGCTGTGCTTCTATACCCACAGATGAAAAGCATATTGAAGTACCTCAGATAGTTCACACTGCACAAGGAGCCACAATGTGACAGTTTAAGCTGAGTGCGTATTGTGGCACATTTTGTTAATGAAATTAGATACAGATAAACTGGCCTGAATTTAAGTGTGGACAGGCATATTCTGCCCATGTACCATGGGATGCATTTGGCCAGGCACAGCCTGTCCTGCAGCTGTGTCTCACTCTAATTTATAGGAGGGAGATGGGGTTCTTTTAATATCTGTATATAACAGTTCCTATGTTAGTCCAACCAGTTTATTATAAATCCTAATCAGTGAGACAGGAAAGGGAAGGAGGGTGATAGAAAAGATATGAAAGAAGCAAGAATTGTGTAAAGCGGGGAAAGTCACCACCAGGATCCAGCAGCGGTCCCGCTGCACGACGTTTGAAGGTCCAAGCAGAAGCAGCGGGGGGCAGGAGAGCAGCAGCGGGGCTGGCCTTGGGCAGCAAGCAGGTAGCAGGAGGCAGTCGCAGAGCCAATCCAGGAGGAAGCAGCAGCGCTCAGGTAACAGGCCCAGGAGAGTTTGTCAGCATGCGGGAATTCTGTAGTGTGAGGAATCTGATGGCAGACACCTATCCTCATGGTTTTCGATTCCTTTTTTATCCTACTTGTTCTCCTATCTACTTGACATCCCTGGGCGCTTGAGCAAGAGTCATGTGAGTACCCCCTGAGATGGCCATCATCCTGAGATAAGTTCACACAAAAGACCACCTCACAGCTGTTAAGCTACAGCTCATCCCTCTCTCCTTGCCCCTGGCCTTGTCCATCTGTATCCCCCAGACAAAGGATTTCACAACCCTTGCCCAAGACTTGTCCATCAAAGTTCTCCAGAGAAAGGATTTCACAACCTTTGCCCAGGACTTGCCTGGACTTGTTTATCTGTGTCCCCAGCAAGCTTTGAGACAATGCTATTTTACAGAATAATATCTTACAAGCTGCCTCCTGCCCTGTGCTATCATGACCTAAACTCCTGCCCCACCAAATGGCTTGTCCTGACCCAGAAGTACACCCATCATTTCAGCAACAACCAAACACCAATGTGCAATTGGAACTGTCTGAGTTAAAACCACAACAAAGGGAGGAGTGCGGTGCACTGCTGACTCAAATTAGGGCAAATAATTATATGCATATACATTTGCTAAACACAGTCTTATGACAATGAAAAATAGGCATCCTTGCTTTCTGTTTTGATAAAGAAACCTGAGAGTAGGTTTCAAGATTTCTGAAAAAAAGAACAAAAATATTTTTTTCTGGTTATATTTGCAACTCCATTTTTCAGTTGGCATAAATACATTACCTGCAAGTTTTCAAATGGAATGTATAGAGTTGCAATCAGGTATTCAACTCAAAGAAAAATCTGATCATGTCTCTCTGCTAGACTTCTGTAGGCCTATATTACCAAGAAAAAATATCCCTTTTTTCACAATCACGCCATATGAATGTCAGTATTGGTTGTTGTTGGTGTGCACATTTGTGATGAACATTCCAAGGATGAAGAACAGGAAGAATAAAGTTCATCAGAAGTTTCTGATGAGCACCTTGAGAACTCACTGAAAACTGCAAACACTTCCATTGAACCAGACTGATGCATTAGTTTCATAAAAAAAGTTCAAATATTCCACTAGTTTTATGCTATTGTTGCTTATCTACATTAACTGTATTATCTATATTCTGTATGCAGCCTAAGACATATCCTCTTCATTCTGTGTGACCAAGGCGAACCAAAATTGTGGATGCTTATGGTATAGAGTGTGTTAGTTTTCTTCAGTATGTGGATTGAGAAGACAGGGGTGCAAAGCCAGTATGTTTTATGTTTTTATATGTAACATGATTGCTTTGTGGAAGAAAATAAAGACACTTTTTTTTTCTTCTTCTTTCTTTCTTTTAATGAGAAGATAAAAAAAGGATGATGCTACCAAAGATTATTATTTGTACTTAGTAAGGAATATATGTATGTAAGAGTCTTTTATAGAAAATATTGCTACAGAATAAGGAATTTTCATTAAAGAGTCTTTTATAGAAAATGCTTTTCAGATATTCCTTACAGTCCATTCCTGTACTGTAAGTTATACACCTTGTATGTGGAATTTTGATATATCATTTATGGCAATAAATTCAGTGTATGATATATGGATAAATGAAGCAGATGCCCATAAATTGTCTTCTTTGATTCTTTCAGAAAAATGTATTATCATCCTTATATTTCTAGTATTTCATTTCTAACTATGAATCAAATCCTTGTTTCAAATATATTTTTACAGCATTCTCCTGATTTTAATTACTTATGGTGAAGATATATGCACTTTGTCTGTTATTACAAAATACACCTCATAGCTCTGAGGTTCAAAACCATGAGGTACATTGCTAGCTTCTTAGTGTCCCTATTTTTAAATTTTAGAAACAAAAGTACAGAATTCACACAAATCACCAAGACTGCAAACAACAGTTCTATATGTTAGATCAAGTTTTCTATCCTTAGTTCCCTAAAAGTCTTGTGAATTACTTTATTTTGTACTTGTATAATTTGTAATGAATAGTTTTCTCAGTGATTCTCTATATTCCCTATAAACTTACACACTGAGGACTGCATTCCACTCAGGAATCAGTAATATGCGGAAAACACTAAAAACTGTATCTGATTTTTCTTTTTATTAAACTAAGACTAAAAATATTTGCAGTTGTTCACTGGAAGATGAAATATTTTTATCTGTATCTCTACAATAGTTTCTTATGTTGGGGACTCTAGACCTGGATGCAGTGATTCAGATGATGTCTTTACAAGGGCAGAAAATGATAAGCACAACACTCACACAATGCTGGCCACTCTCTTTTGATGCAGCCTAGAACATAGTTGGTCTTCTGGGCTGCAAGCTTTTCGTCCACCAGAACTCCCAAGTCCTTGTTGATAAGGATGCTCACAATGATTTCTTCTTGCTTATGATTGCCTATATGCACATTAGAAAATAAGAAGAAAGGATTCAAATGACTTAAATGATCTTATGTGTTATTGCTGGAAGTCTGAAAGGACTATGAGGGCCATACATATCTTGGCTGTGAAGGTATTTAAAACACTATAAATCATACATTAATTATTGTCTTACATTCTTAGTTTTTGAATCTGAAGGAGGCGAATCAGTGTAAACAGTTTCCTCTCCCTCGCCTCGCCTCGCCTCGCCTCGCCTCGCCTCGCCTCGCCCCGCCCCGCCCCGCCTTCCCCCCCTCCTCCCCCCTCCCCTCCCCCCCCTCCCCTCCCCCCCCCTCCTCCCCCCCCTCCCCCTCC